>NC_141150.1:66154774-66461857 GCF_053477565.2 Lygodium microphyllum
AAGTCTTGCAATATATTTAATGTGTTTTAAAGATTGCCAAGTATGTTAAAAGACGTGCAAGGAATCGAGAATTCACAACTTGGAACCCTAGGGAAAAACCCAAGGGAAAGAGGGATTCAAAAGAAGTTGAGTGATTAAACTAAGGATCTTGTCTTAGATTATTGGAAGTGGATATCCTCCAAGTTTAAGCTAGGCTAGTAAGCTGACTCTAAATGGAATGTTGATCAAGGCTTATGCTTGGTTGTTTCAAAAAGGATATTTCTAAGTGAATTGACTGGTTTCCTTGGTAAGAGGAGATCCTACTAAGGACAAGTGGTCTATAAGCAAAGTGATTGCTTGATGTAGAAAACGATATTTTCTTGATTGGAAATGAAAGGGATGTTTTCCTTTGTAATTGTTTGTAAGCTGGGTGCTTCAGTTGTGATTGATTCCCTAAAGGAATAACTAAGGAAGGATGGCGCCAGCTACCCCCCGCGAGCTACCAAACCCTAACCAAGGGGGTTATGAATCCGCGCCAAGAATGTGGACCAAATCCACCCTGCGAGAGTACTCTCCGTGGAAATTATTTGGCATAGGAGGACGTTGGGTGCCAGTGGGGGCTCTGACTGTAAATCCCAATGCCTCCGGGTCCTACACAAGTGTTCTACATGACTCGAGATGGGATCTCGAGGCCTTGATACTAGTTACAAGGCGGAATCTTGGGAGGATAAACCTTTGGGTTTTATTGCCGAGAGACGGAAGGATTTTTCTGCAAAGGCAGAAAGGAACACTTAATTATCCTGTATGGGCAGGAGGAAAATATTAATCTTAAGACAAGTTAAGGAAGTGTTTGATCTTGTTTTATCTTGTCTTCGTGTCAATGTCCTAAATTATGTAAAGGAACCTGTGACCGCCATAGGAAGCCTTGACCAACATCTCTGATGGTGTAGATGGAGCACCGTCCCTTTCTATACACCTTTTCCTTTTCCAGTCTATCCTTCTGAGGATGAGCCCTGCCCCACTCCATGACAACCAGTCCACGCAACTTAGCATAAGCCAAGATCTGCTAATGGCTGGAGGCAAAATGAACATCATCATGGGGGCCATCCCTCTACAACAAACACTGCATGCCTCACCTTTCCCCTCCTCACCATATGCACTTGATAACCCACTATATAATCCCTTCCATGCGAATAGTTTTATCCTGCCTCAGGGCCTAATCCTTGGTTCCATTTTGCAGGTCCCCCTACGGTAGCAGCCATGGACCACATAGTGTAACTGGCATGCAAGGAAGCTCTCCGCCGTCGAAAAGAGAATAAGGCACTAGCGCCCCCACCAGAATGCTACGTGCCTACTATAAAGAGGTATGTGCCGAAAAGAGGCCCTAAATGACACCACCCAGGACGCATGCCTAAAACCCCCCAAGCCAAGAGAGGGCTCAAGGGAGTACACGGGGTGTAGCAACACCAGCCGTGCAGGCTCCCTCCAGAGCTCGGACACCACATGCTCAAAAGAGGAGAGGACAGCTCAAGACAAGTAGGAATTTGACGCATTGTTTAAAAGCATTTTGAAAACATTTGGCGGCCAGGGACTACACCATCCGGGTCCCAACCGACATCTTCTACGCCTAGCCTCACAGGAACCCCTCACCGGCACAACCTCAGTCACTCGACTACCCAGACTCGCCCCGCCTCATGCAAATAGACTAGCCCCTATGATATATAAGCAACTTAACAAAGGCCATCCTGCCATAACTTTTTGTCTTTAAATGGTTAAAGGGACAGGCTCCTCACCTGTATACACTTTCCTTATCTATTGCTAATATATGCCATGTCTTTAACAAGCACCGGAATATGCATCCTAATTAGCATTATAGGATTTTGATAAAGTAATATCTTGACATGATTGCATCTGTTCGTTGTACTTGATGCATGCAACTTGCATATACTCTCATGAAGTGACAAGTGGATGTAGGAGGACGCAGGTCTTCGTGCGAACGTGTTCAATGCCCAAGTCACCGCAAGACCATCAACCTCACAAAGAGCTGTGGCAAAGCCACGCTGCCGAAAGAAAAAATCACATGTGTGAGTGCCCATGTCGCATGGCCCAAAGCATGATCTTAACCACTTCCTCTTTCTGGGTTACACTCTACGCCGGACACTCACGGCAGCTATTACCTCAATTGTACCAACATCGCACGTTCCAAAGAGGGTTGCCATATCTCAAGTGTATCTCCCCGTATCAACAACTACTTCTCTAACAACGAGGCTAGGGCACAATCATCACTGTAATATCCATTTCCTGAGCCTTCGAAGCTTGACATTTCCCTACCCATTGAAAGGTTGATAGCCTCAACATATTGCAATGGTTGTACTCAGGCAAGTCCCAAAAAACAAAAAAGAACAAGAAAAAGAAACAAAAAATAAAACGAAAAAGAAAAAAAAGAAAAAGAAAGAAAAGAAAAGAACGAAACGATATGAAGAAGCACCCATGATCATAGCATAGCACCTAGGGGTCCTCAAATTAGGTACGTCGAGTGACCTTGGTTGGCTGGCTCCATCCCTAGTTCCCTAGCCCTTTAGCATCACCCACAATTGTTGAGGGCACATCAAGGGCAGGACATACCTAGGGAGCTTGTCTTGCCTATGGTTAGACCTATCATCCTGACCCATTCACACGATTCCCTTTTGCACTCTGCCTTAATACCATCACAATCAATTGTGGTAAGCACTGCATGAATGGCCATGAAAAGTACACCGTCCTCATCAAGCAAGTCCAATAGCTCCTAGCTACCGAAAGTGCGGTGTCCTTGTGTTCACTTATGTTACGTTGTGCAGTCACAATGCAAAGGATGTCTCATACACCTTCACATGTACTTCTTCTCAACATGGACAACTTTGCTTCATCCATAGATTGTTACGATAAACCAGCCCACAGTCTTCTAACTACGTAATATCTAAGTATGCACGAGCACTCACATAATATCTGCACCGAAATATATACAAGTTTGGGTTCTCAAGTACAGGACAATACTCTTAGCTTGCTTAGAGTTCGACCTGTCTCCCAAACTAATTGAACTATGTCTTGTGCACGATAGAGAAGACTAGCACTACCTTTAGGGAGAGACCACTTATGAGAGGTTTTCAATTGCAGGTGTTGAAGACTCCAACGAAAGTGAAGTTCACTCTTCATCGATACCCAACTTTGAATTCTTATCCTTTATCATCCTGCAAGCTCGCCAAGCATCGTCATGTGTAGAATCCCCAACAAGCCAACACTTGTGCTGGCCATCAGTGCAATCCCCAACAAAGAACAGCCCTACCATGAACTCCAACAACCCTACCACCAGCCACCTAGGCCACCAACGTGCCCCCAACGACCTTCCTCCACACCACCATCAACACTCCTCCATAGCAACCACCGATGTCCCTTCCACCCATATCTTCAGTGCACGCCAAAGCTTGCTACCTACGATAGTGAGTGCCATGGGATTGGCACCCGTCTAGGAGGGGGGTAATGTTAACCGTCAGACGAACAAGGTGGAAAATCTAGAAAAGCTAAAGCAAAAGACAAAGGCCAAGAAAAAGTGAAATGGAAGACGAAGGCGTTGTTCGAGGAGGAGAGAGAGACATGGAAAAACACGATATCCATGAGCCTTCAGGCTCTCAAGCTCATTTCTTCATGTTCCACACACTAAACTGAAAAGCACACACTCAACAAGATAAAGTGATCTAGTGTAAATGTAGACTAGACGGACTAACTCTAGTCAGGTCACTAACTGACTACTAACCCGACTTATTTAATGTAGTCACATGTAGACAGCTGTACACACTAGCTGTCATAGATGTCGGTCATGGATGAAGACACACTGACGGTGAGCTTGATTTCTAACACTCCCCCTCAAGCTCAAAAACAAAACTCAAATCATCTGCATCACTCCAAGTAACTGTCTAAAGTGAATGAACTTATCTTTACCAAGTGATTTGGTAAAGATGTCTGCTACCTGGTCTTTAGTCTTTATATGCTCCAAGTCAATCTCATATGCTAAAACCATTTCCCTGATGAAATGGTAGTGAACCTCAATGTGTTTTGATCTTGCATGATAAACAGGATTGCTTGCTAACATAACACTGCTCAAATTGTCACAGTACAACTTGACTTTGTTGTCCAAGTGTACTCCCAAGTCATTCAGCAACTTCTGTAACCACTTAGCTTCACAGGCCGCTAAGGCCGCACCACGATACTCTGCTTCCGTACTTGACAGTGCAACTATAGGCTGTTTCTTACTCTGCCAACTGATCATGCTACTTCCCAACAATCCAAATGCATAGCCGCTGGTTGACCTCCTATCATATGTGCAACCAGCCGAGTCAGCATCAGTGTACCCCATCAAGTCAAGGGATTTTCCATATGTATAAAACAACCCATGATCTCTGGTACTCTTTACATATCTCAGAATTCTTTTGACTGCATCCAAGTGTGGTTTGCGAGGCTTCTGCATGAACTGACTGATCAGCCCCACAGCATAACTCAAGTCCGGTCTAGTGATCGTGAGATAGATCAAGCTGCCTACCATTTGTCTGTACATAGTAACATTCTCAATCTCTGTCCCAATATCAATCTACAACTTGACATTTTGCTCCAAAGGCGTATCCATAGGCTTGCAATCAGCCATACCATATTTCTGTAACATGTCATGAGCATACTGCTTCTGTAGCAGCCATATGCCTTGAGGTGTAGAGACAACCTCAATCCCCAAAAAGTATTTCAACTCTCCAAGGTCCTTGACCTTAAATTCAGCTCGTAAACATGGCTTTATTTCAGCAATCCCATTTTCATCATCTCCTGTAATGATTAAGTCATCAACATAGACAACTAGGAAAACATAGCCATTATCTGTCTTTTTCACAAACAGGCTATGATCAGCATCTCCCAATCGGAAACCATGTTGCTGTAAATAACTGCTGATGCGAGCATTCCATGCTCTGGGTGCCTATTTCAGCCCATATAATGCCTTTTTCAACCGACATACATGTGTTGGAAATTCTGGATGTACATAGCCTTCAGGCTGTTCCATGTAAACCTCTTCCTGTAATTCTCCATTGGGAAATGCATTATTTACATCCATCTGCCATAGTTTCCAGCCTCTAGCTGCTGCCAAAGCAATCACAGTTCTAACTGTAGCCATCTTTGCTACAGGGCTAAAAGTCTCCTCATAATCATAACCATACTGCTGCGCATACCCTTTTGCAACCAGCCTGGCCTTATATCTTTCTAATGATCCATCTGATTTTCATTTTACCTTATACACCCACTTGCATCCAATAGGTTTTTTGCCCTCAGGCAACTGTACCAAATCCTATGTACCATTTTCAGCCAAAGTTGAATATTCCTCATCCATAGCAGCACGCCAATTCTCATCTGCAACTGCCTCATCAAACTTACTTGGTTCTCTAAAACCTGTTACTTTCATCATATAAGCATAATGACGGGCTGAATATCCAGTGTAAGTATACCTGTCAACAGGTCGTCTGACCCTCTCTGATCTCCTGAGCTGTGGCTCACTGTGATCTTGCCTCTCATGAGGCGGCACATAACGGCTCTGCCTAGCACCTCGCGTCATAACAGACGGAATCCCCAATTCACTGTCTAAGCTGTCACTACTAGATGAATCATAACCTACAGTGAGTGGACCTGTTACATCTTCAAAAACCTTTTCTTTTCCCTTATCTGTTCTCCCCCTCATTGACATATCCGTGTCAGTGGATGTAGTAGTGCGACTCCGTAACCGTCCTGTCCAAGGACTCACTGTAGATGATACATCACCTGTCTGACCACTCATGGAAGTACTCTCTGCAGGAGTATTTTCAGCATGACTCATACTGGGTGAGCCATCAATAGGCACTGCCACAAGATTCCCATACCAGGATGCTAACTCATCAAATACCACATCTCTGCTTATGAGTGTCTCATGCGTAGAAGGTACATAACACTTGTAAGCTTTCCGTTCCTGTGCATATCCTATAAACACACTTTTCACTGCCTTAGGATCCAATTTCTTCCTCTTCTCATCCGGTATATGCACATATGCTATTCTGCTAAATACCTTCAAGTGTGAAATATCAGGTTTATGACCATACAGTCGTTCATACGAAGTGACATCATGAATCCCTGCTGTAGGGGTTTGATTTAGCACATATACAGCAGTCACCACTACTTCAACCCAATGACCATTTGGCAAACTTTTTTCATTCAGCATAGCTCTAGCTGACTCCATCGAAACCTTGTTTTTCCTCTTTGCAACACCGTTTTGCTGCGGTGTATAACTGCATGTGAGCTGTCTTCTGATCCCATGTTTAGCAAGATACCTGTCAAAGTAGTTTGAGACATATTCACCTCCTCCATCTGATCTCAAGCATCCTTATGCTTCAAGATATAAAGCCAAGTATACCTGCTGAAATCATCAATAAATGAGACATAATACTGTGTACCGCCAAAAGAAGCATTATGTGAAGGACCCCAAACATCAGAGTGCACCAACTGTAAAGGCCTATGCTGTTTTTTACATGTCTCATAAAAGGAAACCATGCCTGCTTCCCAAACTGACATGCAGGGCATATATGACCAAAATCATTATACTTGAATTTAGGTAATCCAAGTACTACTTCTTTCTGCTGCATGAATTTCAGCTTTTGTAGATTGACATGTCCAATCCGCTTGTGCCAAATATCTACATCCCGAATGGCACTCTCATCATGTGCAAACATGGCTGCCTTGAGTCCCGGAATGGTCGCATCCAATGTAAACATCCTGCCATCCCGTCTGCCCTTGGCAATTAACTTGCAGCCATTTCCATACTCCTCAATGAAACACCCATCTTTGTTGAACCTCACTTACAAATTCTGTTCTGCCATTTGACCCACAGACAACAGATTCTTGTTTATGGTTGGTACATGTAATACATCATGCAGGCCTTTCTTCTTGCCATCAGGCATCATAAGAGGAACAATCCCTTTATGCTTTATGTTATGTTGGGTGTTATCCCCAGTACATACATGACCATGTGTACCTAAAACCATCTCATCAAACTACTCTCCATGCGGGGTCATGTGGTTTGATGCTCCAGAGTCAATGTACCATCTGTCATCTCTATCATGTCTCGATGCATTTTTAGATACATGCTGCATGGCGAAGAGTCTATCAACTGGCTCATCATGAGCACCACTGGAAGATGCAGAGTGCCCATGTTGTCTACCCTTTGCCTTCATATCTCCCTGCTTCTTGTAACAATCCTTCGCAATATGCCCATACCGGCCACAATAATGGCAGTCCTTGTCCCTGTTGGACTGATCAGACGACTGCCATGAACCAGATCAACCACCTCTACCTCGCGGTAATCTCCCCCTGCCTCTAAACCCACCAGATCCACGCTGGCCTTGTGTATTTGCACCATGCCAATTACTCTAGTGCTGCTGCTGTCCATAAGTATTACGAGTGTCACCACGACCTTGAAATGAACCACGACCTCTAGATCCTCTAGCATGCTGGCTAGAGTATAACACAGTGTCTCTACTCTGAGATGCACTAGAACCTGTATTCAAACCAAGTTTGACTTCCTCATGCAGCAACAAAGCAACTAGCTCTTCCCAGCTAGGGGGCTCTTCTCTGACAGAAATGGAAGTGTCAAAAGCTTTGTACTCTTTGCCTAAGCCATTCAAGGCAACAACAATCATATCATCTTCTGATACACTTGAGCCAATAGTAGCAAGCTAATCAGCTATGGTATTAATCTCCGTGGTATACGTCTGGATGCTCTTGCCATTCCTAGACATGTTGTTGAATTGCTGTTTCAATTGGATCTTTCTTGCATGTGTCATGGTTCCATAATTTTTCATCAGTATGTCCCAAGCATCCTTCGGAGTCTCACATCCAGTGATTTGAATTACCATAGCATTAGATATACATAAGGAAAACCAATGCAGCACCTTGCATGCTCTTTCATTCCATAGCCTAAGGCTCTTTTCTGTTCATTTGTTGGATTGTGTGCAGGAAACTCAAGAGCAATCCCAATAACCTCTGCCAACCAGAAAGTTTTTCAATCTGAATTTCCATAATGCAAAGTTCTTATTATCCAACTTCTCTTCAACTATCTGAGTGATATTGTCAGTCCCATGTGCATTAGCCATGATGCAATAGACTGTCTATCAAGTGTCTGACTCCCTGCAGTCCAATAAGTATGACTGACTAAGTTTAGTCTGTAACAGTTTATGACAGTTTTTTGCACTAAATTGCAAAAAAAAACAGGGTATTTCAGCCCACTGGCACCCCAAAACAACCCACAAACAAGTGATCTCAACTGTAGATATAACTATCAATACATAAGCTATGTGTTTGCTTCAGCTTAAGCCTCTGTAACCTCACTGCTAGGGTACATAGATGCAGTCTGAAAACTGTAAACTGTGAGTAACCAGCAGCAATTTCAAGTCCAAAACTGAGTGCTACTCATGTCATACATGTTCCAAAATCTCCCAGGTAGCTGCTAGTACATTTGGCAGTCAAGACATGAGCATAAAGGCATAGAACAGTGCATAACCAGCACATACAAGTGTCAAAAAATGCAGTTGCAGGTTACAGTCAACCAGAATTCAGCATAACAAGCTCCAAACCACTTCAAAGTGTCTTCAATCCAAATCATACATTTGCTTTAGTATGACAAGGTCAATGCATGACTATGTAGTGACCATAGACTGTCTGTCTCTAATGAGCAAAGTCATACATTACTTCTGCAATTTGTACTCAGCCAACAAGACAAGATTGCATTTTCTTCAGCTCCAAAAATTTCAGCATTCAGTAGCACTTAATGCTTTTCTCAACCCATAAACATTCTGACATACACATGTTAGTACATACATCTCATAGATGTCACCAAATATTACACTATGCTTCAGTAAGGAACAAATGTTTGCTGTCCATATTAAATGACAGTTTTCATCCTGTCTGAAATGCTCCAGATCTGAGTATTTCAATTACAAAAATCATCTTGCAATGGATCACAACAAGTACATATGATCTCCAGCGTATATTTATGCTCCAAGAGTGCTTCTGGGCTTGTCAGAGAGCTTCCAAAGCACTTCAATGTGTTGCATATACCATGTATACTGTGTATACAGCAGTGTTGCCCTTTTTTCCAGATCTGCCCACTCTGATCTCAGCTCATGTTAGAGCTTAAGGTCAAGCATTTGCCTCTTGCCATCTTGAAACACTTCATACCTGTCATAACCAAGCATTTGATGACCAAATGCACCAGCATTTGATGAAGTGCAGCCCAAAAACTGAGAGCAGGAAACAGACGCAGTTCACAAAGATCTGTCCTCTACTCCAGTAGCTCTATTTGCTGAGTTTGATGCTGATGGAGCACACATTAGTGCTCAATACACCCTTCACAAGGCTCTGAACAAGCCACAACCTGCAGCTTGACCCATAGTGTAGGTAATCACTCAATGCATACCTTCAACTTACAATGGCATTCAGCCTGCTTGAGAAAATGACACAAGTCTTCAACTCTAGATCATCTTCACTTCCTCTTGCTCCAAGAGGTCCACCAAGTAAGGCTCTGATACCATGTTCGAAGAGGAGAGAGAGACAGGGAAAAACACCATATCCATGAGCCTTCAGGCTCTCAAGCTCATTTCTTCATGTTCTACACACTAAACTGAAAAGCACACACTTAACAAGATAAAGTGATCTAGTGTAAATGTAGACTAGATGGACTAACTCTAGTCAGGTCACTAACTGACTACTAACCCGGCTTATTTAATGTAGTCACATGTAGAAAACTGTACACACTAGCTGTCATAGATGTCGATCATAGATGAAGACACACTGACGGTGAGCTTGATTTCTAACAAGCGTGCCAAGAAAAATCTAGAAACACAAGAAGTACAAGAAAAGTCCTGAATAAGGAAAAAAGGCGCACAAGGAAAAGTGCAAGTCAATACTTTTGTAAAAGAGCGCAAGTGCATCATGATTTAATTTAAAGAGCGCTGGGCTCTCACCCGTGCAATTTGTAAAGGTAGATGGGCGGTAGGAAAGAAGCTAGGAAGATAGGAGGACAATGGGAAAAATGGCCTAGGCCACGGCGACCATGTAAAAAAGGGGATAAGGGGATGACAGCCCAAAAGGGATTTAGGGTTTTGTATATAAAGTTGAAAAGTGAATGAGAAGCTCATTCTTGTGTGTGGCCAAAAGTGGCTCTCCTCTTCTTCTTCTTCTTCTTCTTGTTCTTGCTTCCTTGAGCTTGTGCTTGAGAGAGGGAGTGTGAGAGTGTAAGGGAGTGAGTGTGTGAGGGTGAGGGATCGACAAGGAGAAGATCTCCATCTTCTCCTCTCCTCTCCTCTTCTCTTCTCTTCTCTTCTCTTCTCTTCTCTTCTCTTCTCTTGCTCGCCGCAATAGAGCTTGGAGCGTGGAGCTTGAGGATGGAGCTTGCTTGAAGCTTGCACTTGGATTGTGGAGCTACCAGAGTGCGTGAGAGAGGAGGCAACTCATTTCGGCATCAAGGTAAGCTCACTACACCCGTAGATATGGATGGCGCGTCGGCTATGTGAGAGGTAGCCATTAGTGCTCGGCTTGGAACGCTTGAAACAATAAGCGGTCCATGGGTCTTGGCGGTTGAGCGAAAGCTCTCACACAAGGAGCAAGCAAGCATGAGAGGGAGCCTAAATTTTTATAAATAGTCTTTGGATTACTAACCATAATGTCATATGCATGAAGCACATGCACATTTGAATTGCCAAATGGTTGCAACAATTCTATTGATTAAACATGTAAAGTCACACTCATTGTGGGAGAGTGGGTGAGAATGAGAGTGAGAGATTGAGAAAAAGAGAGTGAGAGGGTGAGGGACCAAGAGGGTGAAGCTCTACTCATCTTCTCTCCAAGAACTCTCTCTTGTCATGCCCATGCTTCTTTCTTGCATGTGGAGGTTGTAGAGGGTTGAGAGTTGAAGGAGCACTCACTTAGATCGTGGAGTGTGGAAAATGCATCCTTCATGGGATTGAAGCAAGGCCATGCCACTCACTACAAACAAATGATCTCATTTGTGTGTAAGAGACTATAAGACAAGTAGTCATTTGATTCGCATCGAATCTCTTGAAGGAATAATCGTGTGTCCAAAGTCCCACTACATTGATCTCGTGTAGGACAACAAGATCCTCTAGCTTTTGAACCTTCTCATAGAATGCAAGTATATCATGCATATCATGTGCATGCATCAATTCTTCAATCTCTATCTGATTCATTTCATTAAGTAAGACTTTAGCCTCATAGTCTTCCTCATCAGCACTCACAAATTATATGCAATGTCCATCTCATCAACTTCAAGCTCTTTCACATGATCCTCTATAGGGCTAATTACAACCTTAATAGTCTCAACATAGGCATCCTCAATATGGCTAATTTGAGCCTTGGAGTAAGTAGTGTAAGATGGGCTAGTTCCTGTGCCTCTTTTATAAGTTTAGCATCCTTTTTTTGCATCCTTATTTGATCATATGCATGTTTAAATAGTTGTTTCTTATACAATATAACAAGCCTCTTTCTAGAATTCAAAAGGTTCTTTGCAACATCTAGTTCCCCATATCCAAGCTCAAGCATATGCAAACTCAGATATAATACTTGCTCTACATCTTCTAAAGAAAGCATATTTACATCCTCTTCTATGTCTTCTTCAACACTCACCTATAACATGTAATATAATTAGTTGAACTCAAAGTTTCCACTCGTTTCCACTTTTACCAACTGTTTTGGTTCAGGTTGTCTTCTCCCTCTGGGAACACAACATTACAGAAGATGGCTTCTATCTCTATAGTGCTTGTCCTCCCTTGGTCGATGTCTTGGAGTGTCTTAGTCAACTCCTTGCATTTGGTGCGCAGATCGGACGCAGAATGCTCACGTGGTGAATCCCGGAAGGTCCCCAAGAACAATGAACTCTACCTTTTTGCACAAAAAACAATGTAAAAGCATGCATGACAAGAGGCAAGAGACAAATTGGGTTCAATCTCCCCCATGCCTTGTGTGAGCGCTTCACAAAGCATGTATTTTATGTATATTTCAATCTTCATGCTCAATAATAGCCCAATTTACAAAAATATGACAAGCTTTCAGCTTTTGAGTTTGCTTTCTACAAAAATAGGAAAATAAAGCTAATGGACGGTGCCCATAGAGTCTGGCACGCCCAATCTCAATGTCCAAATAGAAATAACATATCCATGCGCATAGGCGCATACAAAATAATAATCAATAATCAATGTCTCAATAGACATAACAAAATATAGGCGTGGCGCCTATCAAAATATAGTCCAAAGGTCGAATACTTGCTAAACTCCAATGCTTTCCTCCGCCACTGCTGCTATCTCTATACATCAACTGAAGCATTCACAATCGTTAGTAAAATAATACAATTAAACCAACAAAAGTGAATACCTAGCAGTCTTCAGCTACATAAATAAATCAACTGGTTAGAAATAAATCCTAACCTTAATTTATTATGAGTGCGCACTCTAAACTCATAACGTTTATTAATTTAATATGCATTTTGCGGAATCACCCGCTATGGAATCACCCATGTACACACTAAATTAATGAAACGCCCGAAAAGGACAGGCGTCCCCATCAACTTCTCGCACAAAGAATCCTCTTTGTGTATGAGCCCCGATCATCTAAGTTTACAGAATCCACCGTAAAACCTCACGGAATCCACTGTGGCACGGAATCCACCGTGGAATATGCCTCCTGGCATCATACCCCCGAGGTGGGATAGCAATTGACCTCAATTGCTATTAGCTCAATGTGGAGCTAACAGAGTGGGGAAAGCATTTAAGTCTCTAGCGTGCATCCATTGTGCTTCCTCTACAGGATGGTTCTTAAATTTTACTAGATATCTAGAATACCTTCGGCCAGTTCTAGTGGTCATGTAATCAGTGTCTATGATGGCTTCTGGTTCAAGTATTTTAGTCTCTTCCTCTAATAAAGGTGGGTTTTCATAGACAGTATGGATAGGTAATTGGCCTCTAAATGGTCTCAATAAACTAATATGAAATGTATTGTGAATTTTCCAATGAGATGGCAATTCTAACTTGAATGTATTCTCATTAATCTTATGAATGATTCTAAATGGTCCATAGAATCTAGGAGCTAATTTGACAATTGGATGTCTATCTACACTTTGCAGTCTATGCTTTTCTATTCTAAGCCAAACATAATCATCAACTTTGAAATTCATAGCTTGTCTTTTCTTGTTGGCTTTGATACCACTGGTGCACAGATCGGACGCAGAATGCTCACATGGTGAATCCCGGAAAGTCCCCAAGAACAATGAACTCTACCTTTTTGCACAAAAAGCAATGTAAAAGCATGCATGACAAGAGGCAAGAGACAAATTGGGTTCAATCTCCCCCATGCCTTGTGTGAGCGCTTCACAAAGCATGTATTTTATGTATATTTCAATCTTCATGCTCAATAATAGCCCAATTTACAAAAATATGACAAGCTTTTAGCTTTTGAGTTTGCTTTCTACAAAAATAGGAAAATAAAGCTAATGGACGGTGCCCATAGAGTCTGGCACGCCCAATCTCAATGTCCAAATAGAAATAACATATCCGTGTGCATAGGCGCATACAAAATAATAATCAATAATCAATGTCTCAATAGACATAACAAAATATAGGCGTGGCGCCTATCAAAATATAGTCCAAAGGTCGAATACTCGCTAAACTCCAATGCTTTCCTCCGCCACTGCTGCTATCTCTACACATCAACTGAAGCATTCACAATCGTTAGTAAAATAATACAATTAAACCGACAAAAGTGAATACCTAGCAGTCTTCAGCTACATAAATAAATCAACTGGTTAGAAATAAATCCTAACCTTAATTTATTACGAGTGCGCACTCTAAACTCATAAACGTTTATTAATTTAATATGCATTTTGCGGAATCACCCGCTATGGAATCACCCATGTACACACTAAATTAATGAAACGCCCGAAAAGGACAGGCGTTCCCATCAATTTCTCGCACAAAGAATCCTCTTTGTGTATGAGCCCCGGTCATCTAAGTTTACAGAATCCACCGTAAAACCTCGCGGAATCCACCGTGGCACAGAATCCACAGTGGAATATGCCTCCTGGCATCAGCATTACTCTCTCTTTGCATTCCCTCAAGCACACCAAAACCTCCCCTCAATCATGTCGAATCCTTCCTAAAATATGGCTCTCAATCCTCGAAAAGTATCAGCATATACGATCATTTCCTCCCAAGAAGGGACCATGCAGCATCGCCTCATGCCTTTTCAAAAATCTAGCTTAAAGCTAAGATTTAAGTGCTACTTTTTCTATTGGGTTATACCATTCTCAATCCCAGGGATAGCTAGAGTATTGCACACCATTTCTTGAATTTGTTTAAACATTGTCCATTATGCCCCAAGCCTTTACACTTCATTGCATGTATACAATAGCAAAAGTAAAGATGCCCATACTTGAACCAATCAAATCTTACTTGCTTCCACTTCTTCCCTTGATCCATATCACATAAGCTCTTATTCGAGACTACATTTTCCCGAAGAGACAACTCAAACTCCAAGTACCTCTGAATGCAAGCATATTTATGAAGCCAAGCACTTAATAGTGATTTATTTTGTCTCTTTGTCTCTGAGCATATATTGCTTTGAATCATGTCATGGTTGAAGGGTTTCCACACTAAACAAAAATCTGTATGACATCATCATCCTCAAAATAAATTTTATATCCTCCCTTTGTGCCTTCAAATAAGGAAATCCCATTGATAAAAAAATGCATGCTAATTAGTAGTGACCTCTTAATTAGTATGTCTTATATACTAATTAGTAGTGAATTGTTGCCAATGTGTCAATTTTCAGCTATCTGCATGTGTGCTAAGTAGAAGGTGCATAGCACTAATTGGCAGTGGCCTTTGTGCTTTAAAAAAATATTATTGAAACCTTACTGATGAGATGGTGTGAACTTGCATACTTTAATAAATGAAGATACTGTATTGTATACTCGGGAGAGTATAGACGAGTACTAAGTCTATCCCATACTCAACATTATATGTATTATTCTACGAGAGCTAGTTAAGCTTCTTAGTTCTAGTTTTGGGTTTGGACATTAGCCCATCATGAAAGGTGAGAAGGATCGAAGCTTGCACGCGAGCTATGGCGGGAGAGCAAGAGCAAGAAAGAGAGAGACAAGAAATGGGAACTCCAACAGTCACAATGTGTGACCGGGCCTTCCTTTATTCAAACTGTCACTAAAAGAATAAAGAATAAAGTGACGTGACGGGCGCCCGCCACCTACAGTGTGCAGTGGCGGGTACTGTCAGTGTAGTAATACACGGGGTGGCACGGCGGAGGCGCCTTTACCCCCAACAACCTCCCACTTAAAGGCGAATCTGCCCTAGTGAGAGAGAAAAGAAAAAGAAAAGATAGTACAAATGTACATAGGTGAGGAAAGGTGACATCTCATCCAACGCCCATCAACCTCCTGAGGAAGGCAAAGCGCTCAGTAGTGAGGCTCTTCGTGAGCAAATCTGCAGGATTCTCGTCAGTGGAGATCTTGACAAGGTCAACAGACCTGTCCTCCACGACACCACGTATGAAGTGATACCTCACCTCAATGTGTTTCGTCTTCGCATGGAAGACCGGATTCTTAGCCAACTGAATGGCACTCATAGAATCCGAATGCAGTGTAGGTGTAGCATCAATCCCAAGGTCAGCAACTAGACGGCCTAACCATATGGCCTCCTTGCAAGCCTCAGTGGCTGCAACATACTCGGCCTCAGTGGTAGACAAAGCCGTACACTTCTGAACCCTGGACATCCAAGAGATAGCCCCTCCAGCATAGGTGAATACATAGCCAGAAGTGGACTTCCTACTATCTGCATGTCCTGCATAATCGGAGTCAGTGTACCCCACGACCCCTGTATCCTGGCTGCCATAGCAAATACACATATCTACTGTGCCCTTCAGGTACCTCATGATACCCTTCACGGCATCCCAATGTCTGTTGCCAGGTGTAGCCATATAGCGTGCCACAACACCAACTGCATGTGCAATATCTGGACGAGTGGCTATCATGGCATACATCAAACTGCCCACGGCTGATGCATAAGGGATCTTGGCCATCTCGGCCCTCTGCTCATCTGTCTGCGGACAATCGGCCTATGATACCTTCACATAAGAAGGTAATGGACAGCCAATAGGCTTTACGTCCTGCATGCGGAAGCGCTCAAGGACTTTATGAATGTACTCCCGCTGTGAGAGATACAAAAGTCCCTGATGCCTATCGCACTTAATGCGCATCCCAAGTATATGTGAGGCCTGTCCCAAATCCTTCATCTCAAAGCTCTTCTTTAGCTGAGATTTAAGAGCATCTAGCTCATCATGAGCTTTCCCTACTATCAGCATATCATCAACATAGAGTACCAAGATAAGCAAACTGCCATCACGGGCTTTCTTCGTGTAAAGACACGGATCCATAGCACTCCTACTGTAGCCCTGTGACTGCATAAAGGCATCAAACTTATGATACCATTCCCTAGGTGCCTGCTTCAAGCCATACAAGCTCTTCTTCAACTTGCACACTAGGTGCTCCCTGCCAGGTTCTGCAAAGCCCTTAGGCTTATCCATATAGATCTCATCATGCAAGTCCCCATGTAGAAAAGCCATCTTGACATCCATCTGATATAGATCTAAGTCAAGCTGTGCAACCAAAGCCAAGACTAAGCGCAGGGTGGTCATCTTAACCACAGGAGAGAAGACCTCATCAAAGTCCACACCATGTTCCTGCTTAAAACCCTTTGCTACCAATCTAGCCTTGTATGCCGGCTTGGGGTGTCCAGGGGTACTTTTCAGCTTGTACACCCACTTGCATGGCAAAGTCTTCTTGCCCTTAGGCAAGGAAACCAAATCCCAAGTCTCATTCTTATGCAGGGAGTCTATCTCAGACTGCATAGCCCTCTCCCAGGAGTGACTGTCACCCCTGCGCATAGCCTCATCATAAGTGAAAGGCTCTCCTGCATCTGTAACCAAAACATAATGCATAGAGGGCTGAAATCTGTCAGGTGGATGTCTATCTCTAGCAGACCGTCTCACCGCAGGCTCTGCTGCCTGTCTAACTACTTGTCCAACATCCTGGCCCTGTGGAGGAACTGCTGCAGGCTGTACTACTGGCTGTGCTGGAGCTTTAGGCTCCTCCTGAAAGATCACTCTGCGGATCTCAACCACCTTCTCAGGCTGCCTGTGCATCTTGTCTTCATGGAAGACGACATCATGGCTGCGTACTATTTTCCCCATTGTCCTTGGTTGCTCAACTTGCTGGTTATCTCCTAGATCCCTTGAAGTATCTATGTGATCTTTCCTTCGATCCCTAATTGACCAAGGATACTTTTCATGGTACAAGGATACCTGATCTTAACCCCATTTTTCAATAGTACTCACATGCACTAATGTTCGCTCCTTTCTAACCCTTTCTTTGAGCTTGTCTAACTACGTTGAAGGACAAGTATTGAATTTACTCAACAATTTCAAGGCGAATGTACAAAGCATGAATTCAAGCATTCTAATGCACATTAATTTCATACAATCTTTCTATGCGTGCAATCTTGATATTACCCATGCATGCAATGGTTCCTTCCTATACATCTAGTATGGATGCGACAACCATATCACTTGATTTCACTAATCAATTCAAGAGAAAGACCCTTAAGATATGTCTACCCTTCCATGCACTTATCTTTTCATGATCATGCAATTAAGGTATGAAAGAAACCCATGATAAATACTAGACACAAGCAATAGTTTTGTACGACACATGTGAAGTTCCTTTCAATGCATGCGACTTAACATGTTGCTTGTTTATGCAAGAATCTTTTCCATGCATGTAGAAGTTTTCCTTGCATGTATCTAATATGACTGTGATACTTTATGCATTTCCCTATCAATCTCAAGAGAGACCCTAGGATATGCCATTTGCAATTCAATACACGATGGAACATAATTAATACATGAAGGTAATACTGAGTCGTTCCATTAGTGCAGCTGACTTCCATGAAATCACCCCGTGTTTGCAAATATTCATGCAACTCATGCACTAGACTTTTTTATTAAATGCAAGAGAACCTCTTAAACAATGCAATGAAACAATTTTTTTGAGGGTTTCTAATGCGAAAATTCCCTATGAATTTATTCGACATGTATTTCATGAACTTTATATATACGAGGTTACGTAATCATTCAACATATTGAGTTCAACGACAAGGAGTGTGGGATCATGGTCCTGATTCTTGACAATCAGAACCCTGTTAGCAGCCACTCCTCTGCCTTGGGTAGAAACACCTGCAGAGTTGCTAGTTGTGTGCCTCTTGGGTGCCATCTTTCGTGGAAATCTAGTGGCCTTTGTGTGCTGGGATAGCTATTAGATGTGCAAGAATTTCCTGCAAATTGTCCAGCAACTTCCCACCAATCCTCACGGCCTTTGCACTTGAATCGATGTGGTCACGGATTAAGAAAAAATTAAGCCAGGTCTTGCAGGTGAAACACCTGAGATGCTTTGGAAGCTTCTTGGAAGCTTCCAAACTCTTTTCTCTTCTTTGACAGAAAAATCAGATGATGTTTTCTCTCCTTCTCCCTCTCTCTCCCTCTTCTTTTTCTTCTTTTTCTTCTTCTCTTCTCCTTCTCTCTCTCCCTACTTCTTCTTCTTCTTCTTCTTCTCTTCTCCTTCTCTCTATCCCTTCTTCTTTTTCTTCTTCTTCTTCTTCTCTTCTCCTTCTCTCTATCCCTTATTCTTTTTCTTCTTCTTCTTCTTATTATTATTCTTCTTCTCTTCTTATCCTTCTCTCTCTCCCTCTTCTTCTTCCTCTTCTTCTTCTTCTTCTCTTTTTCTCCTTCTCTATCTCTCCCTCTTCTTCTTCTTCTCTTCTTCTCCCTCTCTCTCTCTCTCCCTCTTCTTCTTCTTCTCTTCTTCTCCTTCTCTCTCTCCCTCTTCTTCTTCTTCTTCTTCTTCTTCTCTTCTTCTCTTCTTCTCCTCTCTCTCCCTCTCCCTCTTCTTCTCCTTCTCTCTTCTCTCTCTCTCTCTCTCTCTCTCTCTATCTATCTCTCTCTCTCTCTCTCTCTCTCTCTCTCTCTCTCTCTCTCTCTCTCTCTCTCTCTCTCTCTCTCTCTCTCTCTCTCTCTCTTTGTGATCACAAGGCGTGGGGGGGGAGGAGGGGGGTTTTCCACCTGACGATGGGGGGGTTTCTGATGAAGGCCATAGGGGGGCGTTGCTGCCTACCACAAAGCCGGAGGGGGGGCTATGCTCCAGTAGGGCACGAGGGATGGGAGTGCGGCGTGATCACCAGGGAGGAGGGGGGGCACTATTTTTGTTCCAGATGGGGGGGGGCTATGCTTTTAAAGAGGGGGGGAAGGGTGGTATGGCCGCCACCCCTCCCACATGGGGGGCTGCATGCCCCCCATCACTCACTTCACTCCCTCTCTCTCTCTCCCCGGTGTGCTATCGGTGGGGAGAGAGAGAGGGATAAAAAATTTTGTACTAATTTTAAAAAAAAAAAACGGGAGCATATTACATCCTCTTCCCCTTAGAGAAATTGAGATGTCCTCATCTCGAGAAGACCTGGCGGTATTGTTGATTGAGAGTATTTTCATCCATCCAGTTGGCATCCTCTTCGGGATAATCTGTCCACTGGATGAGGTATTATCTCAAGGTCCTTGTTCTCAAATGCCCCTCCCTAACATCTAGGATTCTATCAGGCCATAGCTCAAGGACTCCTTGGCTAGGCATTACAATTTGGTGATCATCAAGTACATGATTCAGATTAGGTAGATACTTTTTCAATAGGCTAACGTGGAATACATTATGAATCTTTAGAGTTGTGGGTAGCTGTAGTCTATAAGCATTAGGCCCTAGGCACTTGCTGATCTTATAGGTTCCAGAATACCTTAGACTTAGCTTCTTGTACTCTCCCAAGGACAGTGAACTCTTTTTAGGGTGTACACGGATGAAGACCATATCACCTTCAACGAAAGATCTGTCTTGTCGTTTCAAGTCAACGTAAGCCTTTTGTCTATCCTTGGCAGCTTGAATGTCTTGCCTTATTGAATTGATTTAATCATCCATGTCTTCCAACATATGTCTTGAAGCTTCTACCCTCAAAGTTGGGTCTGAGAAGTTCAAAGGGGTACAACAATCGTGCCCATACAATGCTTGTCTGAATACTCTGTTGGTAAGAAGCATTGTAGGCAAACTCAACCAGTGGTAAGTATTGAATCCACTTTTTGGGTTCACGATAGCAGTATGCCCTAAGCATATCTTCAATGACTTGATTGACTCGTTTTGTTTTACCATCAGTTTGGGGATGGTAAGTTGTACTGAAACAGAGTTGAGTTCCAATAGCCTCAAAGATAGCCCTCCAGAAGTGTGATGTGAAAAGAGAGTCACGATCATTAATGATTCTTCTAGGTAACCCATGAAGTTTGAATACTTCCTTGATGAATGATCTTGCGATGTCTGAAGCTTTATAGTTCCTCTTGACAAGGATGAGATGTGCAACCTTGATGAGCATATCTACTACAACCATAATAGATTTATATCCTCCCTGAACTTGGGGTAGACCAACAATAAAGTCCATACTAATGAACTCCCATTTCATTTGTGGAATGTCAAGTGGTTGCAATTTCCCAGGCATTTTAACATGTTCTTCCTTAATGCATTGACAAGACAAACATTCCGTGACATATTTGAGTACGTCACCCTTGAGCATTTCCCAATAATAGTTATTTCTAACCGCATTAAGGGCCTTGGCATAACCAGGATGTCTTGAGAAAGGGGAGTCATGGGCTTCCCACAGTATCTTCTGCTTGAGAGATACATAATCTTGTTCTAAAGTAGACAAGCCCACTTACTGATGGAGAATTCTTGATACTTCGTCTTTAGCTTCGGGTCCTGATCCTTGATGGGGATCTCCCTTAGCATTTTTTGATAGACTGGGTCATGATATGCCCCTTCTTTTGCTAGCTCAAATATCGGGTTGTTTGCAATTGATACCTTTGTGGCTAGAGACCTTGCTGTTGATGGATCTTGCAAAATAAGAGAATTTAGAAATGTCTTGCAGACTGAGTGCATTGGCAACCACATTCTCTTTTCCGGGCCTATATTTGATTTCAAAATCATATTCTTCGAGCACTTCAATCCATCAGCATTGCCTCATATTAAGCTCATTCTGGGTGAAGATCCATTTAAGACTCTTGTGGTCCGTTACTAAGGAAAATTTGTTACCTAGCAAGTAATGTCTCCAAAGTTTGAGAGCATGGATGACAGCCAATAGCTCCAGGTCATGGGTAGCATAATTCCTTTCATGGCTCTTCAATTTTCTTGAAGAATATGCTACGGGTGACCTTCATGCATAAGTACACATCCTAAAGTAAGTGCGCTAGCATCAGTTACCACTTCAAACTCCTTACAAGATCACGAAGTTTCAAGATGGGTGTTGATACTAAACTTTGCTTTAGTTTGTCAAAGTTGGTTTGTTCAGCAAGTCGCTATACAATTTCTACTTGCTTCTTTAGTAGATCAGTTTTAGAGGTGCGGCAATCAAAGCATAATCTTTGATGAAAATTCTGTACCATCCTGTCAACCCAAGAAAAATACGTATTTCTTTGACAGAGGTTGGTGTTGGCCATTCCAGAACGTCTCTAACCTTAGTTGGATCTACTGAAATTCCTTCTACTGATACAATGAGTCCCAGATATTCAATCTGTTGCTTGAAAAATGTGCACTTCTTCTTCTTGGTATAAAGCTTGTTCATGATCTCATTGTTTCAAGAACAATGCGAAGCTGGGGTTCATGATCATTTTCCTGTTTTGAGTAGACTAGGGTATCGTCAAAGAAGACAAGTACAAAGTCATCAAGATAGGGCCTAAAGATATCCTGCATAATTTGTTGAAGGTAGCAGGAGCATTCGTTAGCTCGAATGACATCACTAGGAATTCAAAGTGTCCATACCTTGTGTTGAATGCAGTCTTCGGGATATCCAGATCTGAGATCTATATTTGAGAAGATCTTCTCTCCTTGAAGACGGTCTAGTAATTCATCTATTCTAGGGATGGGGTATTTATTTTTTATGGTTGATTAATTCAACCCTCTGTAGTCAATGCATAGATGAAGCGTTCCATCTTTTTTCTTTTGGAACATCACTGGAGCTCCCCATGGTGAACTGCTAGGATGGATGTAGCCTTGGTCTAACAATTGCTTGAGTTGCTCTTTTAGTTCGATAGCTTTTGGAATGGACATCTTATACCGCTTCTTTGCGACCCGTGCAGTTCCTAGCACAAGTTTGATTTCATGGTCGACTTCCCTTCGCGGAGGAAGTTTCGTCAGATCTTCAGGAAATATGTCTGCGTATTCCTTTAACCATGAAGGTTCTTATTTGGATTCTTGATTCTCATCTAGCTTATTCAGTTTAATCAGGTAGACAGGTAGACCCTTTTGAACACCTTTTATTATCCGCGTTGCTTTTGCCAACTATATCTTTGGCTTACCGGCCTCACCTTGAGTCGTGACTAGTTCCCCTTTGGAATTTCGGAAGGAGACTTGGCCCTTCCCACAGTGGATGTGGGCATCATTGGGTATTAGCCAATCCATTCAGAGTAAACATTCGTGGACACCTAGGTTCATTACCCTGAATCTCACAGAAGTTGGCTTCCCACCCAGTAGGAGTTTCACCTTAGCAGTTTTCCTAGTACAAGTGACCTCAGAAAAGTTGGCTTTCCACCCAGTAGGAATTTCATCTTAGGAGTTTGCCTAGTACAAGTGACCTCGCGTCCATTTTCTAATTTCCACCCAGTAGGAATTTCACCTTAGCAGTTTGCCTAGTATAAGTGACCTCACGTCCATTTGCTAATTCCACAAGTAAAGTAGGTGTATCTATTGTGGCTATCCCTAATCTATTTGCACAGATTGGTGAGATGAAGGAATGTGTACTGCCACAGTCAATTAGGGTTTTGAAGCTTTTACCTTGATATTCTGATGGAGTTAGAATCACCGAGAATTGGTGATTTGGGCCCTTTTTGTGAAGAGTGGCGTAAACCGTTGCCCTCTCCATGTCAGCATCCATGGATGGATCTTCATCATTGTCCAGCTTCTTGTTGGAAACATTGGAGGTTCTCCCTCTAGCCATAACGGTGGTTCCTTGGCCATGAGGGGCTCTATTTTGACCTTGGAATTTCCCTTGGTGATGTTCTCTGCTAAGCTTGGGACACTCCCTCTTGAAGTGTCCGGGCTCGTTGCAATGGAAAGAAACAACGTGGGCTGCGATCATTGCTTTGTGTTAGAACAAAGTTGTTGACAGCATTGGCCCTAGCTTTCTTTCTCTGGCCCTGATTTTGACCATGTGCTCTCTTAGTCTGAGCCTTAAACATACCCTTATTTTGATCTTTGTAAGGCCAAATCCTATTGTTCCTTGGGTTGATCTGCACCTCCTGTATTATTGGAGCAGCTCAAATGAGTGCGTCTTGTAGGTCCATTGGGCGCATTGATTCCAATCGAGTGTTTATGGGTGGATTCAACCCAACACAGAATTTTGACACCTGTTGTGGCATATCCATTGGGGGTACATACTTTAGCAGTGAAACTAACTTCAAATAATATGCTTCAAGGGATAATCCTAACTACTTCAGTTCATAGAATTCATTCATCTTTTGTGTGCAGTAGAGGCAGGTGACAAATACCTTCCTCGCACAGCTTCCTTAAGCTTATCCCAAGTGACTGTCCCCTCCGAGATCGCTTGGTCTCTACACCAATATTTCCACCAAAGTCTCACTTCACCTATAAGCTTAAGTTTGGCGAGCATGGCTTGGTTAGTAGGTGCAGTTTCTGCTGCCTCAAAGTAGTCCTCCATGAACTCAATCCAGATCTCCGCGTCAACTTGAACAGTCCTTCCCTTGCCATCAAACTGGGGTGGCTTAATTTGTTTGAGAAGGAACTTCTTCTCTTGAACCACAACTGGACTTAGTGCAGAAGTCAGATTTGGAACCTGCGCTTGGGGTTGCATCTGGACAATAAGATTCTTTATGTTAACATCTTATCATACGTTCCCATATTATGTTAATATGACTAGCACAGCCTTTAGCCAAGTGATTTAATCACTTAACATCACAGTTAACATTTATGATCAAGATATACAATTATAAAAAGTCTTATTTATTCATGAGGGCATAACCCCTTGAGTACACTTATTTTGGATAAGTAGGACAAGCTGATTGATACATCAGTTTGGGAAAAATAGAATTGTGTTACAATCGGCTATAGGAACGGAATAATAATATGGAGTGGGGTCATGGATTTTCAGGAAACGGTAAGCCATAGGAAGCTTGGGGTATCCCTTCCTTTGATACCCGTTCTTCTCATAGCGCTCTAACACTTTGATTCGGTCAGCAGAGATTACCCAGGTCACGTCTTCATAAACATACTTGTTTTGCTTGACTTACCAACCGCTAACATGCAAAGTTGTGTTTACGTAAGTTTTGACAAAGATGAACAGCTTCACGATCTTTAAATCCTCCATCCACTTGATTATCTTCAAGTTGGTCATCTGAAGGTACACAAGTCGGTGGGCTGCTATGTAGTATATTCCCGAGTCTTCCATCCATCTCCGCATACAGGGGCGAAGGATTATAGATGTGGTCCATAATATACATCATGCCAAGCCTCTGATGATAGTTCGAAGCATGCATTGCAGTCATGAACATGACCAGAACACAAGAACTTGCTCCATGCTTCGTGACTCTGAAACCCAGCATCCATAATAAGTGAGTAAAGAAATGTTTTCAACAGAAAACACTGCTCTATTCTACTCACCTTCCCCTCTTTATCCCCTTATTCCCTTTATTTTCCTCCATTAAATTCCCTTGTAATCTTTAGATCTCGTTGGTTTTCTCTGATACCAACTATAACGTGTTCGCTCGTTCGCTTGTGGGACACGTCTTAGCAGCCCATCGGGAAGAGAGTCTAGAAAGTACCACCTGGCACTCACAAGGAATGTCACAAGCTTTGCGATCTAGGACTTCCCGAGTTTTCCCCGAACGGAAGTGTCCGACCGTTCCCACTTAGGATCAACCTGAAGTCAGGGTTCCTTTTCTATCAGCAACGTCTCTAGGAAGTAGTTAGCGTTGAGCTCCAAATGGACCACTTTGCGTAGGAACAACAGAGTCGAAGCGGATTCATGCTGCACTTGGCTCATGGAGAATGGGGAACGAGAGGGATGCAAATCTCAACCTCTCTGCCATGAGGCATAGTCCCATTTCTTTCCCCTAAAAGAGCAAAAATGGGGATTCTAACTCTACTGATGCTAGGTCTTCATAGTCTAGTTATCTCATCTTTTGAGAAAAGTTCCTAGCTAGCCGGGACCACCCTTCCATAGGATGGACCCATGTCACATCCACCACACTTTCCTTGGGTCACTTAGTTATCTAATTACCTACCACATTATGTTTGACATGTAAAAGCAGCTCCCTTAAATGACCAGTTTAAACACATATTCCTTCACGTAACTTAGGCACTGACATAAAAACAATGTTAAGCAAGCTCATTTTTCAAATATCTTATCTTTATTTATCATAATCCTAGAGTACATCAAGTATCCTGCCCGAAGGCTATCCTAGCAATCAACAGGATTGCTGCTTAAAGTTCTTCCCGTAGACTAGTACACGGACCTTGAGATCCCATCTCGAGTCACGTTCACCTCTTGTGCGGGATCCAGAGGCAAGGAATTTACAGCGAGAGCCTCCCATGGCACCCAAGAATCCTCCCGCTCCAAGTAGCACCCATGGAGAGACCTCTCGCAGCGGGTCAGGTCCATATACCGGGCCTGGCTAACAACCCCCTTGGATAGGGCCAGACAGACAGTTGGAGGTAACTAAACATGCCACTCCCTCTAGGCCTTTAACCTAAAGCATTAAGTGTTTTTCCTTGAATTAGTTCCTTGAGCAAAGGAGTTCAAACAATGTACCTAAGTGTACAATCACGATCATTTCGGAGGCCATTAGTATGGCCAACTGCTAAGGTGTGATTCCTTTTTCCCGAATGCTCCCAGCACTCGATCCTGGATCGTTCGTGACTTGGCAAGATCCCAAGGGCTTGGCAAGCTAGGTTGCTTGTTTCCCCTTTATCTTCGGGTTAGGGTTTGTATCTTTCCGACCCTAATTATCCTTACCTTAGGTCTCTTGGTAAAAATAGGTCATGCACAATCCCATTGTCCTTGGTTGGTCAACTTGCTGGTTATCTCCTAGATCCCTTAAAGTATCTATGTGATCTTTCCTTTGATCCCTAATTGACCAAGGATACTTTTTGTGATACAATAATACATGATCTTAACCCCCTTTTTCAATAGTACTCACATGCACTAATGTTCGCCCCTTTCTAACCCTTTCTTTGAGCTTGTCTAACTACGTTGAAGGACAAGTATTGACTTTACTCAACAATTTCAAGGCCAATGTACAAAGCATGAATTCAAGCATTCTAATGCACATTAATTTCATGCAATCTTTCTATGCGTGCAATCTTGATATTACCCATGCATGCAATGGTTCCTTCGTATGCATCTAGTATGGATGCAACAACCATATCACTTGATTTCGCTAATCAATTCAAGAGAAATACCCTTAAGATATGTCTACCCTTCCATGCACTTATCTTTTCATGATCATGCAATTAAGGTATGAAAGAAACCCATGATAAATACTAGTCACAAGCAATAGTTTTGTACGACACATGCAAAGGTCCTTTCAATGCATGCGACTTAACATGTTGCTTGTTTATGCGAGAATCTTTCCCATGCATGTAGAAAGTTTCCTTGCATGTATCTAATATGACTTTGATACTTTATGCATTTCCCTATCAATCTCAAGAGAGACCCTAGGATATGCCATTTCCAATTCAATACAGGATGGACCATAGTTAATATATTTGGGACACGAAGGTAATACTGAGTCGTTCCATTAGTGCAGCTAACTTCCATGAAATCACCCCGTGTTTGCAAATATTCATGCAACTCATGTGCTAGATTTTTTTATTAAATTCAAGAGAACCTTCTTAACTAATGCAATGAAAAAAAATTTATGAGAGTGTCTAATGCAAAAATTCCCTATGAATTTATTCGACACGTATTTCATGAACTTTGTATATACGAGGTTACGTAATCATTCAACATATTGAGTTCATCGACAAGGAGTGCGGGATCATGGACCTGATTCTTGACAATTGGAACCCCATTAGCAGCCACTCCTTCACCTTGGGTAGGAACACCTGTAGAGTTGCTAGTTGCGTGCCTCTTGGGTGCCATCTTTCACAAAAATCTAGTGGCCTTTGTGTGCGGGGATAGCTATTAGATGTGCAGGAATTTCCTATAAATTGTCCTGCAGCTTCCCACCAATCCTCACGGCCTTTGCACTTGAATGAATGTGGTCACGGATTTAAGAAAAATTAAGCCGGTGTCGTACTACTGCGCATCCGAGATGTGGAATCCACCAAAAAGTTGTGTGTGTGACATTTGTTACTTTGTACATACTTAGTCATTTTGTTTGCACTTTTGTTCTGCGTGGGCAATATAGTGAAGAGGGTTTGGAGCAAGAAGAACTTATTTGTAATGCTTTAGTTGACATGTATGTGAAATGGGGGTTGGTTTCAGATGCACAAGAAGTGTTCATTAAGATGTTAGCTTAAGATGTCGTATCCTGGACGACACTAATTGCAGGATATGCAGAACATTGACCTTTCCATGAGGCATTAGAATGTTTCAAATGGATGAAACTTGATGGTATTTCTCCGAATGCTTTCACGTTTGTCTCTGTGCTGAAGGCATGTGCTAACATGGAAGCCATTGACAAAGGTGAAATTTTACTTTTGGACATGGCAAAGAGTGGATTGGAAATAGATACATCTATTAGAAGCAACATAACTAAGATGTATGCCAAGTCTGAGATGATGTCAAAGGTTCAGGAGGTTTTTGATAAGTCACCAGCTCGTGACCTTGTGTTGTGGACTTCGCTGATTGCAGGCTATGCTGAACATGGACCATTTATCAAGGCACTTGCTTCTTATCATCACATGCAATTAAAGGGTGTCTGTCCAGATGTTGTCACTATTGCTTGTGCCTTGAAAGCTTCTATGTGCATGAAAGATTTGAGTAAGGGCCAAGTCATTCACATGGAGATTGGTTTAAAAGGATTTGAACAAGATATTCCTATTGCTAATACACTTGTTGGACTATATGCACAATGTGGCTTACTCTTGGATACCAAGACCTCTAGAGGCACTGTTTGGTCCCAAATTGACATGTGATCCGGTCAAATTTGGAACATTCAGGGCAGGCCCTGAATTAATAGCTCAACCAAGATTACCAACGACAGCTCCACTAATCAACGGCAAACTAAGCTGGTAATCGGAGGACTTGCACCTCCAATTATAGATCAAGAAAACCCATTCCAGGAACACCCCGGTTATTTATAGATCTAGAGACTGGAGATGGTCCAGAAATAGAGGTAACAGATCTATTCATGCGGCTGCTACCATATGAAGGGCTTTTTTCCCATGCTTATACCAGCTCGATGGGGTAATCCCACCACTCGGTCTGTGAAGTCCATGGGATATTTGTGACGGTGCAACTGGCAGATTATTCATGGTGAATCGGCCTACTGGTAAACTTCTTGACGGTTGGTGGATAGCACCTGTTAGCGCATCTTCCAATCCAGAATTCCTAGATGGCAGAGAAGAAGGCATTGGTGGGGTGTGCTTAACTTCAAAGGTAGGTTATAAACCATCAACCAGAAATGAAAGCTGGATTATTGCAAGCTTTTGAGGATTCATCTTGGATCAATCGCATAAGCAGTGGCATACAGCTAGAATGGATGGCGCACTTGCAAGAGAGTCTATATGTTAACATCATTCATGCTCTTTCTTATGCACAGCAACAAAAAGCAACAAACGGGAAGGAGCAAAAGATTGGGGAGAAAAAGCAAAGGCGGAAGAGGCCTGCGATCGGATTGAAGGAGGCAATTCAAAAACACAAACAGGGAATCGAGGGAGGCTGCAGCGAGCTTTTGGAAGACAATCCAGAGAAAGTGACGACGACACGCAAAAGGTGAAGGATAGGATGGAGCCATGATGAAGTTGACGAAGTGGTAGCTCTTCAGAAAGAGGAATAGAAGATAAAGCTTAAGACGACGAGCAGAGGACGTTGACAAGCTGCAACAAGTGGAAGACAAAGACGGAGCAAATGGACATGAAGAATAAGATCAAAGACAAGAAGGTTGAGAAGCAGTTGAAAATTTAGACGAAAGAAGCCAAGCAGTACCAAGTCTATTGTGCTTTTGGTTATGTTCGCCATCTTCTACCAGTTCCATAACACTGACTTCCACCAATTCCGCACCACCATCTTCTACTAGTTTTGCAGCATGGCCAACTACTATGACTGGATTATGTTTTCAAAGTCGTCCTCATCGGCGATTCCGCATCTAGTGGAAATTTGGATTAAGTCTTTGAAACCAAAATCAAAGGTGGCAATAGTTTGAATTAAGGGATCAAGTCAACACATTTGAAGCTGGACGTACAGTTTCTCGGCCCTCTATCAGTCAAGAAATTGCGGAAGATTAATAAGAATGGCTTATCTCATTCTTTGTGCTGAGAATACTCCTAACACAGAGGTGTCTTAAGGAAGGTTGACATGAGAACTACACTTTTAAAGGCTTGGATTGTATCTTTTGTATTGTTTCATTGTTTTGTGGACGAGAATGATCTATAGCCAGATGTCTTTGCAGAGATTTTTGAGTTCAGTAACCACAAAGCAGTCTAAACTTGCTTAATTAATCTTATATCCTGAAATTAGTCAAGGTCCTCTGTGGTCGCGACCTTGCTTTCCAAAACCCTTCAACATCTTTGGTGAACCCGACGTGAAAGTGTCGCATTTAAATTTTAGGATGGGAGATACTTCAGCATCGGTTTCAACCCCTTCTATGATTCCTGCTTTGTCCTCTACTTTAGCTTCATCATCAACTTCTACTTCAAGTACTTCTACGGATGATTTAAAGTAGATTTTGCAGAATATGTCTATGTATATGCAGCTTCAAAATCAGCAGACACAATTGTATATACAGCAGCAGCAACAGTTGCATCAACAACAGTTGTCTCAGCAAAGGCAACTATATTCGGAGCAAGAGAATGCAATCAGCGTGACTAAGACGATTGAAGCAGTCAAAAATGAGAAGAAGCTATTTGATGGCCGTAATGTATCGCCTTATTTGAAGACATATGAGATCAAGATGGGATTTTTTGGAGTACCAATAGGACTTATGAGTAAATATTTTCTTCGCCTTGTCACACCCGCCTTGAGGGCAAAAGTGACTGGTCTTCTCCTTCAAAATTCGCATTGGCAGGATTTTAAGAAGGCTCTGAAAGAGGAGTATTCTCTTGAGGACTTTGGATGGCTACACGATGATCATTCTGAGAGTGGGTCTACATACCAAACAAAGGTCTAGCTACTTCAGAATTGATACGAGAATTTGAAGAGAGGTATAGTCAGCTTGATGCCATTGAACAAAGAGCATTGGATGTTGAGAAAGTTAAGATTTTCTTGCAAGTTGTAGATCCTGCTCTTCAGGAAGAATTAGGAGAGCTTCTTGAGGATCACACGAAGCCTATGGGTCTTAAAACAGATTGGCAAGATGCCCAGGATGCAGTCTCGACTTTGATCAAGAGGCGGATATGGAAGACCTGCCTACAGGATGGATCTATGACACGGACGCCGTCTTCTGCTCCTATGTCTGCTTCTACCCCTGTCATTTCTTCTCTTCCTCAGCCAGTTACTTGGCCTATGCAAGTGCCTACTATTTCTACTCCTCCTGTTCCTCCTGTTCCAAGACCGATGCTAGCTTCTTCTGCTCCAAAACCATCCGCTTGGTCGGTTTCTTCCTCTCTTGATGACATAATCAAAGGCATAACAAATTTGACACTGGAGTCAGTTAAAGCAAAATTGGTGGGAAAATTGAAAGAGTAGTTTGCTTTGACTGCGCCTACTATTTCTTCTAGTGCTCCTACTGCACCTGGGAGTGCTCCTAGTGCACCTAGGAGAGATCGAATATGTATTTGGTGTGATAGTACGGACCATCAGCATTGCAAGGATTGTGAATCTTTTCAAGATGCAAGGAGGAAGAATTTGATATTTTGGAGACAAGATGGCAAGATTTGGTTGACTAAAATAGGAGCTCTGCTTGCTACCAATTTTGGAAAAGGCGGAATGAAGGAATTAGTAGATGATATGGCTGCGCATACTTCTTATGTGGCAGCTAGAGGAGATGCTTCTACATATGGAGTCCAGATTGAGAAAGATTCAGAGAGTCAGTCAGCATTATGGACCTATGCTATGGAGACGACAAATAAAGGGAAAATTCAGCAGACTGTTTTGACTAGTGCAGGTTCTAGCATCAGATTTGAGACAAGTTGGGATTCGCTTGTTGACAGGTACACTATTTATGCCTACTTGGCTAAGTCTCATGGAGCAGATGTACTTGTTGAGGAGAAGCGTAAGAGGGATGAAGAGAATCCAAATGCAGCTAAAAAGACTAGAGGGGGTGAGTTTGTTACTCCATCTACTGTAGGACCGTCTTTGAGACCAGGGCCAGAACGACAGATGGAAGATGCTCAGAAGAAAGAAAAGAGGCAAGAGCCTAGAGAGAGGAAGCAGCCAGGGTTTAGATTGATGTCCGATATTGAGACATCTATGGACATGAAGAAAATCTTTAATGATAAGATACATGGCAGTGAGGTGACTTTTACTATTTCTGAGGTTTTGGGCATCTCGAAAAGAGAGTTTCAAGATCATTTTCAAGAAGTCCTGAAGAGAAAAAGACATGCATTGCCTACTACTGATACACAGGGAGTTTTGATTGGGGAGTTGGATGAGGATGACGATGAGGTTATGGTTGAGAAAGCTTCTGTTTTTTCCGTAGACAGAGAAGAGGGTTCAACCTATGCATTATGCTGAAACCGATGAGCCTATCTTGGTACCGCGTAGTCACTTTTTGCGGAGTCATTGGGCTAGGGCAACTACAAAAACAATGGTAAAAATTGGAGAGAAATAGGTGCCTTATGTTGCTTTGGTGGATCATGGTTCAGAGATTAATCTCATAGTTCATGGAGTTTATGAAAGTAATAGATGGCCTATGGATGCAAAGCATGGGTGGCGTATGAGAGCCGCCAACAACACTGCAGGTGATTTGTATGTTGCCCGCGTCCCAGTGTCAGGATTTCTATTGGATATACAGAGGATGATTTTCATTTCTTTGTGCAGGATTCATGCTCTTATCCCATAATCCTTGGACAACCATTCATTACAGAGATGCGCATGGAGACGAAAGTAATGGATGATGGATCTGCTTATGCACGGATTCACAGTAAAGATGGTATGAGAGCAGTCTAGTTTATGACTATGTGTGTAAACCATGCAAGAAACAGAGATACTCTTTGAGATGCACCTTTGCCCACTGTGAGGGATTCGGGTTTTCATTAGGTACCGCTGTTCCGTGAGACGACGGTGGTACAGAGCAGAGGAGATTGGAGTTCTCACCTCCTGGTAGCAGTGTTTTCTCCTCCGATTTTGTTGGAATTTCAGCAAACAGTTCTATGAGTTATTAGAAGACTTCTAAGTTGCATAGAGCTGCCAGGCAGTACATATGCAAAAAGGAGAAAGATTTGAAAAATGCAGGTGTTTTAGAGGATGATGAGCATATAGATGGGATATATGATAGTATGGTTTGTGCAGATACGATGACAGAGATGGAAAATATGCTGAAAACTGATATGCAAAGTTGTCACAGTAATATATTAGTGCAGTCCCTGGACATGTTTCATGAAATTTCAGATTTTGTGTCACAGATAGAGTCAGAGGCTGAGGTGACTCAGCAAAAAGTATTGAGTGCTGAAGAAATTCAGCAAATAGAGTTTTTGATTATGATCAGCCTATAGAGATACAGAGGGCTGAAAGCTTTCAGTCAACAGAGGTTACTACTGAAATATTTCAGCATCCAGAGTTTAGGTCTATTCCTATGTAGTCCATAGAGCAGAGGGCTAAGGATATTCATATTTGTGACGGTGCAACTGGCAGATTATTCGTGGTGAATCGGCCTACTGGTAAACTTCTTGACGGTTGGTGGATAGTACCTGTTAGCGCATCTTCCAATCCAGAATTCCTAGATGGCAGAGAAGAAGGCATTGGTGGGGTGTGCTTAACTTCAAAGGCAGGTTATAAACCATCAACCAGAAATAAAAGCTGGATTATTGCAAGATTTTGAGGATTCATCCTGGATCGATCGCATAAGTAGTGGCGTACAGCTAGAATGGATGGTGCACTTGCAAGAGAGTCTATATGTTAACATCATTCATGCTCTTTCTTATGCACAGCAACAAAAAGCAACAAACGGGAAGGAGCAGAGGTGTTGAGGTCGATCTGGGTGAAGATCCATTTATGTGGTCTGTGATTAAAGAAAACCTGTTACCAAGCAAGTAATTTCGCCAAAGTTTGAGGGCGTGGATCACTGCTAGCACTTCCAGGTCATGGGTGGCATAACTCCTCTCATGGGTTTTTAGCTTCCGCGAGGAATAAGCTACAGGATGACCTTCTTGCATTAGTACACAGCCCAGTCCTCTCATGAATTTATGTCCTGACATCAATTTATTATGTGCTCATTTACTCTATCAGGGTTGAATTTGGAGTTATGCAGTTGGTTCGAACAGATGATCCAAGGATAACAGTTGTAATAGATTGTGAAGGAACACCTGCACTTGGTTTTCCTATGAACATGTTGAAGTCATGTTGTGCTCGCGTTCAAGAAAATTATTCGACTCGACTTGCTTCACTCTTTGTTGTCAACCTTCCCCCAATTGTACATATGATTGCACATGCCATTATCCAGAGCTATCTACAATCACAAAGGATCAGATCACAGTTAACAACGATTTAATCAATGGAGATAGTGCAATGCCTGGCACTCTGACACTCTGGCCTGGGAAAAAAGGCCGCTTTTCTGATGGCTATTGTGGTGGGAAGGCAGCTTTTCTTAAAAAAGGAGGAGCATGAAGAAAAACAGAGGATCGGGAAAAACTGTGGAGAAGCTTTTTGGAGAATACTATGGAAGGCAGCTCGAAATTGCTGCAAAACAAAGAGAAGAGTCATGGCATCAAAAATCAGAAGCTGATTATCAGTGGCATAAAGATGATGAAGCGGCAGATGATGACAGAGATGAAGAGAAACCGACAGGAGGAAGAAGGAAGAAGTCGACAATAGAAATACCGGTGGATATTGCTACTGCAGAGAAGTAGCCGAGGAGCTCTATGACATCGGGGGCGATTGAGGCTGCGACGGTCTGACGCTGAAGACGCAAGAACAATTGGAGCTTTCCTAAGGACTAGCTACAACTTGTCTCTACATGGGATTGTCTACTGCGTCTATCAAGAAGGACTGTTATGCGGCGTCCTAACAGCAACGGAGAGGAGATGAGGAGGATAACAAAGTTCAATTGAAGCTCAAAGAAGGGGAAGAAGAGTGGATGAAGATGATTCGAAGGAAAGTCATCATTATCTGCTGCCTAACTGAGGTTGCTCTGTGTGATATCTTGACGTCTTCTTCCTCTGCTGGTATTCATCTTCTTTGTCCATTCGTGCTTCTGCTACTGTGTCGTTATCCTGTTTGCCATCCCACACCAATCTGAAAGTGTAGAGCAGCCTCGAGTGTGGTCACGATCATATCCAAGCACCAGCTCAATCTAGGGCCTTCCATCAAACTATTCAATGGTTTTGGTCTGTCTTAAAAAAAGCTAGGAATTCCAAACCCCATGCCCTTTTTGAACTTGAATGGTGGGATAAAACCTAGATGTGGACGTGATGTTTTTTCATTCATAGATTGAGTTTTGAGCCATAAAACACTCAAGTCTTCATTGGCACTCTCATCCAAGTCTAGAGCAGGAGTAATGTTGATCTTTGTTTTAAGGCCCAAGTAATTGTACCATAGCTGAAGGGCTCTTTCATCTGCCCAGTATATTTTGCTACAGATAGCTCGTGAAGGTCCAGCATGTCTAGTTATTTGAACACTCTTGGATATTTTAAACGAGTGTTCAACTTCTCTTGCCATAGGAATCTTATTGCCCTGCAATGAGGGAGAAATCAAGTGATTATGCCTCCCTCCCTCCCCTCACGCTCTTGCTCTGTTTCATAGATGATGCTATAGGCTTTGAATATTTGAAGACCATTTTACAGAAACAATACTTCATTTTACATAATGAACCATGCCATTTCTTTCAAAGGTCCAAATATGCACAAAGTCATAGACAAAGGATTGAGAAAGAACCCCGTAAATACATAAGCTGAGAATCATGTTCCTTGCTCCCATACAAAAGAGAGGGCATGTCTTGAGCATGGTATATGCAAATTATTATCCTTTTCAGGCTATGAATTATTCTTCCAATCTAATCACCACCCTGGCCCCTCCAAGCTTGCCACAACTTCCCCTGAGAATGCCCATTCCACTCACATACAAAGACCGAATACGTTTCTGAGCAGAGTGGTGGAGTTCTTCTCCAACTCTAATAACACTTATGAGTTTCCCATCTAACCTCTAGCGCTAGCCAATCCATCAAGCTTACAATAAACACCTCCCTCCCTATTCTGTCTGTTCTATGTGTTTGTGAATAAGCACATTTTGATATTGGTAGGTGTTCCAGGCCAGACAAATGGTTGCAATGTTTAATAATGCTGTAGATTTTGGAAAACTGGCAATCAAATTGATAATTTTCCATAATGATATTGCATTTTAGAGGGTTTACTATGACGTATTGTATTAAGGGATAAGAAATGATTAACTTTTCATTAGGAGTCAGGACACATGCACAATTTACGCTTACACAATGAATGTTGACCACTTTCAAAGAAAGCTAAACAAAAGTTGATGCCATCCAATTTTTTTCTCAAGGTATAGATAGGATACTTCATACTTGGAGCATCCACTTACTCAATTTGTTCACTAATCACTTATAAGGGTACATAAGATATGCATTTTAAGTAAGATCATTTTTTAAAGATTTATATTAAAGTGCTTTGTATGATTTAAATTGATTATGCTAACATCATTTTTTGTCTGTGCAAGTGACCTTTGTGGATACTTAGATCATCAGGATGAGTCGAGGGATGAGCGATGAGGAGTTGCAGGATATCTTCACGCGCATGTCTCCAAATCAAATGGCGAGATTCAGAGACATGGCAGACCAGGATTTGTCTCGGACATCGTCAGGCCACTCTATTAGATTTACTTCGGCGCAATCAGGTGCTTCTGTTTCAAGTAGACGAGGTCGACGCTCCAGACTTGGGCCAGACGAAGGAAGTGCTTCAGGGCAGGGGGATGCTGCAGAGATTCGGATGTAGTGAGCCCGTGGTCGGCTTGGGATACAAGTGCTACTCCTCGCTCTCATGGTGGTTCTAGAGAGCGTGGCTCAGGTGGTTGATGTGTAGGCTTAGACGTGGTGTCTTCGTCTCGTTGTTCTGCTGGAGTTGCATTGCCTTCGGGATTTGTCACACCTATGAGGACATCTACTCCAGTCACTCCGGATTTTGCTCAGCTGTCTGCACAGGTGGCATCTCTATGGGTGCTATTCTGATAGATACTACCCCAGTCGGTACACAAGATGTACAGGGGTCTCCTGGATATGCCCAGGAGTGTGGTCCCGCAGGTAGGAGAGGATCCATCTTAGGCATATCCTAGAGGGGTATGCCTACCTTGTAGATGATAGATCAGGAGCCATTATCATGAATGATGAGGGGAGGAGCGTGATGGCTCGCATGAGAGAGTTGTGCCAATAAGTTTTTCGGCACAACGTCTTGGATCATTGGAAAAAAATACCAGAGGGGAGCAAGGACTATATAGTAACATCCTTGCATGAGGAGTTTCTGGTACCAGCCGCAGCAGATAGGGTTTTTACGGGCTGGATGATGGAGTGCATGCATGCATATATGTCACACAGACGATTGGCGCATGCAAGGCACTCAAGAGTGGGGCTGCAAAGCCCGAGTGGCTAGACACGAATGATTGTCGCCGACAGAGGGAGAAGGCTAAAAATTCTCCAAGATGTTGGAGACAGCAGCGTGAGGCGGTGAGGGCATGATTAGAGGCCGAAGTGGTCCATCATCTTGGGAGTGGTGGCCACAGGACATATCTTGTAACGTGTCCGCTCGTTTTCTTGTGGGACACATCTTAGCAACCCATCAGGAAGAGAGTCTAAAAAGCGCCACTTGGCACTCACAAGGAATGTCACAGGGTTTGCAATCTATGTCTTCCCGAGGCTGCCCCGAGCGAAAGTGTCTGGCCGTTCGCACTTAGGATCGACCTAAAGTCACGGTTCCTTTCCTATTAGCAAAGTCTCTAGGAAGTAGCTAGCGTCGCTCCAGATGGACCACTTTGCGTAGGAACAACAGAGTCGAAGCGGATTCATGTTGTACTTGGTTCATGGAGAATAGGGAACGAGACGGATGCAAAGCTCAACCTCTCTGCCATAAGGCATAGTCCCATTCCTTTCCCCTAAAATAACATAAATCGAGATTCTAACTCTATTGATGCTAGGTCTTCATAGTCTCCTTATCTCGTCTTTTGAGAAAAGTTCCCAGCTAATCGAGACCACCCTTCCGTAGGAGGGACCCAAGTCACGTCCACCGCGCTTTCCTTGGGTTGCTTAGTTATCTAATTATCTACCACATTATGTTTGACATGCAAAAGCAGCTCCCTTAATTAAATAGTTTAAATGCAGGTTCCTTCACGTAACTTAGGCACTAACACAAAAATAATATTAAGCAAGTTCCTTTTTCAAATATGTGATCTTTATTTATCATAATTCTGGCGTACATCAAGTATCCTGCCCGAACGCTATCCTAGTAATCAATAGGATTGCTGCTCCGAGTTCTGTTTGTAGACTAGTACACTGGCCTCGAGATCCCATCTCGAGTCACGTGGGCCTCTTGTACGGGATTCGCAGGTAAGGAATTTATAGCCAGAGCCTCCCCTGGTACCCAAGCGTCCTCCCACTCCAAGTCGCACCCACAGAGAGACCTCTCGTGGCGGGTTAGGTCCATATACCCGACACGCATAACAACCCCCTTGGATAGGGCCAGGCAGACAGTCAGAGATAACTGAACCTGCCACTCCCTTCAGGCCTTTAACCTAAAGCATTAAGTGTTTTGCCTTGAATTTGTTCCTTGAGCAAAGGAGTTCAAACAATGTACCTAAGTGTACAATCATGATCATTTCCGAGGCCATTATTATGGCAAACTACTAAGATGTGATTCCTTTTTCCCGAATGCTCCTAGCACTCGATCCAGGATCGTTCGCGACTTGGCGAGATCCCAAGGGCTTAGCAAGCTAGGTTACTTGTTTCCCCTTTATCTTCGGGTTAGGGTTTGTACCCTGCCAACCCTAATTATCCTTATCTTAGGTCTCTTGGTAAAAATAGGTCATGGACAATCCTGTTGTCCTTGGTTGGTCAACTTGTTGGTTATCTCCTAGATCCCTTGAAGTATCTATGTGATCTTTCCTTCGATCCCTAATTGACCAAGGATACTTTTGGTGATACAAGAATACATGATCTTAACCCCCTTTTCGATAGTACTCACATGTACTAATGTTCGCCCCTTTCTAACCCTTTCTTTGAGCCTGTCTAACTACGTTGAAGGACAAGTATTGACTTTACTCAACAATTTGAAGGCCAATGTACAAAGCATGAATTCAAGCATTCTAATGCACATTAATTTCATGCAATCTTTCTATGCGTGCAATCTTGAAATTACCCATGCATGCAATGGTTCCTTCGTATGCATCTAGTATGGATGCAACAACCATATCACTTGATTTCGCTAATCAATTCAAGAGAAATACCCTTAAGATATGTCTACCCTTCCATGCACTTATCTTTTCATGATCATGCAATTAAGGTATGAAAGAAACCAATGATAAATACTAGTCACAAGCAATAGTTTTGTATGACACATGCGAAGGTCCTTTCAATGCATGCGACTTAACATGTTACTTGTTTATGCGAGAATCTTTCCCATGCATGTAGGAGTTTTCCTTGCATGTATCTAATATTACTGTGATACTTTATGCATTTCCCTATCAATCTCAACAAAGACCCTAGGATATGCCATTTCCAATTCAATACAGGATGGAGCATAGTTAATATATTTGGGACACGAAGGTAATACTGAGTCGTTCCATTAGTGCAGCTCACTTTCATGAAATCACCCCGTGTTTGCAAATATTCATGCAACTCATGCGCTAGAATTTTTTATTAAATTGAAGAGAACCTTCTTAAACAATGCAATGAAAAAACATTTATGAGAGTGTCTAATGCGAAAATTCCCTATGAATTTATTCGATACGTATTTCATGAACTTTGTATATACGAGGTTACGTAATCATTCAACATATTGAGTTCATCGACAAGGATTGCGGGATTATGGACTTGATTCTTGACAATCGGAACCCCGTTAGTAGCCACTCCTCTACCTTGGGTAGGAACACCTGCAGAGTTGCTAGTTGCGTGTCTCTTGGGTGCCATCTTTCGCGGAAATCTAGTGGTCTTCGTGTGCGAGGATAGCTATTAGATGCACAAGAATTTCCTGTAAATTGTCCAGCAACTTGCCACCAATCCTCACGGCCTTTGCACTTGAATGAATGTGGTGACAGATTTAGGAAAAACTAAGCCGGGTCTTGCGGGTGAAACACCTCCTAACGGAGATGCTTTGGAAGCTTCTTGGAAGCTTCCAAACTCTTTTCTCTTCTTTGACAGAAAAATCAGATGACGTCTTCTCTCCTTCTTCTTCTCTCTCTCCCTCTCTTCTTCTTCTTCTTCTTCTTCTTCTTCTTCTTCTTCTTCTTCTTCTTCTTCTTCTTCTCTTCTCCTTCTCTCTCCCTACTTTTTCTTCTTCTTCTTCTTCTCTTCTCCTTCTCTCTCTCCCTCTTCTTCTTCCTCTTCTTCTTCTTCTTCTTCTTCTCTTCTTCTCCTTCTCTCTCTCTCCCTTATTCTTCTTCTTCTCTTCTTGTCCCTCTCTCTCTCTCCCTCTTCTTCTTCTTCTCTTCTTCTCTTCTTCTCCCTCTCTCTCTCTCCCTTTTCTTCTTCTTCTCTTCTCCTTCTCTCTCTCCCTCTTCTTCTTCTTCTTCTCTTCTTCTCCTCTCTCTCTCTCTCTCTCTCTCTCTCTCATCACAAGGGGGGGGTTTCCACATGACGACAAGGAGGGGAGGGGTTTCTCACGAAGGCCACAGGGGGGCGCTGCTGCCTGCCACGAAGCTGGAGGGGGGGCTACTCTGCAGTAGGCCATGAGGGAGGGCAGGACGGCATGATCACCAGGGAGTAGGGGTGGCACTGTTTCTGTTCCAGATGGAGGGGGGGCTACGCTTTTAAAGAGGGGAGGAAGGGTGGTATGGCCGCTACCCCGTCTACCTAGGGGGTTGCATGCCCCCCATCACTCACTTCACTCCCTGATCTCTCTCTCTCCTCGACGTGCTATCGACGGGGAGAGACAGAGGGATAAAAAATTTGTACTAAAATTATATTTTTTAAAAAAGGGGGGCATATTACATATCTGGAGGACTTTGTAAGTTTTTCTTTTGTTTTGCTTACTTATTTTTTTGCAATAATCTTTGTACTGACAATCGTGTTTCTAACAGTTAGTATTTTGTTTCCTTTGCAGCACTCCATTACAAAACACGATCTGACAAGCCTTGAGTCTCAATATGCAGAGAGTCACAATCTCACTGAATTGATTGACTAATTGTATGGATGCGACGTCCCTATAAGTCACTCATCTTTCTTGTCCGTAGTTACCATGTTTAATTAGAATGCATTATTGTATGGTGGACTGATGTGTAGTTGTTTCTTTTTTTGCAGAGTCCGTTCGATACTCCTTTGGGACGGGATGAGCTTTTGGATAGCTCGCCCTTGGATCCCTGGAGCTCACACACCCTTCTTTTTTGGTCACATAATCTGTGTAGACATTTTCTATGTAGTAGTGATATCTTGACATGATTTTACTAGTCACTTTCATTATGTAATCATGTATTTATTTCATGTATCAGTGTTATGATTTAAGTACACTTTGTCTTTATTTACACGAGCATTGTACAGAAACTATTTTGTATGGCCCAAATAAAGCACATAATGATGTTGCCCTACCACAAATCTTTTTTCTCTGTTACCATCGCTATTAGCATCCCAAATTTACTGCACGCCTTGTTATTGGCATCGTTATTAGCATCGCAAAGCGTCATTATATCAGCATCACTATTTGCATCGGTATTAGTTGACAGCGACACAAATAGCGATGCTGATAATGATACTAATACCAACTATTCTATAGCGTCCCCAATAACGACCCTTTTTGCGATGACGGGGGCAATTTTCTTTATTTACATTTTCGTCGCTTTTAACGTCCATATAAGGCCTATATCTTGTAGTGAGTGATAGTGGTAGTGGTAGTAGTAGAGAGAGAGAGTTGTTGTGGTAGTCGTAGTCGTGGTCATAGTCATCATAGTCGTGATTGTAGTAGTAGTACTAGTAGTAGTAATAGTAGTTTTCTTGTTTGTTGTTGTTGTAAGGGTAGTAGTTTTTTTTCTTTTCTTGTGGCCATAGTAGTACTGGTCATGGTTGTGGTCGTGGTCATAGTCATAGTCATAGTTGTTGCCGTGGTCGTAGTCGTAGTCGTAGTCGTAATCATAGTTGTAATCGTAGTCGTAGTCGTCGTAGTCGTGGTTGTAGTAGTAGTAATGGTTTTCTTGTTTTTTGTTGTTGTAGTAGTAGTAATAGTTTTTTTTGTTTTCTTGTTTACTATTGTTTAGTTTTCTTGTTTGTTGTTGTTGTTGTAGTAGTGGTAGTAGTAGTAGTTTTTTCTTCTTTTCTTATATTTTTTTTGTTATTGTTATAGTACTAGTAGTAGTAGTTGTTGTTGTTTTTTCTTTTTTTCTTATTTATTGTAGTGGTAGTGGTAGTGGTAGAGAGAGAGAGATGTTTTGTTAAAGAAAATTGGTAGTAGAGAGAGAGATATATTTTGTTAAAGGTAATGAGAGAGGGAGAGGAAGAGAAAAAGAAAGAAGGAATGAGAGAGAGGGAATAAACATAAAACATAATAAAGAAAGAGAAAAAGAGAGAGCGATGGAAGGAGAGGAGAGAATGAATGGATGAAAAACAAAGAGAGAGTGGTGGCGAGGTCCAGTGAGGTCCGATGCAATACAACGAGACGGAAAACACTCTGACATACATTAATTTGTGGGTGGGTGAAGACTTTACATACGTTAATTTTTGCTGAGTTACAAGAGAAGAAATCCCTTCTCAAACAGTTTAAGAAAGAAAAAAAGAATGATAACAAAAACAAATTATTTGCCATAACGTAGACAAAATGGAAAACGATGAAGGTCATGATGTTCAAGATCGCGATGCGTATCTTAATCAGCGTGTCCCATATCCTCGCTCTCAATGTAAGCTAGCAATTAGATGAAAACGTCGATTGTCTATAGAACACATACGACGCTTCAGCAAGTTTCAATTTGAGATCATTATTCAGGCAATCTTAGATTTTGAGCAAACGATAAGAAAAGTTTATATCAATCATGCATCATATTCGCAAGCTAATTGAATACCATATACAAAAAGATTGGGTGTGGCTGGCAAATTTTCTATCTAGGGAGGTGACGTCTCGTCCCAAGGAGAAGTGCACCCTTTGTGGCCAGTTACAAGAGTTCGTGGGCATGCGATGGATGGAGTGCTTGAGCCAATCCACCACTTGGAAGATACTACCCAATCTATACCATCAATACCAGAGGAGAGAGGCAACCTTCGAGACTTACCTACAATCTTGGAGCCTGAGATGGAGGCAATGATCGATATATTGATACCCATGGATGTCGAGACTTCTGATCCACTTAGAGAGAAAGAATCCATACCATTATATGATGGGTGCCAAGTATCTCGCTTGAAGACACTGCTTGCACTCCTAAGTATGCAAGCAAAATACGGGTGGAGCGATGTGAGTGTGACCGAGCTGATCAGGTACCTTGTACATATGCTTCGTTGATTTCTTTTCGGTACTATCATAAAAAAAATTTGTGTTTTTTCAAGGTGTTTTATGATTTTTTTTCAGGTTACTGAAGTATCATATATTACCACTTGCAAATACCTTGCCTAAGTCTCGTGATGATACATGACATGTTTTATGAAAGCTTGGCATGGACTACAACAGCATCCATGCATGTATCAACGACTGCATATTGTTTTGAGGAGAATACAAGACTATGGAGACATGTCCAAAGTGTGGTGCTCAAAGGTATCGATAGGACTTGCAAGGACAAACCATCCCTCAAAAAGTTCTTAGATACTTTTCACTTATCCCCCCACATAAACCACATGTTTTGTACGTCAGACATGGCAAGCTTGACACCTGGCATGCATGGAATAGGTCCACAGATAGAGTCATCGAATATCAGCAGATTCACGCGCATGGAGGCATATTGACTCTACCTTCCTGGGCTTTGCTTGAGAGCCAAGGAATCTTCGATTCGGTCTTGCAATGGATGGAGTGAACCCATTCGATTTAGGCTCAACTTCTTACAGTGTGTGGCCTATAGTCCTTGTCAACTACAATATCCCTCCATGGCTTTCTATGAAGAAAGGACATCTCATCCTTAGCTTACTCGTTCCGGCCACTACAAAGTCAAAAATATGGGTGTGTATCCTCGTCCATTAGTCGATGAGCTTAAGATTTTGTGGGAGGAGGGGGTCACCGTGCAAGATATGAGCAAGTGCGATGGTCGATGGTCTGCCAATATTCGAGTCATTCTCATGTGGACGATGCATGAGTGTCCAGGATTTGGAGAGTACTCAGGTAAGTAGGTTTCCATTCTCGTTGGTAATATCTATCATAGCTCGTTCAAGTTTGTATTCACTGGATAGAGGTGTTGGGACAGGTCTGGTTACCTCAGGTTATCATGCATGTCCATTGTGCGGGCTAGAGTTAGACTCCCGAAGGTCACGAACCATGAAGAAGATGGTATATCAAGGACATGCCTCTTTCTTACCAGAGGGTCATGAACTCAGGGAAGGTTTTCTTGGACGACCTCCAACACATTGTCGTGATGTTATGAGGACATAGTGTGAAAATGTATGGAATGCATCATCATCCGACTTCTCTATTGATCTAGAGAGTCAATGTGATCTGAGCCATTAGTACTAGTGCGAGTTGCATGAATTATTTTTGGATAGTTTTAGTCTATTTTTTATATTATTTATTGTAAAAATCTAAAAAAGTTAGAAAAAGCTTCTAGATTAGGATGGCATGCAAAAAGCTAGTTGCTTTTTCAACCAGTTAGGGAATTTTCACAAGAAGGACAGATTGATGAAATCGCGCGCGTCGCGATCGCTGTAAATAGACTGAAAACTGCACATTGAACTGACAGAAGAAGAAGGAGTGAACTGGGAGATCCGTGACCAAGTGTCTTGGTGTCCTGGGGTTTTACCCCCCTTTTGGAGCCAATGGAGCCATCAGATTTGGGTTCCAGGCAGTAGAGAAAGAGCGGATTTTTCTAATCTACGTTTTTGGTCTACGAAGGAGCTCCAGGAGAGCTAATGCCTGGAGATTGCTTCTGAGTAGAGCAAAGATTCCAGGTTCTTTCAATACATATTATTTCAATTCATTGTGATTTGTTTTTGTCATGTTTACTACTTGGGTATTCTCTATCTTCTCTTCCATCTCCTATCTCTACTTTCTTCTACTTCTGATCACCGGTGGATTTGACCTTTCGACAAAAACCCCTCCAACATTGGTGAACTCGACGTGACAGGTTGTCATAGAAGAAGGAAAGATAAGATGGGAGAACCTTCAAATACAATCTCTAGTGATGTTTTACAACAGTTGGTGCAAAATATGAATATGCTTATACATGTAGAACAACAACAACAGGTGATGCAAGCTTCAGCTCAAACAAAAAGTGTTGTGATGAATGCTTTGCAAGCAGTTGAGCGTGAAGTGAAGTTATTCAATGGCAGAAATGTATCTACATATGTACATACCTATGTTCAGAAGATGTAATTCTTTGGAGTGGCTCAATCTGTATGGAGCCAGTATTTTGTACGTGTTACTGCTCATGAACTGAAAGCACGGATTACTAAATTATACTTGTAGGATGCTAACTGGGTAGCCTTCAAGAAGACACTCAGGGAAGAATTTTACATTGAGGACACCAGTTTGATTACGTGCAAGACTTTTCAGGAGTGGGTTATACAACCCAGTAAGAGTCTTGTGGCTACTACTACAGAATTGTTAAGAGAATTTGAAAGTAGATTTGAGCAGTTGGATCTTGCAGAACAGCAAGCTCTTGTAAGTCATAAAATTGAATTGTTTCTACAGGGATCTGATCCTGAGCTTCAAGAGAAGCTTGATGATTTGTTGGAGGATCAGACTACAGAGACAGGTTTGAAAACAGAGTGGGGACATGTCAAGGAAGCTATTACTGTGCTTGTGAAGAAACATAGAAGAAGAGAAAGATTGCATGTCTCTAGCTTGCCCACTGTTATGGGTAAGACAGTTGAAGTATCCAGTAAGCCACCCGCTTTTGTGGCTAATCCTATGGCTGTACCTGCTATTGTTCCCTCTTTAGGGAAGATGTCTTTAGATGAATTGGTCAAAGGGATGCAGGATCTTCAATTGAAGGTTGCAAAATTGGATGAAAAAGAACAAGAGGAAAGGGAACGAGCAGTAGCCCCTAAGCCTGGAAAAAGATGTATGTGGTGTGACAGTTTGCAACACGAGAGAAAGGATTGTGTTGCCTATCAGGAGGCCTTGGCATGACAACTTATCTTTTGGAAAGATGGCAAGATCGATACACAAGAAATGGGATTGCTGAATGGTAGTGAAAATAGGGGAGCGTGAAACTCCTTGTGTTGCTTTACTTGACCATGGGTTTGAGATAAATGTCATTGAGCGGGGATTGTATGAAAATGGTACATGGCCTGTGGACATTGATCATGGTTGGTGTATGAGGGCTGCAAATAATTCTTCAGGGCAGCTCTATGCTGCATGTCCTAATGTAAAAGTGACAATTGGTGATGTAGAGGAAGAGCAACACTTCTTTGTACAAGATAATTCCTCATATGCAGTGATTTTGGGACAGCCCTATATTACAGGTGTGCGTACGGAAACAAAGGTGCTTGATGATGGTTCTGCTTATGCAAGAGTCAGAAGCAAAGATGGGAGGAAAGCAATCCAATTTCTTACTATTTGTGTTAATCATTCTAGAAATCGTGATACACTTCGAGAGTCTCTTTTGGTTCCAAATGCAAGGGAATTCAAAGACCTGGATTTTCATTAAGCACTGATGTAATGCGGGGCTACAGTAGTGCTGATCAGAGGGTGTACTCGCCTCTTGATGAAATGAAGCATGTATTTACTATTGGTAATTCTCAGTTTACAGCACACAGTTTATGTTGGTTTAAGCCTATGGAAGCTATGTGTAGGGCTGAATGCATATCTATGAAACGGGCTATAAAGAAACTGAGATTATTAGGGATGTTAGCTGAAAATGATGGCATTTCAGGCATCTTTTATGGGCTCAATATTACTGACACTATGGCTGAAATTTCAGCAACTATACATGCAGAAAATGAGGCTGAAAACAGAGTGTTGTCAGTATGTTCTTTGGATATGTATGATGTTATAGCATTGTTTTCTCAGCAGGAAGGATTACAATGGGCTGAAGCACTTGTGGAGACAAAGTATAAGACAGTTGACAAAAAGGTGAAAACAATTGCTTTGCCACTTCCACAGAGAGTGAGTGTATGTATGAAAAAGTGTCAAGGTAGCCAAGCTTATGGGATCCTAAAGATATAGGTCATCAGTTTACATCTAAAACATTACATGAATTGAAAGTTGGCGCAGAAGGGTTTCTTTTGGATGCTGAGAGAAACTGTTTTATGCAGATGTTGGCTAGACATGGGAAGTCATTTGCATTTCAACAAAGTGAAATAGGTTGTGTGGATCCAAATGTTGTCTCTCCTATGGTCATATTTACTGTGCCACATGTACCATGGAACTTGAGGCCTATTCTAGTGCCTAAATCTTACTTGCCAAAGTTGATGGATTTGCTAAATGAAAAGATTCGCATGAATATCTTGGATCCTTCTTCAGCCTCATAGTCAAATCGTTGGTTTACTGTGCCCAAAAAGAATGGGGCTTTGAGATTTATTCAAGACATGCAACCGGTCAATAAACTGACCATAAGAAATGTGGGTGCAGGTCCTGTGGTTGATGAATTTGCAGAGGATTTTGCAGGTAGAGTGATCTATTCTTTGGGTGATCTTTTCTTGGGGTATGATTAGTTTCAGCTTGCAATTGAAAGTAGGGATATCAAAACCATGAAGGCTCCTTTGGGGTTAGTACGGATGTGTACTCTTCCACAGGGTACAACAAACTCAGTGGCACACATGACAAATGCTATGACTAGGATACTCAGGGATTTTATACCACAATTGACTATGCCCTTCTTGGATGATATTCCAATCAAAGGGTGTGCAGTGGATGAAAAGAATGAAGAGATGGATGCTCATGGATGTAGACAGTTTGTTGCAAATCATATTGTGGATTGTGAGAGGATTTTGACACGTCTAGAAGAGGTGCATTTAACTCTTTTTGGACAAAAGTCTATCTTTGGAGTTGAGGAGGTTTTGATTGTTGGGCATATGTGTGGGCCTTATGGGCGAAGGCCATCACCAGTAAAAATAGATGGGATTGATAGAATACGATATGTATGCATGAATGTATCAGAGGTGCGTAGATTCTTGGGTGCATGTGTGTTCTATTTGATATGGATTCCTCACTTTGCATATGTAGCCAATGTTCTTTATCAGCTTCTACGGAAAGGTAAAAAATTTCATAGTGAAAAGAATCAAATTATTCAAAAGGTGGGAATCTACTGCTTATGAGTTGCCACAATTGGAAGAAAATAGTGGCAATGATATATGGTCTAGCCAGGAAGATATGGAAGATGAAGAAGTAAAGGATATGGTTGCAGAGGATGAGGAGGACTCAGAATTCGGTGACAACTAGGATTTTGGCACATACTGGAGGATGTATAAGTTCAGAGGGGGTGGATGTCGTGATGTTATGAGGACATAGTGTGAAAATGTATGGAATGCATCATCATCCAACTTCTCTATTGATCTAGAGAGTCAATGTGATCTGAGCCATTAGTACTAGTGCGAGTTGCATGAATTATCCGAAACTACTATATTTTTGGATAATTTTAGTCTATTTTTGGTATTATTTATTATAAAAATCCAAAAAAGTTAGAAAAAGCTTCTAGATTAGGATGCCATGCAAAAAGCTAGTTGCTTTTTCAGCCAGTTAGGAAATTTTGACAAGAAGGACAGATTGACGAAATCGCACACATCGCAATCGCTGTAAACACGCTGAAAACTGCAAATTGAACTGAAAGAAGAAGGAGTGATCTGGGAGATCCATGAGCAGGTGTCCTGCATTTTTACCCCCCTTTCGGAGCCAACGGAGCCATCAGATTTGGGTTTCGGAGAGCAGAGAACGAGCGGATTTTTTTGATTCACGTTTTTGGTCTACGAAGGAGCTCCAGGAGAACTAATGCCTGGAGATTGCTTCTAAGTAGAGCAAAGATTCCAGGTGCTTTCAATACATATTGTTTCAATTCATTGTGATTTGTTTTTGTTATGTTTACTACTTGTATATTCTCTATCTTCTCTTCCATCTCCTATCTCTACTTCCTTCTACTTTTGATCCGCGGTGGATTCGACCTTTCAACAAAAACCCATTCAACAACGTATGAATGCCCAAAGTTGGTACGAGCTGAACATGGTCCACAAGAGTCACATCCAAACAGAATGCGATGGTTCTCAGTTTTCTACGAGTTGCCATATTGGATCCACTTATAGATGAACCACTTGTTGGATCCCTTGCATATTTTCAAGAACGTGGGTAGCTTACTATGGAACCACATCACAGGAAAGAGAGACACTATAGGGGCACGAATGGAATTGAAGGTGGTAGGCAAGATGGAGGCGCTTTGGCCACAGTCGAGTGTGGATGGTCGCTTGCAGCTACCTCGTGCTCCTTGGGTTTTGTGCACTAAAGAAGAGCGCATTGTGAAGCAAATAGTCAAGTCTATCCGCACTTCGACGGGTATAATGCGTTCTCTCCGGTTTGCATTTTCTAAAGACGGCCAATTCTCAAGGCTAAAATCCCATGATTGGCATAAGATATGTTAGGTTTGTACTACGAATGGATTGTAAGTGGCCTGTGGATTTTGCTATTTGGAGTGTAGTTGTTGTTCATAATGCTTTCTCATTTGTGGCAGTTTGTACTACCGATCGCGATTGCAAGATGCCTTACTTTAGAAATACGCGGGGCAATTTACAGGTTGTCAACTTTAGTGCAATGGATCTCATAGAAGAAGATTAAGATGCCTCTATTGAATCTACGAGGCGGGGAGCAGTGGAGATGGTCTGTCTCTTTGAGAAATACCTGCCTACCAGCATGCTCACTATACAAATCCACCTTTGTGTGCATCTTGTAGATGAAGTGGAGATTGCTGGACCTATCCATACACTGTGGATGTTCTTCTTGGAGTGCTTCATGAAAACCCTGAAAGGCTTTGTGCGACAACGAGCTCGGTCAGAAGGTAGCATGGCAGCTGATGGTTGGTTGGTGTCTGAGGCACTAGTGCATATTTCACAATGGCTACCAGCAGTGGATTCAGACAACAGTATGCTATGGTCGTTGAAGGATGATGATAGACTAATCGGAGATGTGGTGGTTGGAAATGCGGTAGAAGAAAGAATGGATGCTGCAATGGAGGAGAAAGTGAATCGCTTTTGTATGTTGCACCATGCCTCTATGGAGACGTGGCTTGCTAGAGGTACCAACAAGCTAGGAAAGATTGAGAGAAAGCGCGATCTGAATTTCGACGTAGTATGTGCCATCAACCGATTTGATATCCCAAGGGCATAGAGGAGATGCCGCAGTTTATGTCAATGCAATGGTTGCATGGAGCTTTGATTGCAGCGTCTCGCGAAGGGGTGGAGGTCTCAACTGAGAAGTGGGAATTCTTGAGGAGATATAGTCCAAAGGTGATGACGTATTTAGGGTTTTTCGTATCTATATTTTTTATGCAACAACTAATTGAGTGTTTCAATGTACAATACAAAATATATATGGCAGCGTGGTCGCGCGGACGGCATTTCTGCATGGAGAGTATTGACAAAATGCACTCCGCAACAGATTGTGGTATCATGGCAAGGTTTGAGCAAGAGAGCTGACGACGAGCAACATATCCAAACATGGTTGTAGATGAGATGGAGTATTTTGAAAACTTGCAAAGTATTGTTACAGTGGATTACCGTAGCTTCTCCATGATACTATTCGATGTGCAGTGGTTCAAAGTGGTACTTGAAGGACTGGAGCAATAGTTTGATGACGTCCATTTGGATTTCTCGAAATAGATTCCGAAAAAAAATGGATGGATTTGCACGACACCTTTGTGTTGCTGGCCCATTGTGAACAGGTACATGAACTAATTTGTTTGTTAATTGTATTACAACATGGTACATGTCACAATAGTTAAATCTCTCTTGTACGTGTTTGTGAACATGTAATTTTCTATCCAAACCCCCGATAACCTCGATGGTGGTATGTTATACCTTCAGCTCCCCGAAGTGTGAGAGTATATGATCAAAGCCATGTTCTGAGCATAGATGAGGACAAGATACAAATAGAGGGGTCGATATTGCAAGGGGTGGAGGCCACAGAAAGCTTGGAGCATGTAGAGGAGCCAATATCGAGTAACAATGATGGAAATACAGGAGTCTAAGAATTCTTTAAGAACGAGGTGGACTCATCCTTTTGTGGTGATATGTCTATCGACCTTCCAATTTATGCTAAGTTCTGTCAGGAGATTGACATGGGACCATAGTATACTTCATACTTGGAGCATCCACTTACTCAATTCATTGACAAATCACTTATAAGGGTACATAAGATATGCACTTTAAGTAAGATCATTTTTAAAAGATTTACATTACCGTGCTTTGTATGATTTAAATTGATTATGCTAACATCATTTTTTGTCTATGCAAGTGACCTTTGTGGATATTTAGATAATCAGGATGAGTTGAGGGATGAGCAATGAGGAGCTGAAGGAGATCTTCACGCGTATGTCTCTAGATCAGATGGCGAGATTCAGAGACATGGCGGACCAGGAGTTGTCTTGGACACCATCAGGCCGCTCTATTAGATCTACTTCGGCGCGATCTGATGCTTCAGTTTCTAGCAGACAAGGTCAACGCTCCAAACTTGGGCCAAACAAAGGGAGTGGTTTAGGGGGATGCTGTAGAGATCTGAATGCAGTGAGCGTGGCTCAAGTGGTTGCTATGGAGGCACAGACACAATGTCTCCATCTCGTCATTCTGCTAGAGTGGCATCACCTTCGGGATTTGTCACTCCTGTGGAAACGTCTACTCAGTCACTCTGGCTTTTTCTCAGTCAGCTCGTAGATGCCACCTCTATAGGTGCTACTCTGATAGATACTACCCCGGTTAGTATACCAAATGTAAAGGGGTCTCCTAGATATGCCCAGGAGCATGGTCGCAAGTGGGAAAGGATCCATCTTAAGTATATCGCAGAGGGGTATACCTACCTTATAGATGATAGGTCAAGAGACATCATCATGAATGATGAGGGGAGGAGGGTGATGGCTCGCATGAGAGAGTTGTGCCAACAAGTTTTTCAGCACAACATCTTGGATCATTGGAAGAACATATCGAAGGGGAATAAGGACTACATAGTAGCATCCTTGCATGAGGAGTTTCGAGTACCAGCCGCACTAGATAGGTTTTCTACGGGCTAGATGATTTGCATGCATATATGGCACATAGATGATCACATGCAAGGCAGTCAAGAGTGGGGCTTTAGTCCAAGTGGGTAGACACAGATGATTGGTGCCGACTCAGGGACGCCGACTCAGGGAGGAGGCTACAGATTCTCTAAGACATTGGAGACAGTAGTGCGAGGCGGCGAGGGCACGACTAGAGGCCAGAGTGGTCTATCATATTGGAAGTGGCGGCCACAGGACATATCTGGAGGACTTTGTAAGTTTTTCTTTTGTTTTGCTTGCTTATTTTTTTGCAATATCCTTTGTACTGAAAATAGTGTTTCTAACAATTGTATTTTGTTTCCTTTGCAGCACTCCATTACAAATCGCGATTCCACTGGCCTTGAGACTCGATATGCACAGAGGCACGGTCTCACTGCATTGATTGACCGATTGTATGGATGCGGAGGCCGTGTAAGTCACTCATCTTTCTTGTCCGTAGTTACCATGTTTAATTAGAATGCATTATTATATGGTGGACTGATGTGTAGTTGTTTCTTTTTTTGCAGAGTCCGTTCGATGCTCCTTTGCGGCAGGACGAGGTTTTGGATGGCGATGATCTATAGCTTGCCCTTGGATCCATGGAGCTCACACACCATTCTTTTTTGGTCACGTGATCTGTGTAGACATTTTCTATGTAGTAGTGATATCTTGCCATGATTATACCAGTTGCTTTCATTATGCGATCATGTATTTATTTCATGTATCAATGTTATGATTTAAGTACACTTTGTCTTTATTTACATGAGCATTGTACATATTTTTGAAACTATTTTGTATGGCCCAAATAAAGCACATAGTGCTATACGTGGCAGGGCACCTTACTGCCCTGCCACAAAATTTTTTCTTTCCCCTGTTACCGTCGCTATTAACGTTGCAAAATTTATTGCCGCATCGCTATTAGAGTCGCAAAATGCATCGCAAAGCGTCGTTATCAGCGTTATTATTTACGTCATGATACCGACGCAAATAGCGACGTTGATATTGACATTGATACCGACTGTTCTATCGCATTGCCAATAACAATGCTTTTTGCGAAGACGGGGAAAATTTTTGTTATGAACATTTCTGTCGCTTTTAATGTCGCTATAAGGCCTATATCTTGTAATGTCATTATGAATAAAGATTAAATGGAAGGCATAATTTAGGAGGCTACTCAAGAAATGGTAGGAGGGCTTTTGTTCCATGTGCATGCACTTTAAATTTTGTAGAGGTAATTTAGCCCATGGATATGTAACTCTATCATTCTTCTTTGCTCTTCTTTGCATTTTCATTTTTCATGTTCTTCCTTTCCCCAATGTCCTTGTTTCTAGAATTTGTGATATCTTTGCATGGAGTTATGATGAGCTGAGAGGCATTCCTCCCATCCTGGTTGTTCATTTACGATTCCTTTGAAGCAAGGTAGCTACTCTGTGCGACAAAAAGTAAGGTATATGCCTTTCGAATTAAGAGAGGGGCTATTCAAAAAATTGACAAAAGCTACAAAAGGTTGGCTTGATATTTCTGGTTAAATACACATAATGGTGTTTACCAGTTATTATGAAGAATAATAATAATGAGATTCAACTTTGTGTAGATTTCAGAGAGCTTAATAAGCAGATGGTTAAGGATTACTACCCATTTCCATTCATTGATCAAATTTTAGATTAGTTAATAGGTAGGAAAATCGATTCGTTTATGGATTGCTTTTTTAGATATAACCAGATGGCGATTGTGGAGAAAGACAAATTAAAAACTACATTGATCATTGTCTTCGGTAGCTTTGCATATCATGTGATGGCCTTTGGTCTATGCAATGCGCTTGGGTCTTCGCAACGAACAACTGATAAGATCTTTGGTGATATCTCCCCAAAGGAGTTAAAAGTCTTTATTGATGATCTTGGGGTAGCCACCACAAGTGTAATGTCCCCGTGATCCCCATAGGAACCCCCCTAGGACAAAATTTTCAATTTTTTTCAAAATTTTTTTACCCCCTCTCTCTCCCCCTGCTGACTGCATGGCGGGGAGAGAGAGAGAGAGAGAGAGTGGAAGTAGTAAGGAGAGGGGGGCATGCAGCCCCCCACATGGCGGGAGAAAGTCGCCTCTCCCCCCACACCACCTCTATAAAGCCCCAATGGGGGATTGTCAAGAAGAGGAAGCTCCCCCCTCCTCCAGACTATCAGGCAGCGCCTCCCCTCCAGCGCTGTCACTTGCAACAGCTGCCCCTCTGACTGATGTAGCAGCGGTCCCCTCCCTCCATTTCTGCAACGCGCCTCCTATTAGAAATAAAAGCAGCCCCTCTCGTTGCCGCAAGCTCTTCCCCCCTATGGCACTATGTCAGAATGTCCCCCTCTCGTGGCAGCAACGACTGTCCACGTGGAAGCCTGGCAGGGAAACCCTGTCAAGATTTTGGGAGAGAAGGAAGGATTCTCACTTGTAGCTTTCTTGCTTGCACAATGGGGGAATACGCACAAGAGTGGAGGCTGAAAACAGTTTTCCTCTTCTTAGTTGTGTAAGCCAAAAAGAACTCTCTTACAAAGAAATAGAAGAACCCTATATATGGGTCTCAAAACCAAACTCAACTAACTAAGGTGGCATACTAATTGAGCCACGAACTAGAGTAGATAAGGACAGCTGTCATCTAGCTATTATTCATGGGCGGTGTACCAACCGCATCTGCAACTGACAAGTCAGTGACATAAATGCACAACGGTCACCCTGGCATATCACGAGTGGAGCTCGATATCTCAACACTCCCCCTCGAGCTCAATTCGAATTCGTGTACACCAAGAAGGTCTCTGAACTTGCGCAACTTCTCTACGCCCAATGCCTTCATGAATATGTCAGCTACCTGATCCTCTATGCTGACATAAACTAGATCAATAAGACCTAGTAAAACTCTCTCTCGCACATAATGATAATGCACCTCAATGTGCTTTGTTCTAGCATAATAGACTGGGTTATTTGCCAAGTGTATATTACTCATGTTGTCACAATAAATGACAACTGGCCCATCTGTAGGCTGATGCATATCATAAAGTAGCTTATGCAACCAAGCTACCTCACATGCAGCCATTGCTGCACCCCTGTACTCAGCCTTTGTGCTCGACAAGGCAACTGTAGGCTGTTTCTTGCTGCTCCAAGTGACTGCAGCACTCCCAAAAGAGAGCACATATCCACTGGTAGATCGTCTATCAGAAATACTACCAGCCCAATTAGCATCAGTGTATCCATGCAACTGTATCTGAACCCCAGTCTCATAAAATAGTCCATACTGCAATGTGGACTTCACATACCTGAGTATGCGTCTAGCCGCATCCAAATGTGGTTTCCTTGGAGCCTGCATAAACTGACTTACCAATCCAGCAACATAGCTCAAATCTGGCCTGGTAATAGTCATTTAAATCAAACTTCCTACTATGCGTCTGTACATAATAGGGTCTTCGAGAAGCTCACCTGCATCTGCGCTCAACTTCACATTCTGCTCCAAAGGAACTGAAATAGGCTTACAGCCTGTCATCCCATATTTGGACAACATGTCCAATCCATACTACCTCTGCAAGAGCCATATCCCACTTGGTGATCTAATCACCTCAATGCCCAAGAAATAACGCAGCTCTCCCAAATCCTTCATCTCAAACTTTTGCTTCAATAGCATTTTCACATGAAGGATATCTTCATCACTGTCACCTGTCATAATCAAATCATCAACATAAATGACAAGTAGCATAATATCTTTCTCTGTTTTTCTCACATAAGGTGAAAAATCTACCTTGGAAATCTGAAAGCCAATAGTGACAAGATACTTTCCTGTCTTGTCAGACCTTGCTCTAGGTGCTTGCTTCAAGCCATACAAGGCTTTTTTCAACCTGCAAACAAACTCAGGATGAACAGCATGCACATAACCTGGTGGCTGCTCCATATAGACCTCTTCTTGCAAATCACCATGCAAGAATGCATTCTTTACATCCATCTGATGTAAAGACCATTCCTTTGATGCAGCCACAGCAATGACTGCTCTTACGGTTGCAATCCTTGCAAGCGGACTGAATGTTTCTTCATAATCAATGCCATATGTTTGTTCATACCCCTTGACTACTAATCTTGCCTTGTATCTGTTCATAGAACCATCTGTGTTGTGCTTCACCTTATAAACCCACTTACAGCCAATTGCATTTTTATCTTTAGGCAAAGATACCAACTCCCATGTAGCATTTGCTTCCAAGGCATCCATTTCTTTATCCATGGCTTTCTACCATTTTTCTTTTCCCATGGCTTGCTCAAAAGAAGTGGGTTCTGGTTCCTGTATCACTTTGACCATATAGGCATAGTGAATGGCTGTAAATCCATCATATTTCAGCCTATCCACAAGACACCTAGCTCTGGTAGACCTGCGCAAAGTAGGTTCACTCCCAGGTGCTCTCCAAACATCCCTGATCTTCCTTACTCTAGGTGTAACCATAGAAGGAATACCCAACTCATCATCAATGCTCTGTTCTGAGCCACTGGATTCACCATCCACATAAGAGTGATCTGCATTCATATCTAACATGGGCTGATCTACCTTCTCTTTTCCTTTTCGTGATACCTGAATACCACTATCTGCATTGCTTTGAGAAGATTCTCCTGATCTCAATCTGCCTGTCCATGGCAAAGAATGTGAACCAGTGCTAGAGGATGCTCGAGGTCCACTGATATTTTGTGACTACTGTTGTGAATTCTGTGGAGCATTACCATTTTGTGCATCTACATTATCAATCACATTTACCGGTTTATACCAGCTACTCATCTCATAAAAAACGACATCTCTACTCACTGTAAACTTACCAGTAGAAGGGTTATAGCATGTATACCCTTTTGCAGAGAGTAACCAATAAAGATGCACTTCTCAGCTTTTGGATCCAACTTGGATCTCAACTCATCTGACACATGAACATAGGCAATGCAACCAAAAATTTTCAAATGAGAAATATCTGGTTTCCTACCAGTATACCTCTCCTCTAGAGTCATCCCATGTATTGCTGCAGTGGGAGTCCTGTTCATTATGTAGACTGCTGTAGCAACTGCCTCCTCCCAATAAAAATCTGGCAGGTCTTTTTCATTGAGCATGGCACGAGATACCTCTCCAATATGCCTATTTTTTCTTTCTGCAATTCCATTTTGTTGTGGGGTATGACTGCATGAATATTGCTGCTTTATGCCATGCTCCTGCAGGAACCTTGCAAACTCATTTGAGAGATACTCTCCCCCTCCATCTGACCTTAGGCATTTTATTTGCAGGCCTGTTTCTTTTTCAACCATAGCTTTAAGAGTTTTGAAATGCCCAAAAACTTCACTTTTCTCTTTCATAAAATACACCCAAACTTTTCTGCTATAGTCATCAATAAAAGTGACAAAATAATGACAGCCTCCAAGAGATGCAGCTTTAGTAGTCCATACATCAGAGTGGATTAATTCCAATGGCTTCTTACTCTCTTGAACATGTCTAGGAAATGGTTTCCTTGCCTGTTTTCCAAACTGACAGGCTTCACATACCTTATGCATTTCTGCAACCTTGAATTTAGGCAATCCTGCAACAATATTTTGGGCCTGCATTGATTTAAGTCGCTGTACATTAACATGACCAATGCGTTTATGCCAGATATCAATATCTGTAACTACACCAGTCCCATGTGCAAACATTGCTGCACTCAATTCAGGCATGTCTGCATCCAATGTAAACATTATGCCCTTCTTCTTTCCTTTTACTATCAAGCGACCTTTATTTTTCATATCCTCAACAAAGCATCCATGAGGATTAAATCTGACCTGCAAGCCCTACTCAACCATTTGACCAACAGAAACCAGATTCTTGGTGATATTCGGGACATGAAATACATTTGATAGGTATTTCTTTTTCCCATCCTGCATAAACGAAGGAATTTTTCCAATATGCACAATAGGATGTGCAGTATCATCACTAGTCTCCACAAATCCTAGTTTTTCCATTTTTCTTGCATCCTCCATCCATTCTACATGACCTATCATGTGGTTTGATGCACCTGAGTCAACATACCATACATCGTTGCTTTCTTCTGCACTTGACACAGAATTGTTCATATGCTGCACCATAAACAAATGCTTATTTCTGTCATCACCCTGTCTACTAGAAGATGCATAATTTCCTTGTTGCTATTTTCCATTCATGATGTCATTCTGCTTTTTATAGCAGTCTTTAGCCATATGACCCATTTTACCACAGTAGTAGCATTCAACATTGCTGTTTGCATTTTGCCCTCTTTGCCATCCACCATGACCTCTTTGGCTCCCCCTGCCTCTAGAGTTACTACGTCCTCCTCCATAGGACTGGTTTTCTTGAGTCTGCTGCATATTCTGATTTCTACCATAGCCTCCAGATCGGCCTCCTCTACCTCTGCCTCTACCTCTTCCAGCATTTGAGTAGAAGATAGTTTCTTTTGAAGTTCCTCCTGAAGAAGATAGAAAGTATGAAGTTCAGGAGGAACTCTTCTTCATGTTCCATAGAAAGTATACTGTTCCTACCAGTTCCTACATGGAACATACTTTTCTTCAGGAGGAACTTCAGGAAAATGCAGCTCAAGCAAGAGTTGCATAATGTGTAAAGAGAAAGTATGAAGTTCCTCCTGAAGAAGAGTTCCTCCTGAAGAAAAGTATGAAGAGTTGCATAATGAAGTTCCTCCTGAAGAAGAGTTGCATAATGTGAAGTTACACATTATGCAACTCTTGCTTGAGCTGCATTTTCCTGGCTTGCATATTTGTGCTATACATTTTTGACAAAGTATCCCATGCCTCCTTTGGTGTACTTGCATCCTGAATATGCACAATCATAGAGTCTGAAATACTGATAGACAACCAGTACATAACTTTCCTGGCTCTCTCATGCTATGCTTTAAATGCTTGCATTTGCTGTTGATTGGGAACATCAGGAAGAACTGATTCTTCTTCATTTCCTGCAACAAATTCCCAATATCCTTTTCCCATAAGGAAATTCGTCATTCTAAACTTCCATGCTTGGAAGTTGTTCTTGTCAAGCTTTTCAGTTACAATCTGTGAAAGAGAATCAGACGCCATTATAGAACACTGCAAAAAAACACAGCTTCACCCTCACAAGGGCAAATCTGCAAAACTGGCGAAAGTGGTATTTGACCACACAGTCACTTCCTAGTGACGATTTTGCATAAACAGGAAACAAAGATGATTATGTAACTCCCAATGTCTCTGCACACAAGCATACGATGCAATTTCTATGGTAACTTTTCACCGACCTGTAGAATAGTGGTCACACACCATAAAATAGGACCTTTTCCTGAGTGCGTGCAGAAAACTTCCGCCTCCAAAATAGGCCCCGAAATGGCCTCAAATCAAAAAAACAGAGCTACCGAGGGCTAAAGGCAGTTCCCGCAGCATATACTGCCCTCTTGCTACACCGTGAAGGGCGTCTCAATCTGAGACAATGCACTCTTGCACTTTTCGGATGTGCTACCTGTGCAGAGACTTGCTCCCAAAACAGAAAAATGGAAGCGACACTGATCCTCTTACCAGAACACCCCAAACTTAGCTTGCTTTCTTGAGCTCCTTACCACGAACAAGGCTCTGATACCATGTCAGAGAAGGAAGGAATCTCACTTGTAGCTTTCTTGCTTGTACAATGGGGGAATACACACAAGGGTGGAGGCTGAAAACAGTTTTCCTCTTATTAGTTGTGTAAGCCAAAAAGAACTCTCTTACAAAGAAATAGAAGAACCCTATATATGGGTCTCAAAACCAAACTCAACTAACTAAGGTGGCATACTAACTAAGCCACGAACTAGAGTAGATAAGGATAGCTGTCATCTAGCTATTATTCATGGGCAGTGTACCAACTGCATCTGCAACTGACAAGTCGGTGACATAAATGCACAACGGTCACCCTGGCATATCACGAGTGGAGCTCGATATCTCAACAAAACCCCCCCCCCCTAGACCGTCATTTGAAACCCGCCCCATTCTGCCAAGCAGCTGGCCGTGAGAAGAGAAGGTAGGAAGAGAGAGGAAGAGAAGAGGGAGAAGAGGAGGGAGAAGAGAAGGAGAAGAAGAAGGGTGAGAGAGAAGAGAGAGAACGGGAGGAGAAGAGGAAGGGAGAGAGAGAAGAGAGAAAAGAGGAGGAGAAGAGAAGGAAGAGAAGGAAAGAAGAGTGAGAGAAGGAGAAGGAGAGAAGGAGAAGGAGTTAAGGAGAAGAAGAAGGGAGAGAGAGAAGAGAGAGAATAGGAGGAGAAGAGAAGGAAGAGAAGGAAAGAAGTGTGAGAGAAGGAGAAGAAGAAGGGTGAGAGAGAAGAGAGAGAAGAGGAGGAGAAGAGAAGGAAGAGAAGGGAAGAAGAGTGAGAGAAGGAGAAGAAGAAGGGTGAGAGAGAAGAGGGAGAAGAGGAAGAGAAGAGAAGGAAGAGAAGGGAAGAAGAGTGAGAGAAGGAGAAGGAGAGAAGGAGAAGAAGAAGGGTGAGAGAGAAGAGAGAGAAGAAGAGAAGAAAAGAAGAAGAGAGGAAGAGAGAGAAGAGGGAGAGAAAGAGGGAGGAAGAGAAGAAGGAGAAGAGGGCAGAGAGAGGAGAGGAAGAGAGAGAGTAGTAGAAGAAGAGAAGAAGAAGAGAAGGAGAGAGAAGAGAAGAAGAAGAGAAGGAGAGAGAAGAGAAGAAGAAGAGAAGGAGAGAGAGAGAGTAGAGGAAAGGAGAAGAAGAGAAGGAGAGGGAGAGAGAATAGGGGAGTAGGAGAAGAAGAAGAAGAGAGTAGGAGGGAAGAAGAAGAAGAGAGTAGGAGGGAAGAAGAAGAAGAGAGAGAGAAAGAAAGAAGGAGAGGAGAAAAAGAAGAAGAGAGAGAAAGAGAGTAACCGCCACAAGTCACCCAAGGAACCCCGTCCAGCAGTCTTACCCAACCAAACCTGTCAACGCGAATCCCGCCATGGTCCGGACTTGCCCAATCTCCGCGAGGCGAATGGCTCCCAAGAAGAAAGTCATGGGAAACGTAGGCGTCCAAGCCACTGGTAATGCTGGAGGGACCAGCAGAATGACCAACGTAGCACACACGAATCAAGGCTTGGTTCACACATATGAAATGATAGGTTTTTTCCAATATTTCACATAAAATAATAGGCTTCCACCCAAACTAGTACATGAATAGTTATCTAGGGTTCATGGTTCGCGCCTATGACTTCAATAAACACATGAATTAATAGCTCCCGTTCTTAGCATGAAAATGCATAGTTGCATGGGAAAAGTAGGCTTCATGTATTTAAGCCACACAAATGCATGCATAATAGGATTTTAAAAAATCATTGACTAAATGTGAAGGGAGTTAAGGATCATAGATTGTGTCAGTTTATTAAACAACCGTTGTGCACGGAAGATGAGTTTGATGGCGATATTCTGCATAGCATCGCACTAAGAGAGGATGGAAAGAATGTATGACAAGTCTTGCAATATATTTAATGTGTTTTAAAGATTACCAAGTATGTTAAAAGACATGCAAGGAATCGAGAATTCACAACTTGGAACCCTAGGGAAAAACCCAAGGGAAAGAGGGATTCAAAAGAAGTTGAGTGATTAAACACATGTGCTTGTGAGTTGTTTTTAAAGATCTTGTCTTAGATTATTGGAAGTGGATATCCTCCAGGTTTAAGCTAGGCTAGTAAGCTGACTCTGAATGGAATGTTGATCAAGGCTTATGCTTGGTTTTTTTTAAAAAGATATTTCTAAGTGAATTGACTGGTTGCCTTGGTAAGAGGAGATCCTACTAAGGACAGGTGGTTTATAAGCAAAGTGATTGCTTGATGTAGAAAATGATATTTTCTTGATTGGAAATGAAAGGGATGTTTTCCTTAGTAATTGTTTGTAAGATGGGTGCTTCAGCTGTGATTGATTCCCTAAACGAATAATTAAGGAAGGATAGTGCTAGCTACCCCCCGCAAGCTGCCAAACCCTAACCAAGGGGATTATGAATCCGCGCCGGGAATGTGGACCAAACCTACCACGAGAGGTCTCTCCGTGGAAATTACTTAGCATAGGAGGATGCTTAGGTGCCAATGGGGGCTCTGGCCATAAATCCCAATGCCTCCGAGCCCTACACAAGTGTTCTATGTGACTCGAGATGGGATCTCGAGGCCTTGATAGTTACAAGGCGGAATCTTGGGAGGATAAACCTTCGAGTTTTATTTCCGGGAGATGGAAGGATTTTTCTGCAGAGGTAGAAAGGAACACTTAATTCTCTTGTATGGGCATGAGGAAAATTATTAATCTTAAGATAAGTTAAGGAAGTGTTTGATCTTGTTTTATCTTGGTTAGTGTCCTAAATTACGTAAAGGAACTTGTGACTAATGGTTTAATTAAGGAAGCTACTTTTATGTGTCAAAACATAATGTGGTAGGTAACTAGATAACTAAAAAAACCCCCAAGGGAAGTGTGGTGGATGTGACCAATGGGTCTATCCTACGGAAGGGTGGTCTCGGTTAGCCGAGAGCTTTCTTAAAAAGAAAATGTTACGAGGAATGTTAGGGAAGGACGGACAATGACCTTAGACAATGTTCGCTGATTCATACCGTTTTAGGGGACTGGAATGGGACTATGCCCTACGGACAGAGAGGTCGAGCGATGCATCCCTCTCATTTCCCATTCTCTTTGAACCAAGTGCGGTATGAGTCTGCTTGGGTTTAGTTGTATCTATGCAAAGTGGAGTGGTTGTAGATCGACGCTAGAAGGCTGTTAGGAAGACTCGACTGCTAGTAACTCGAACTTCAGGTCGATCCTAGTGGGAATGGTAGGATAAGTTGTGGGGCAGACTCAAGAGACCCTAGTTGGCAAACCGTATGTCATTCCTTGGGAGTGTCGGGTTGCGTCTTCTAGATTGATCTCTTGATGGGCTGCTAAGATGTGTCCTGCGATTTGAGGGGTGGCCATGTTACAGTTGTTATCATAGCAAAACTTCTTAATGATGCATGATTGAGAACATAGACATAACCTAAATAACCTAAGTGGTATGGCTTGACTCTCAGGCACCTTCTGCACCTATGAATGCTGACATGCAAGAGAAGAAGTTTCTTCTCAAGCAAATTAGGCCACCCGAGTTTGATGGCAAGGGAAGGACTGTTCAAGCGGACATTGAGATCTAGATTGAGTCCATGGAGGACTATTTTGAGGCAGCACGAACTGAACCTGCTAACCAAGCCATGCTCGCCAAACTTAAACTTACAAGAAAAGCGAGACTTTAGCTCGAAGGTTGGGTGTGGTTGAAAAGGTGGCCATCACACCTTATGAAATATATGTCGCCGAGGATGGACACACCAAGGCAAGAATAATCACTGGTGAGTAAATTCTCCGTATAGCAAAGTTGGTGGGTTCCAAAAAGAAATACTTTGGAAAAAATCCTTCGTAATTCAAGAAAGTGCATTCCCTCTACTCCCTTAATTAGTCTCCACTAATGAATAATAACAATGGCCCGAATTTCTACACCTTCCACTCTGTACAAAACATCCGAGTTAATGTATGCATCAGTAGGAAGATTTTCTTCCAGCAGCGTCTTGTCATGTACTTTGGGGCTGAAAGATTAAGGGAGATTCTTGTATCACCAGAACCTATAATCTTCCCAATGCTAGACTACAATGCATCCTTCAATGTACATGTATTTATCCTATTATAATAGTTTCTCATGAATCAGAATGAGTTGTATGGACCTATCCATCCACTTGCTATGCAAACTGTGCATATTGTAGCTAGCACAAAGCTTAGATTCCAAGGCATTATTAGAAGCATACTGGGGCCTAGACATCTTGCTGAAATCAATGCATCTATGAACCCATTCATCCTTCCCCTTATAAAATACAACTTAAGTCTAGACGTTTTCATCTTCATACTCTATTAAGGCAACATGGCATTTCCAAGTTTTTTTGGGCACAAAGGGGAGCAAGCTCTAGACTTTTTGGATGACTTAGAAATGGCATTCCTAGTCACAGGCCGGGATGATGAAGCAACCAAGGTACGGGCCTTTCGTTTAGTTCTAAAGGGTGATGCTCGAGTGTGGTATCAAGCTCTCTCAGAGGCTACAAGGGGTAATTGGGAGGATCTCAAGACCGCATTCATGCACAAGTACCAAGATGCAGAGCCACCTGAAGATATTTGGAGACAGCTCTTAGATCTTCGCCAAACCATAGCAGGGGAGTACCAAGCATATGAAGGCATGTTTATAAAATTGTGGGATAAATGGACAGCATCTTTAATCGAGGGAGAAAGAGTACCTGATTGTCTTAAGAAAGATTGTTTTCTAGCCGGACTCCATCCTCTACTAAGGGAGAAGGTCAAAGGAAAGTTTCCCACATCTTATGAAGAATCAGTCACTTATGCGAGGGAGAAAGATAGAAAATTGAAGTATCAAGCCCAATTGAAGGGGGGAGTTGAGCCCATGCAGGTTTTACCAACCATGCCAAGGCCTAGAGAAATAGCAGAGGCTGCACCTGAACTGGAGAACCACAGCAAGAGCTCCTACAACGCATTACTAATCAACTTGAAAGCCTTTCATTAAATTTGATACAAGGAGTGCGACCCCCTCCCCTCATAAATGAAGGCAATCGAGGTCCAAGAAGACAAGAAAGAGAGTATGTTTGCTATAATTGTGGGGAGACTGGCCATGGTATATACTTTTGCCCTCATCCCAGGCGTTTTCCAGGAAATGGGTTCCAACCAAGAAGGAGGGGACAACAAGTGACACCACCTAGGGAAAGGTTTGTTCCACCGAATCCAAGGCCTCCACCACCAGTTCAAGTTCTCCAGCATCCTCGACCACTTGCAGAGGTGCCGCCCTTGCCTGTCCAACCGCCAGAGAATCATGATGTTAGGATAATTAGTTTAGATGAGAGTGATGTCAAAGGGAAGGCCAAAGTAGTAGAGGTTGAAGCAATGCCGGTGAAGAAAGCCCGGAGAATTGAGAGAATGGAACCTACACCACCAAAGGAGGTTGAAAATATGGAAGAGGAGGCAGAGTCATCAATGGCTGCAAAGACACGCAACAGTAAAAAGAGGAGGGCTCGCTCACGCCGACACATTGAGCCAGATGATTTTTCCCTGGGTAAAGGTACTAGAGCTTATGATTTGCTTGCTGATGTGAGGAATCAAGGGCCAAAAATTTCATGGCCACAATTACTACATCTATCTCCAACAGTGCGGCGACAATGGTCAAAGATGGTAAGCATTAGACCCATGAAGAATAGACATGTGAATGCAATCTAGGCTAGAAAGATGAAAGATATTGTGCCTCTAGTGGAAGCTGAAATCAATGGGCAAAGAGTGTCAAAGACATATGTGGATGGAGGTGCAGAGATTTGTGTCATGACAGAAAAGTTGATGCATCGTTTGGGATTAGAGGTAAATGAAACTACTAAATTTGGGGCCAAAATGGCTAACAATGTAGTAGTAAATTGTTTGGGAGTTATAAAGAAAGTCAAGGTAAAGGTGTGTGGAGTGCAATTGGAGCTTGACATGTATGTGATGCCAGTGAAGGGGGATAGCTATCCGCTCATTCTTGGGCGACCATGGCTAATAGGAATGAAAGCCAGACAAGACTGGGAGACAGGGGCTTTAGAGCTAAGGCCACAAAAGGGGCTGCATAAAAAATGGAAGAGCACTATCTACAACATGAAGGAGGGCCAACAGGAGGATCTTGTATTAGAAACCACCGCTGATGAATGGAGTTCCAGCGAGGATTGGTCATCTATGACAGAGGGAGAGTCTTCTAATGAGGAGAAAGAAAGCTCTCTAGAATTGATGGGGATTACATTAAAAGGGCCTTCTGGTAGTGAAATTCCGCAGCAGCTTCCAAAGGTCGAGAAGGAGGGGTTAGAAAAAATGTTGGCTAAGGATCTATCAGTTAAGGAGAAGGCAGCCTACATGGAAGTGGTGATAAAACACTCTGCACTTTTTATTTCTGATTATGAACACATCACAGGTGTGACGGCAGTACAACATCACATTAATCTAAAAGAGGGAGCACGGCCAGTGGTGCAGCGACTACGACGATTGGGAGTAGTTCAACAAAATGCTCTACTCACTGAGGTGCAATGACTTTTAAAGGCAGGCTTTATCTATCCAATAGGGGATTCAGAGTGGGTTTCACCTGTGGTGGTGATACCCAAGAAGAATGGAAAATGGAGGATTTGTGTGGATTACAAGCCGTTAAATGCTGCAACTAAGAGAGATCACTTTCCTCTTCCCTTTCAGGATGAAATACTCAACGAGGTGGCCGGGCATGAGAGATACACTGTTTGTGATGGGTATTCAGGTTATTTCCAGATTTGAATAGCTGAGGAGGATCAACAGAAGACTACCTTCATTACACCTTGGGGTTATTTTGCTTACAAAGTAATGCCATTTGGATTAACAAATGCCCCAGCTACCTTCCAGCGATTCATGAATTATGTCTTCCAGCCATATTTTGGGAAATCCATCAGGGTCTTTATTGATGATTTTTGTATTTATAGTTCTAAGGCTTTACATCTAGGGAAGGTGGATGAAGCTTTCAACCGCCTTGCACAAATGGGGGGCAATTAAACCATGAGAAGTGTCGCATTGGCGAAAGCAGTGTAACTTGTTAGGGCATGTCTTAAGTGAGAGGGGCATTGAAACAGATCCAAACAAAGTTAAGGCCCTATTGGCGGTGCCATCACCATCTTCTGTGAAGCAACTAACCTCTTTCATTCAGAAGGTGCGATATATGGGGCGGTTCATTCATCTCCTCTCCCAATTAATATTTCCACTGCAACAGTTAACCCACTCTGAGGAGTTTCTGTGGAGTGATGAAAGCGAAAGGTGCTTTCACGAGGTGAAGAAGGCTCTTAGCACCCTTCCTATAATTTTACAGCCTTGTTGGGATCAAGAGTTTTTTGTCAACCCGAGTTTTGGGGAAGATGCTCTAGGGGCAGCACTAATACAAAAGGATGCTAAAACTGGCCTAATGAGACCGGTTTACTTTTCTAGTAGAGTAATGACAGCATCAGAACGAGGGTACAAGATGGTCGAGCTGATGGTTTTGTCTCTAATGTTTGCTGTAAGGAAGTTTCGTCCTTATCTTCTCCCTACGCCATTCACAGTGATCACGACAGAAGAGCATTTTCCCTATGCCTTACAGCACATGGATGTTTCAGCTAGAATTACTAAGTGGGTGATACAACTCCAATAGTTTGACTACACCTTCAAGGTGGAGGATTCTACTCGAGCTTGCCTAGCTGATTTGTTGACCCATAGATGCCATCAAAAGAAGGAAAAGGAGAAGGGAAAGGTAAAAGAGGAGACACCTCCTCTTGAGGAGCTGCCGCGGGTGGAGAATGCCCATGCCCTCTACTTTGATGGAGCCTACAAGCGTATTAAAGACAAAGCGGCAGCAGGAATAGTAGTGTTCAGTCCCGAAGGTGACAAACTTTATGGAGAAGGTATGAGTTTGGAGGATGTCCATTCTAACAATGAGGCTTGTTAGAGGCAGAATATCAAGCCTTGCTCTTAGGTTTGAGGTGGTGTCTCTTACATGGTGTCACTCGACTGAATGTTTTTGGGGATTCTATGCTAATTGTTAAGCAAATGAAAGGAATCCGGGCTTGTAAAAATGATAACTTAGCAGTGAAAATGAGGGAAGCTAAAGCTCTCATGAGAAAGCTACAGAAAGCCCAAATCTATTTTGTGCCAAGGCGCACAAATGGCGACACAGATGCTCTAGCAGCTGAAAAATTGAAAGAGGTAATGGTGGGCATCATTGCAATAAAGCTTCCCTTGTTTCAGGGTAAGTTTCAATTACAAGATGTGCTTTATTTTCTTGAGCATGGTGAGGCACCTACACATATGAGTAAAAGTGAGAAAAGGTGGCTAGCTACTAAGGCCACTAAATACCGCTTGATAAATGATGTGTTGTATTGCAAAGGAAAGGATGCAGTGCTTAGAAGGGTGCCAACATCAAAGGAAATTATAGATGTGATTAAGAGCTGCCATGAAGGGGTTTGTGGCGGACATTTTGCTCAAGAAATAACTAGCAGGAAGATTCTCCAAGCCGGTTTTGTGTGGCCTAGTCTACATCGAGATGTGCAACATTGGTTCCGCACTTGTGACGATTGCCAAAAGGCCGGACCAAGGAAGCTAGTGCATGAGGAACAAAATCCCATAACTACATATGGCCCATTTGAGAAATGGGGGATTGATGCAATAGGGCCACTCCCAGAACTCAATCTGGCAAGGAATACATCATAATGGGAGTAGACTACATGACGAGGTGGGCAGAGGCTTCAGCAACTAGTAGGATCATAGCCCAAGAAGTGGGAAAATTTGTGTTTGAACATATTTGTTACAGGTTTGGCACACCTTTGGAAATTATCTCTGATCTGGGTTCTGGTTTTAGGGCAAACCTAGTAGGGGAGCTAATGAAAAGGCTAAAAATCAAGCACAGGCATTCTACTCCCTACTATCCACAGTGTAATGGTTTGGTCGAAAAAGTGAATGGGCTGATTTGTAAGATAATTACCAAGCAGGTACACATGCACCCCAAGCACTAGGATAAAAAATTGAATGCAGCTCTTTGGGCCTACAGGACTTCATTCAGAACCTCACTTGGCTATACTCCATTTCACCTCGTCTATGGCCAAGAAGCTTTGCTTCCTATAGAGGTGGAACTGGCCAATTTGCGTGTTTTAGTAGCGAGTCAAGAGAAGAATCAAGATAAGAAGTTAGAGGAAAGGATCTTGGATCTAGAGAGGCTGGAGTTAGATAGAGAAGCAGCAGTCCAACACTATTCCATGCAAGGTGAAGAGAGGAGGAAGACCTTTAATAAGAAGCTGGCTAGCAAACACATAAGGGAAGGATCACTTGTGCTATGCTATGATAACCGCTTTGATAACAGAAAGGATGCTAAACTTGTGTTCAAGTGGGAAGGGCCATTCATGGTCATAAGGAGATATCCAAATGGCAACTATAAGCTAGGTGACATGGATGGGAAGGTTCACAAGACAAGGGTAAATGGATGGCGACTGAAGCCTTATTTTCAAAGAAATATGAACACTTTGGAGCAATCATTCAATGAAGAGCCACCAATGAGGGGGTGCAGTCCTCCTTGTTCTATTGGACCATCATTATCAAGCTAGAGGCATGAATACCTCTAGCCTAAGGGGAGGGCTAATGATTCGGGTTTTTTACAACCCGGATTATTACCACAAAATTTTGGCCAAAGCCCCTATCAAGAGCTTACCATATCACTTTGGGTTTACTCTTCAAGCACTAGGTATACTACATTGCTTCTCGATTACGATAACTCTAGCAAATGGGGGGAACAAGTTCTTAGAAGGTATGTCAATGTAAAGGGTCAAAGGGATGGTTATCTTAGTGAAGATGAAAATGGATTACACCTAGGGGTTGAGTGAATGTATAGATTTTTCAAAGGACTAGCCTCCAACTACACATGGGCTCCGTCTGCATCACTAAGATTTGGAATCTATCACCATCATTAGAGGACACCTCACCCTAGTACACAAGTCAATATCCATATCATAGTGTCATTTGGATCTTTCACAAAAGCTTACAAGCATGGACCCCTTTTGTCACATGCTTATATGTATTTATATACATATGGGGAACTAAAGTCAAAGCAGCTTTTAGAAGCCATTTTTTATAATCTCAATAACTCCCAAGAAAAAGAGAATTTCAAGAAAATTCACGCGAAGGCCGATCGGTTTTGACCTGGTCTACAAAGTTGCAGATGAAACTTTTTTCAAATTCCTCACGGATTTGGAGTTACAAAGGCACAAACTGCTGGCTACATGCAATTTTTTTCTCTCTTTCACCACACCAACTTTCCACTCTGTCCTTCTTGTAAATATATTATAATAATGTGCTTTGGGCACCCACCTCTTGTAATCTAGCTCCATTTCTCTATGTTGTCTACCACCACCCTTGGCTTCTTGCATGATGACCAAGGTGGGGACTTGTCCCATTCACTATGCTCCATATTTTCAAAGATGCCATACATCATCTAGGATTATGTTAATCAAGAAGATTAGCTTAATCTAATCCCTCATGGAAGCTATATAAAGAGCCTATGGAGAATGAAGGAGAAGAGAGAAGAAGGACAATGACAAGTCCATGAGAGCATTCTAGAATATCCTCATCTCTTTGAGGTAAGCTATGAGTGAGTTCTTTTATTATGTAGCATAATGGCAAGCTTCCTCTACCTCTTCTCCTATTATCTCCCTCTCTTCTCATCTTCTCATTCCATGTATCATAATGGCAAGCTTCTTCTACCTCTTCTCCTCTTGTCTCCCTCTCCTCTCATCTCTCTCTCTCATATTCCAATATGGTGTCTAGTACATATATTCTCTCTTGTAAATTTGTGTCTTGGTTCTCTTGATTCTCTTTGAGAAAAGGGATGTCCTAGCCCATCCTCCCTTTGGCTAGGTGGTGCCCCTCTTTAGTTCTCTTAGTGAGGATTGGAGGTTGGATGGGTAAGAGGCAACCCGTTCATCATTTCAGCCCTCAGTACCAATTCCCATGTAGCATTTGCTTCTAAGGCATCCATTTCTTCATCCATGGCTTTCTCCCATTTTTCTTTTTCCACGGCTTTCTCAAAAGAAGTGGGTTCTGGTTCTTGTATCACTTTGACCATATATGCATAGTGAATGGCTGTAAATCCATCATATTTCAGCCTATCCACAGGATACCTAGCTCTCGTAGACGTGCGCAAAATAGGTTCACTCCCAGGTGCTCTCAAATCATCCCTGGTCTTCCTTACTCCAGGTGTAACAATAGAAGGAATACCCAACTCATCATCAATGCTCTGTTCTGAGCCACTAGATTCACCATCCACATAAGAGTGACCTGCATTCACATCAAACATGGGCTGATCAACCTTCTCTTTTCCTTTTCATGATACCTGCATACCACTATCTGCATTGCTTTGAGAAGATTCTAAAGGATCTCAATCTGCCTGTCCATGGCGAAGAATGTGAACCACTAGTAGCGGACGCTCCAGGTCCACTAATATTTTGTGACTGCTGCTGTGAATTCTGTGCAGCATTACCATTTTGAGCATCTAGATCATCCATCACATTTACTGGTTTATACGAGCTACTCATCTCATCAAAAACAACATCTCTGCTCACTTTTTGCTGCAGAGAGTAACCAATAAAGATGCACTTCTCAGCTTTTGGATCCAACTTGGATCTCAACTCATCTGGCACATGTACATAGGCACTGCAACCAAAAATTTTCAAATGAGAAATATCTGGTTTCCTACCAGTATACCTCTCCTCTGGAGTCATCCCATGTATTGCTGTAGTGGGAGTCTTGTTCATTATGTAGACTGCTGTAGCAACTGCTTCAGCCCAGTAAAAATCTGGCAAGTCTTTTTCATTGAGCATGGCACGAGATACCTCTCCAATATGCCTATTTTTCCTTTCTGCAATTCCATTTTGTTGTGGGGTATGACTGCATGAATATTGCTGCTTTATGCCATGCTCCTGCAGGAACCTTGCAAACTCATTTGAGAGGTACTCTCCCCCTCCATCTGACCTTAGGCATTTTATTTACAAACCTGTTTCTTTTTCAACCATAGCTTTAAGAGTTTTGAAATGCCCAAAAACTTCACTTTTCTTTTTCATAAAATACACCCAAACTTTTCTGCTATAGTCATCAATAAAAGTGACAAAATAATGACAGCCTCCAAGAGATGCAGCTTTAGTAGTCCACACATCAGAGTGGATTAATTCCAATGGCTTCTTACTCTCTTGAACATGTCTAGTAAATGGTTTCCTTGCCTGTTTTCCAAACTGACAGGGTTCACATACCTTATGCATTTCTGCAACCTTGAATTTAGGCAATCCTGCAACAATATTTTGGGCCTGCATTAATTTAAGTCACTGTACATTAACATGATCAATGCGTTTATGCCAGATATCAATATCTGCAACTACACCGGTCCCATGTGCAAACATTGCTGCACTCAATTCAGGCATGTCTGCATCCAATTAAACATTCTTCCCTTCTTCTTTCCTTTTGCTATCAAGCGACCTTTATTTTTCATATCCTCAACAAAGCATCCATGAGGATTAAATCTGACCTGCAAGCCCTGCTCAACCATTTGACCAACAGAAACCAGATTCTTGGTGATATTCGGGACATGAAATACATCTGACAGGTATCTCTTTTTCCCATCGTGCATAGACAAAGGAATTTTTCCAATATGCACAATAGGATGTGCAGTATCATCACCAATCTCCACAAATCCTGGTTTTTCCATTTTTCTTGCATCCTCCATCCATTCTACATGACCTGTCATGTGGTTTGATGCACCTGAGTCAACATACCATACATCATTGCTTTCTTCTGCACTTGTCACAGAATTGTTCATGTGCTGCACCATGAACAAATGCTCATTTCTGTCATCACCCTGTCTACTAGAAGATGCATAATTCCCTTGTTGCAGTTTTCCATTCATGATGTCATTCTGCTTTTTATAGCAGTCTTTAGCCATATGACCCATTTTACCACAGTAGTAGCATTCAACATTACTGTTTGCATTTTGACCTCTTTGGCTCCCCCTGCCTCTAGAGTTACCACGTCCTCCTCCATAGGACTTGTTTTCTTGAGTTTGTTGCATATTCTGATTTCTACCACGGCCTCCAGATCGGCCTCCTCTACCTCTGCCTCTACCTTTCTAGCATTTGAGTAGAAGACAGCTTCTTTTGAAGTTCCTCCTGAAGAAGATGCACCACCATTTCTCTGCTCCTCAGAAATTAGAAGAGCAATCAACTCCTCAAAATCAGGAAATCTTTCACGGATGGAAATGGATGTCCGAAACTGCGCATAATCCTTTCCTAGACCATTCAAGGTCACAGAAACTAAATCATCACCTTCCACTGGCGACCCAATGGAAGCAAGTGCATCTGCAATCTTCTTCACCTTCATGTGGTAGTCATTGATGCTCATATTTTCTCTTTGCACATTATGCAACTCTTGCTTGAGCTGCATTTTCCTGGCTTGAGTATTTGTGCTATACATTTTTGACAAAGTATCCCATGCCTCCTTTGGCGTACTTGCATCCTGAATATGCACAATCATAGAGTCTGAAATACTGATAGACAGCCAATACATAACTTTCCTGGCTCTCTCATGCCATGCTTTAAATGCCTGCATTTGCTGTTGATTGGGAACATCAGGAAGAACTGGTTCTTCTTCATTTCCTGCAACAAATTCCCAATATCCTTTTCCCATAAGGAAATTCGTCATTCTAAACTTCCATGCTTGGAAGTTGTTCTTGTCAAGCTTTTCAGTGACAATCTGTGAGAGAGAATCAGACGCCATTACAGAACACTGCAAAAAGTTCTGTCACTGCAAAGAACACAGCTTCAGCCTCACAAGGGCTAATCTACAAAATTGACGAAAGTGGTATTTGACCACACAGTCACTTCCTAGTGACGATTTTGCAGCAACAGGCAATAAGGATGATTCTGTAACTCCCAATGTCTCTGCACACAAGCATACGATGCAATTTCTATAGCAACTTTTCACCGACCTGTAGAACAGTGGTCGCACAGCATAAAATTGGGCCTTTTCCTGAGTGCGTGCAGAAAACTTCCGCCTCCAAAACAGGCTCCGAAATGGCCTCAAATCAAAAAAACAGGGTCGCCAAGGGCTAAAGCCCCCTCCCGTAGCATATAGTGCCCTCTTGCTTCACCGCGAAGAGCGTCTCAACCTGAGACAATGCACTCTTGCAATTTCCGGCTGTGCTACCTGCAGAGATCTGCTCCCAAAATAGAAAATGAAAGCGACACTGCTCCTCTTACCAGAACACCGCGAGCTTGGCTTGCTTTCTTGAGCTCCTTACCACGAACAAGGCTCTGATACCATGTCAAGATTGTGGGAGAGAAGGAAGGAGTCTCACTTGTAGCTTTCTTGCTTGCACAATGGGGGAATATACACAGAGGTGGAGACTGAAAACAGTTTTCCTCTTCTTAGTTGTGTAAGCCAAAAGAACTCTAGTACAAGGAAATAGAAGAACCCTATATATGGGTCTCAAAACAAACTCAACTAACTAAGGTGGCATACTAATTGAGCCACGAACTAGAGTAGATAAGGATAGCTGTCATCTAGCTATTATTCATGGGCGGTGTACCAACCGCATCTACAACTGACAAGTCGGTGACATAAATGCACAACGGTCACCCTGGCATATCACGAGTGGAGCTCGATCTCTCAACACCCCTTTGGCAGCAGCAACGACTGCCCACGTGGAAGCGTGACAGGGAAACCACCCTCCCCCCCGTTAGACTGTCATTTGAAACCCCCCCCCCATTTCGCCAGGCGACTGGCCATGAGAAGGGAAGGTAGGAAGAGAGAGGAAGAGAAGAGGGAGAAGAGGAGGGAGAACAGAAGGAGAAGAAGAAGGGTGAGAGAGAAGAGAGAGAAGGGGAGGAGAAGAGAAGGAAGAGAAGGGAAGAGAAAGGGAGAGAGAGAAGAGAAGAGGAGGAGAAGAGAAGGAAGAGAAGGAAAGAAGAGTGAGAGAAGAAGAAGGAGAGAAGGAGAAGAAGAAGGGAGAGAGAGGAGAGAGAAGAGGAGAAGAAGAGAAGGAAGAGAAGGAAAGAAGAGTGAGAGAAGGAGAAGAAGAAGGGTGAGAGAGAAGAGGAGGAGAAGAGAAGGAAGAAAAGGGAAGAAGAGTGAGAGAAGGAGAAGAAGAAGGGTGAGAGAGAAGAGAGAGAAGAGGAGGAGAAGAGAAGGAAGAGAAGGGAAGAAGAGTGAGAGAAGGCGAAGGAGAGAAGGAGAAGAAGAAGGGTGAGAGAGAAAAGAGAAAAAAAGAGAAGAAAAGAAGAAGGGTGAGAGAGAAGAAAGAAAAAGAGAAGAAAAGAAGAAGGAAGGAAGAGAGAGAAGAGGGAGAGAAAGAGGGAGGAAGAGAAGAAGGAGAAGAGGGCAGAGAGAGGAGAGGAAGAGAGAGAGTAGTAGAAGAAGAGAAGAAGAAGAGAAGGAGAGAGAATAGTAGAAGAAGAGAAGAAGAAGAGAAGGAGAGAGAGAGAGTAGAGGAAAGGAGAAGAAGAGAAGGAGAGGGAGAGAGAATAGGGGAGTAGGAGAAGAAGAAGAAGAGAGTAGGAGGGAAGAAGAAGAAGAGAGAGAGAAAGAAAGAAGGAGAGGAGAAAAAGAAGAAGAAGAGAGAGAAAGAGAGTAACCGCCACAAGTCACCCAAGGAGCCCCGTCCAGCAGTCTTACCCAACCAAACCTGTCAACGCGAATCCCGCCAAGGTCCCGACTTGCCCAATCTCCGTGAGGCGAATGGCTCCCAAGAAGAAAGTCATGGGAAACGTAGGCATCCAAGCCACCGGTAATGCTGAGGGACGAATGGAATGACCAACGTAGCACACACGAATCAAGGCTAGGTTTACACACATGAAATGATAGGTGTTTTCACATATTTCACATAAAATAATAGGCTTCCACCCAAACTAGTACATGAAGAGTTATCTAGGGTTCATGGTTCGCGCCCGTGACTTCAATAAACACATGAAATGATAGCTCCCGTTCTTAGCATGCAAATGCATAGTTTCATGGAAAAATTAGTCTTCATGTATTTAAGGCATACTAGGATTAAAAGAAGTCATTGACTAAATGTGAAGGGAGTTAAGGATCATAGATTATGTCAGTTTATTAGACAACCCTTGTGAACGGAAGATGAGTTTGATGGCGAAATTCTACATAGCATCACACTAAGAGAGGATGGAAAGAATGTATGACAAGTCTTACAATATATTTATTGTGTTTTAAAGATTACCAAGTATGTTAAAAGACGTGCAAGGAATCGAGAATTCACAACTTGGAACCCTAGGGAAAAACCCAAGGGAAAGAGGGATTCAAAAGAAGTTGAGTGATTAAACACACGTGCTTGTGAGTTGTTTTTAAGGATCTTGTCTAAGATTATTAGAAGTGGATATCCTCCAGGTTTAAGCTAGGCTAGTAAGCTGACTCTAAATGGAATGTTCATCAAGGATTTTGCTTGGTTGTTTCGAAAAGGATATTTCTAAGTGAATTGACTGGTTGCCTTGGTAAGAGGAGATCCTACTAAGGACAAGTGGTTTATAAGCAAAGTGATTGCTTGATGTAGAAAATGATATTTTCTTGATTGGAAATGAAAGGGATGTTTTCCTTAGTAATTGTTTGTAAGCTGGGTGCTTCGACTGTGATTGACTCCCTAAAGGAATAATTAAGGAAGGATGGCACTAGCTACCCCCTGCGAGCTGCCAAACCCTAACCAAGGGGGTTATGAATCTGCGCCTGGAATGTGGACTGAACCCACTGCGAGAGGTCTCTCCGTGGAAATTACTTGGCATAGGAGGAAGTTGGGTGCCAGTGGGGGCTCTGGCCGTAAATCTCAATGGCTCCGGGTCCTTCACAAGTTTTCTACATGACTCGAGATGGGATCTCGAGGCCTTGATACTAGTTACAAGCCGGAATCTTGGGAGGATAAACCTTCGGGTTTTATTGCTAGGAGACGGAAGGATTTTTCTGCGAAGGCAGAAAGGAACACTTAATTATTCTATATGGGCAGGAGGCAAATATTAATCTTAAGATAAGTTAAGGAAGTGTTTGATCTTGTTTTATCTTGTCTTCGTGTCAGTGTCCTAAATTACGTAAAGGAACCTGTAACCACCATAGGAAACCTTGACCAACATCTCTGATGGTGTAGATGGGGCACCATCCCTTTCTATACACCTTTTTCCTTTCCAGTCTATCCTTCCAAGGATGAGCCTTGCCCCACTCCATGACAACCAGTCCACGCAACTTAGCATAAGCCAAGATCTGCTAATGGTTGGAGGCAAAACAAACATCATCATGGGGGTCATCCCTCTACAACAAACACTGCATGCCTCACCGCTCCCCTCATCGCCATATGTGCTTGATAACCCACTGTATAATCCCTTCCATGCGAATAGTTTTATCCTGCCTCAGGGCCTAATCCTTGGTTCGCATTTTGCAGATCCCCCTACGGTAGCTGCCATGGACCACATAGTGCAGCTAGCATGCAAGGAAGCTCTCCACCGTCAGAAAGAGAATAAGGCACTAGCGCCCCCACCAGAATGCTACGTGCCTACTCTAAAGAGGTATGCGCCGAAAAGAGGCCCTAATTGACACTGCCCAGGACGCATGCCAAAAATCCCCCAAGCCAAGAGGATGAGGGCTCAAGGGAGTATACGGGGTATAGCAACACCAGCCGTGCAGGCTCCCTCCAGACGCTCGGACACCAGGTGCTCGAACGAGGAGAGGGCAACTCGAGACAAGAAGGAATTTGACGCATTGTTTAAAAGCATTCTGGAAACAGTTGCGGCTAGGGACTATATCATTCGGGTCCCAGCAAACATCTTCCACGACGAGCCTCATAGGAACCCCTCATTGGCACAATCTCCATTGCTCGACCACCCAGACTTGCCCCGCCTCATGCAAATAGACTAGCCCTTATGATATATAAGCAACTTAACAAAGGCCATCCGACCATAACTTTTTTTTAAAAAATTGTTAAAGGGGCAGGCTCCTCACCTATATACACTTTCCTTACCTATTGCTAATATATGCCATGTCTTTAACAAGCACCGGAATATGCATCGTAATTAGCATCATAGGATTTTGATAAAGTAATATCTTGACATGATTGTATCTATTCGTTGTACTTGATGCATGCAACTTGCATATACTCTCATGAAGTGACAAGTGGATGTAGGAGGACGCATGTCTTCGTGCGAACGTGTTCAATGCCCAAGTCACTACAAGACCACCAACCTCACAAAGAGCCGCGACAAAGCCATGCTGCCGAAAGCAAAAATCACCCATGTGAGTGCCCACGTCATCTGGCCCAAAGCATGATCTTAACCACTTCCTCTTTCTGGGTTACACTCTACGTCGGGCACTCACGACAGCTATTACCTCAATTGTACCAACATCGCACGTTCCAAAGAGGGTTGCCATATCTCAAGTGTATCTCCCCATCTCAACAACTACTTCTCTAACAACGAGGCTAGGGCACAATCATCACTGCAATATCCATTTCCTGAGCCTTCAAAGCTTGACATTTCCCTATCCATTGAAAGGTTGATAGCCTCAACATATTGCAATAGTTGTACTCAGGCAAGTCCCAAAAAAAAAAAGAACAAGAAAAAGAAACAAAAAATAAAACGGGAAAGAAAAGAGAAGAAAAGAAAAGAACGAAATGATATGAAGCACCCACGATCATAGCATAGCACCTAGGGGTCCTCAAATTAGGTATGTCTAGTGACCTTGGTTGGCTGGCTCCGTCCCTAGTTCCCTAGCCCTTTAGCATCACCCATAATTGTTGAGGGTATATCAAGGGCAGGACATATCTAGGGAACTTGTCTCGCCTATGGTTAGACCTATCACGCTGACCCATTTGCACGATTCCCTCTTGTACTCTGCCTTAATACCATCACAATCAATTGTGGTAACCACCGCATGAATGGCCATGAAAAGTACATTGTCCTCATCAAGCAAGTCCAATGGCTCCTAGCTACTACTGAAAGTGCGGTGTCCTTGTGTTCACTTATGTTACATTGTGCAGTCACAATGCAAAGGATGTCTCATACACCTTCACGTGTACTTCTTCTCAACATGGACAACTTTGCTTCATCCACACATTGTTACAAGAAACCAGCCCGTAATCTTCTAACTACGTAATATCTAAGTATGCACGAGCACTCACATAATATCTACACCAAAATATATACAAGTTTGGGTCCTCAAGTACAGGACAATACTCTTAGCTTTCTTAGAGTTTGATGTGTCTCCCAGACTAATTGAACTATGTCTTGTGCACGATAGAGAAGAGACCACTTATGAGAGCACTACCCCTAGGGAGAGACCACTTATGAGAGGTTTTCAATTGCAGGTGTTGAAGACTCCAACGAAAGTGAAGTTCACTCTTCATCGACACCCAACTCTGAATTCTTATCCTTTATCATCCTGCAAGCCCACCAAGCATCGTCATGTGCAGAATCCCCAACAAACCAACACTTGTGCTGGCCATCAGTGCAATCCCCAACAAAGAATAGCCCTACCACCAACTCCAACAACCCTACCACCAGCCACCTAGGCCACTAACGTGCCCCCAATGACCTTCCTCCACACCATCACCAACACTCCTCCACAGCAACCACCGATGTCCCTTCCACCCACGTCTTCAGTGCATGTCAAAGCTTGCTACCTATGACGGTGAGTGCCATGGGATTGGCACCCGTCTAGGAGGGGGGTAATGTTTACCGTCAGACAAACAAGGTGCAAAATCTGGAAAAGCTAAAGCAAAATACAAAGGCCAAGGAAAAGTGAAACGGAAGACGAAGGTGCGCCAAGAAAAATCTAGAAACACAAGAAGCGCAAGAAAAGTCCTAAATAAGAGAAAAATGCGCACAAGGAAAAGCGCAAGTCAATACTTTTGTAAAAGAGCGCAAGCACATCATGATTTAATTTAAATAGCGCTGGGCTCTCACCCGTGCAATTTGTAAATGTAGATAGGCGGTAGGAAAGAAGCTAGGAGGATAGGAGGACAATGTGAAAAATGGCCTAGGCCACGACCGGCCATGTAAAAAAGGGGATAAGTGGATGACTGCCCAAAAGGGATTTAGGGTTTTGTATATAAAGTTGAAAAGTGAATGAGAAGCTCATTCTTGTGTGTGGCCAAAAGTGGCTCTCCCCTTCTTCTTCTTCTTCTTCTTATTGCTTGCTTGAGCTTGTGCTTGAGAGAGGGAGTGTGAGAGTGTGAGGGAGTGAGTGTGTGAGGGCGAGGGACTGGGGAGGAGAAGCTCTCCATCTTCTCCTCTCTTCTTCTCTTCTCTTCTCTTCTCTTCTCTTGCTCGCGGCGATGGAGCTTGGAGCGTGGAGCTTGAGGATGGAGCTTGCTTGAAGCTTGCACTTGGATCATGGAGCTACCGGAGTGCGTGAGAGAGGAGGCAACTCATTTTGGCATCAAGGTAATCTCACTACACCCGTAGATATGGATGGCGCATTGGCTATGTGAGAGGTAGCCATTAGTGCTCGGCTTGGAGGGCTTGAAACAATAAGCGGTCCGTGGGTCTTGGCGGTTGAGCGAAAGCTCTCACACAAGGAGCAAGCAAGCATGAGAGGGAGCCTAAAGTTTTATAAATAGTCTTTGGATTACTAACCATAATATGATATGCATGAAGCACATGCACATTTGAATTTCCAAATGGTTGCAACAATTCTATTGATTAAACATGTAAAGTCACACTTTCATTGTGGGAGAGTGAGTGAGGGTGAGAGTGAGAGATTGAGAAAAAGAGAGTGAGAGGGTGAGGGACCAAGAGGGTGAAGCTCTACTCATCTTCTCTCCAAGAACTCTCACTTGTCATGCCCATGCTTCTCTCTTGCATGTGGAGGTTGTAGAGGGTTGAGAGTTCAAGGAGCACTCACTTAGATCGTGGAGTGTGGAAAATGCATCCTTCATGGGATTGAAGCAAGGCCATGCCACTCACTACAAACAAATGATTGCATTTGTGTGCAAGAGCCTATAAGACAAGTAGTCATTTGATTCGCATCGAGGCTCTTGAAGAAATAATCATGTGTCCAAAGTCCCACTACATTGATCTTGTGTAGGACAACAAGATCCTCTAGCTTTTGAACCTTCTCATAGAATGCAAGTATATCATGCATATCATGTGCATGCATCAATTCTTCAATCTCTATCTAATTCATTTCATTAAGTAAGACTTTAGCCTCATATTCTTCCTCATCAGCACTCACAAATTATATACAACGTCCATCTCATCAACTTCAAGCTCTTTCACATGATCCTCTATAGGGCTAATTACAGCCTTAATAGTCTCAACACAGGCAACCTCAATATGGCTAATTTGAGCCTTGGAGTAAGTAGTGTAAGATGGGCTAGTTATTGTGCCTCTTTTATAAGTTTAACATCCTTTTTTTGCATCCCTATTTGATCATATTTGCATCCTCTTATATGTCTTCTTCAACACTCACCTGTAGCATGTAATATAATTAGTTGAACTCAAAGTCTCCACTCGTTTCCACCTTCACCAACTATTTTGGTTCAGGTTGTCTTCTCCCTCTAGGAACACAACATTGCAGAAGATGGCTTCTATCTCTATAGTGCTTGTCCTCCCTTGGTCGATGACTTGGAGTGTCTTAGTCAACTCCTTGCATTACTCTCCCTTTGCATTCCCTCAAGCACACCAAAACCTCCTCTCAATCATGTTGATTCCTTCCTAAAATATGGCTCTCAATCCTCGAAAAGTATCACCATATATATGATCATTTCCTCCCAAGAAGGGACCATGCAATATCGCCTCATGCCTTTTCAAAAATCTAGCTTAAAGCTAGCTAAAAGCTAAGATTTAAGTGCTACTTTTTCTATTGGGTTATACCATTCTCAATCCCAAGGATAGCTAGAGTATTACACACCATTTCTTGAATTTGTTTAAACATTGGCCATTATGCCCCAAGCCTTTACACTTCATTGCAGGTATACAATAGCAGAAGTAAAGATGCCCATACTTGAACCAATCAAATCTTACTTGCTTCCACTTCTTCCCTTGATCCATATCACATAAGCTCTTATTTGAGACTACATTTTCCCGAAGAGACAACTCAAACTCCAAGTACATGTGAATGCAAGCATATTTATGAAGCCAAGCACTTAATAGTGAATTATTTTGTCTCTTTGTCTCTGAGCATATATTGCTTTGATTCATGTCATGGTTGAAGGGTTTCCACACTAGACAAAAATCTGTATGACATCATCATCCTCAAAATAAATTTTATATCCTCCCTTTGTGCCTTCAAATAAGGAAATCCCATTGATAAAAATTTGCATGCTAATTAGTAGTGACCTCTTAATTAGTATGTCTTATATACTAATTAGTAGTGAATTGTTGCCAATGTGTCAATTTGTAGCTATTTGCATGTGTGCTAAGTAGAAGGTGCATGCTATGCACTAATTGGCAGTTGCCTTTGTGCTTTAAAAAAATATTATTGAAACCTTACTGATGAGATGGTGTGAACTTGCATACTTTAATAAATGAAGATACTATATTGTATACTCGAGAGAGTATAGACGAGTACTAAGTCTATCCCATACTCAACATTATATGTATTATTCTACGAGAGCTACTTAAGCTTCTTAGTTCTAGTTTTGGGTTTGGACATTAGCCCATCACTTGTACTTGGCAACCCCATCAGTGGCCTTTCTCTATTGAATAAAGTCTACTATTGTTTACTTTACATTGTTATTGTGTTGTTGGTTGCTATTGTGTGTGATTTCCTCTTTCTCATTACGTTTTCTCATGGTATGAGACTAGCCATCTTACCTTCTTGTCTGGTTTGAGCCTTGAGCATGTGAAAATCCCCATTACATTGAATTATTCATAATGTTAAGCTAAAAATAGCACCTAATCTACACAATTTATAATTGGAGGGAGCCGAAAGGATCAATAAAAGATGCTACTTTTGGAAAGAATTGCAACAACATCTGTGAGTCAAAGAGTACATCAAGGCAAATAAGCTTGAGAGCTAATGTTACCTAATACCAATACAAAGGGAAATGAAGGTTTCAAATAATTAGCTAGTAGGCGCGTGCCGCGTACCATGACTAGGGGACACGCCGTGACTCGTGAGGCAACTTTCAGAATAAAATAATGATCACGAGTGAGTGAGAAACGAAAAGCTGTTTTAATGAGAGAGAGCCACTGGCGGGGACCGAGCGATCAGTGCAGGTTAGATAATGACAACTACAAAGCGAGACGAGAGGATAAGTACTAAGGATTGATCTTGTGAGATTGTAGCTTTCATAGGAGACCTTGTCTAAACCTCTACTGCTCTTGCAAGTTGCAATTATTTGCAAAGGAACATGGCCTGCCAGCCGGCTGACAAGGTCCGAAAGGAATTAGAATATTGAGCTGCAGTACAGTAATATTATTATTACTCCTGTGGTAATATAATATATTGAGCAATTTGAGCTGCAGTACCGTAATATTATTATTACTGGCCACTGTCGCAATCACGTTGCGCATTGACACATCCTTTGAACCAGGGTTCGGGAAATAATTTTTTAGGAAGAGGAAGTAAATCCTTTTCATTATCATGTGAGAAGGAAGTATCCCCCATTGAGAGGGTATCTTATACATATATTTAACAAATATAACTATATTTTGAGAAATTTGAAGAGGATTTATTTCCTTCTTCCAAAGAATTGAGAAAGATTTTTGTTGAGGTGAACAAGTTCTAGATTTTTGCCGAACCTTGCTGTGAACGATTCATTAACAACTACATGATGGAAGTCTTGGTCGTCCTTATTAGATTTCAAAGTTCTACATCTGGACGTCTCTCGCGTGAGAGCAGCAATCCTTGTGACACGTGGAAGGAGTTCGTTCGCGCGCGCATGTGTATAATCGGTAGTGGATAATCTCAAGTCCGCATGGTAGTTGGTTAACGAAGAATTTAAGGATCATGTCAAAATCGCTATGAAACGAGTCAATGCATCTTCAAAGCTCGGTCTCAAACAAAAAGGGAGATACATTCCTCCGTGCTCACATCTCATAGTAGGAAATCTTATGTGTGATAGCAGAAAGAGTTGTGGATCACCACAACCCTAACCTCTAATAACTATGACCGAACATGAATGTCAAAGCTTCTATTCTTGAATCTGCTAATATTAACCATTGGCACACCAGATATTGTTACAATTGTCACCACCTAGTCATTGAAGAAACTTGTTTACTTTGTACTTCTAAACCCTCTATTTTTGTTGCTAGCCCCTGTGAAAATACAAGTGGTGACACAAGGCTAGCAGCACTAAGGTTTCCTATTTAGAAGTCATCATTCTACAATGTTTGCTAGCTAGTAAGCGTTGTCAGGGAGGTTTGTGTTAAGCCGCAATCCACAGGGGGTAATGAGTTCAAACTAGTGAAAGATAAAATGCCATTTGAGTCCAAGAAGTAACTCTACATGAATGATAATTTATGAGCACTATACAATCCAAGTAATCCTAAAATTAAAATACACTAATATGATCAAGAATATCTTTTTAGAATACCCTAGAAACAAACCCAAAGAACAACTTAAGGACTCTTCGATGTTCATGTCTCGGATCGCCTCAGAAAGCCGAGGCATACATGAACACTTCAATCTTCAGCTTTGATTGTATATCGACTCTTGAAATTTTACCTAGCTCTCTTGATTGCCCATGCCTTTATACATCAATCTATTCATCTTGTATAAAATTCCATTGCCTTGATTTCATGTTAAAAGCATACTAGTCTTTTACCTTTTATGCCTTGCTTTTTGCTTTTTCATATTTTCATTTTTATGCATGCCCTAAGTCCTTAAATGCAACTTGTTTTGGTGATAACTTTACCATGCAAACTCCCAATATGGTCATCCAAGGACTCTGAACGATCAAAGTGACCCTGATCTACAAAGTAACATGGGATGATTCGTGAAAATATTCTCAAAATAGCTAAAAACACTATTTTTAAAATTTTCTTTTTTTACATTTTTGGGTTTTGATGACTTGTACCACTTAAGAAAAGTCCTTATAGGTATTTTATTTTATCCAAACTTCTTATTAAGTTATTAAAACTTTTGTCTATTTTGATGGACTAGTTTTGCTCCCTAAAAATCTTATAAAGATTCTATTTTCACTAGATTCTGACATTTGTGTAGTCAATGAAGGATTTCCCATCTTGTTGAGTTTGGATATGGCTTTTTACATTGGATTCACTAAAATGTCGAGGGGGGGGGGGAGGGGGGGTTTGTGTTAAGCCACAATCCTTAGGGGATAATGAGTTCAAACAATACAAAATATAAAAGGTGATTGACTCCAACAAGTAGTGATGTGTATTATAATTTATGAGCACTATATAAGACAAGTAATACTCAAATACAATATCCTAATATAATGAATAACATCTAAGTTGGTAATGCTGGAAAGAAACCAAAACAATACTTGAACAACTCTTTGATATTTGTGTTTTGCATCCTTCTTGGGCTGAAGGAGCCTGAGCGTGAACACCTCACTCTTTAGATTTAATTGTATATCAACGCTTGCAATTTTTCCCAACTCTCTTGATTGTGAGGCCTTTATACATCAATCTATGCATCTTATATCAAAGTTTAGTCCCTTGCTTTTCACATTAAAAGCATAGGCTTTTGCCTTTTATGCCTTGCCTTTTGCTTTTTTCTAGTTTTTAATTTTGTGTAGGCCTTGAGTTTGGCTACAACTTGTTTTGTTCATAACTTTGTCATATAAACTTTAAATATGATTATCCAAGCATTCAAAACGATTGAAAGGACCGTGATCTACAAGTCAATGTGGTTAGAATTGCCAAAATCTTCTCAAAATAGTTGAAAATATTGTTTTTCATAAAATACATCATTTTTTTACATTTTTGCATTTGGATGACTCGTACCACTTAATATAAGTCCTTGCATTTAATTTATTCCATCCAAACTTTTTACTAAGTTAATTGAACTTACTAATGGATATTCAAACTATTTTGATAAAAGGGTTTTGCTTCCTAAAAAACTTGTAAAGATTCTATTTGTGACCCATAAGCACATATTCAAAATATTTGTATGGATGTATTTCCTTGCTTTTCCTTTCACTGAATATATAGTCTCACAATAGTGGGTGCGTCTATCGATAGCTTTTTTCATCCATTACCAATCTTTCATTATAAGTGCATGGGTGCTAGGTCATAGCTATTGCTCATAGATCCCATTGTTGCCCATAGGTGCAACACAACTCTAAGGTATTCTTATAATATATATAAGAGAGAGAGAGAGAGAGAGAGAGAGAGAGAGAGAGAGAGAGAGAGTGTGTGTGTGTGTGTGTGTGTGTGTGTGAGTAAGTGTTTGTGTTGAGTGAGTAAGTCAATGAGACTTCATTTGAGTTTGGATAATCATGATAATTCATGAATGAGTAAATCTCATGGCATTATTTCCTAGAGTGGTATATCTTCTACACATGACGTCTATCTACAAATAATCGACACAACCTTAATATGGCCCAAAACAACCTCTACAAGTTGTCTATCTATGGATATATAGAGCTAGTGTTACATTCCAAGTTTTGAAGATTTCAAGTGACTAGATCATTACCATTATTCTCACTGCCATTAAAGGGTAAGGGGACACATTATGTAAAATGACCTACAAATTATGTATTTGGGCTTATGGGGTTCACTACATATATTAAATGCTCCCTGTCACAGGCATTCAAGGCCTATTCCAAAATCCCATTATATATGAAATTTTTATGAGTAAAATACACCCATTTCTTATTCAATCTATGAATACCCCTTTAAGTGATACCTTCTATATATAAATAATGGATGAGAAAGAGAATTTAAAAATCCATTGTCTTGAATCCACCCTAGTGATACCTTCAATATATAAATAATGGATGAGAAAGAGAATCTAAAAATCCATTGTATTGAATCCACGTGATAGACTTATATATTTTTTGGTGAACCCCCTCCCCTTCAGCACACCCTCAAGTATTTGGCTAAGTGACGAAGCTATCCTATGTATACTCACATATTTTCTCTGGATACATAGAGCTAGTGTTACATTCCAAGTTTTGAAGATTTCAAGTGACTAGATCATTACCATTATTCTCACTACCATTAAAGGGTAAGGGGACACATTATGTAAAATGACCTACAAATTATGTATTTGGGCCTATGGGGTTCACTACATATAAATGTTCCCTGTCACAGGCATTCAAGGCCTATTCAAAAAGCCCTTTATATATGAATTTTTTATGAGTAAAATACACCCATTTCCCATTCAATCTATGAATACCCCTTTAAGTGATACCTTCTATATATAAATAATGGATGAGAAAGAGAATTTAAAAATCCATTGTCTTGAATCCACCCTAGTGATACCTTCAATATATAAATAATGGATGAGAAAGAGAATCTAAAAATCCATTGTATTGAATCCACGTGATAGACTTATATATTTTTTGGTGACACCCCTCCCCTTCAGCACACCCTCAAGTATTTGGCTAAGTGAGGAACCTATCCTATGTATACTCACTTATTTTCTCACATTAATATCAAAGGGTTTCCAAGCATACATGTTAGAGGAAGCTAGAATGTCATAGAAAATGTATGTAAGCTTAGTGGTGATATCCTTTTCTTATCATGAAATGGCCCACAATATTATTGATTGTACCATCATAAGCTATTCTACAGTTTACTCAAGTTTTTGTTGAAGGTTTTAACTAAGACACACCACCCATGCATTGCTATACCTCAATTCAATCTTCACAGCTTGAATAATAGCACAATTGTTATTGCTAGTTGTGAGCATCATAGGAAAACTTAGCAAGGTTAGGAATGGTTCCTTATCATCATCATAAATAGTGGTATTATTAAATTACCATATTCACAAAAACTATTTTTGGTTTCAATCCTTGCTTTTATTAAAATTGCTTACTAGAAAGAGCCATACATGCACACAATCTATTGAATTGGCAGCAACAAAGCCTAGAACTTAAACTAGCATGCATGTTTTTGACTACTTTTTCTATCAATGCAAATATATCTCTAACATGAAACACTAGGAAGTCCATTGAATCTAGGCATTGAAGAACCATGACTATATAATATAATCATTACTCTATTTATTTTAAAGTTAATTCTAAACTATTATCCATTGTCTACTACTCCTCTTGCTTTGGTTGCTAGTTGACTAGATCAACATGTGAATTTGTGATTATCCCAATATACTAAATCTACCAAAAATTACTTAGTGAATAAGATATCATAAACTAGCCTACAAAGCTCCTATTAGGTTATATGGATGATTGTGAGAATTATCATAAATCTTTTTTTCACTCTTGCATACACTTGGATCTACATTTTGAGAGGTCTAATGCATATTTGATTGATGTATATTCTTGTTATAATTTCACATCCTGATAATCATGATATTATAGTGGGAGAGAAGGTTTTGATTTCAAACTCAAAATCAATTGTAGTCTTTGCAATGTTGTCAATGGACTTGTCATTCCTTTCACATCTACATGTCTTGAATTTGGTACATGAAGTGGTTTTGGGTCTCTTGGCACTACTGTCGAATGACCACATTTACTTCTCGTTTAAGGATCTCTTTGATTTCCATTATATGATAGATGACAATGGAGTTTGGATGTTCTTAAGCATCATATTGCTGGTTTTTGAGACACCGTCATCTTAGTGTAATTCTACCTACAAAAGAAATCTTGTTTGTTTAGGGAGTGGTAATATCCTCCTCAATTTTCTCATGATTATCCTCAGCCATGCCGGGAGATAGATAGTCTTTTGCATGAAAATGAGTGATGACCTACTAAGTTAGCCATTTTACTTCTATATATGTCTAAGTCTCCAGCCATAGGCCTTGCTTGCTCCAAAAAGGTGTAACTAATTGTGGTCCTTCCCGTTGTACTTGTAGATGTGACTTGAGTAACTAAGGTTTTAGACTTAAAAGGGAAACTAGATGGAGAATGAAGAAAGAAGAAAAGGACCAAAGCCTGATGCTCTGATACCACTTGTAATGAATGAAGCTAAGAGGAGAGATGAGAATGAGTTGAAGAGGAAAAAAAGAAAGAAACCATGGAAGCTAGATATAAAGGTGAAGAGTATGTTCCTGATAATATCTGGATGCCCTAAATTGGGTCTCTTACATCTTATATGCCTTGGTAAGTGTAATTGGGTGTCTAGATCTTGCAATTTTTATTCAACATTTCATAAGTGGATCTTCTTGCCATACATCTTGTTAATTGCATCACAAGAAAAAGTGAAAAAAGTAAAAAAGCTCAAGTCTGGACCTAAAAGAGGTGGCCCAGAAGGAAGCCAGACACAATGGAAGAAGCAGGAAGGGAAATGATTGAAAGAACAAGGGCAGTCTCAAAAGCTAAGATAAAGGAAAAAGTGCACCTTCTAATGCGAGGCACCGCTAAAATTTTTGTAAAAGAGGGCCAGGCTCCCTCTTGTGCAAATTGTAAAGGTAGATGGGTGGTAGGAAGGAAGCTAGGAAGATAGGAGGACAATGGAAAAAGGGGCCTAGGCCATGGCTGGCCATGTAAAAAAGGGAATAAGGGGATGACCACCCAAAATGGATTTAGGGTTTTGTATATAAAGTTGAAAAGTGAATGAGGAGCTCATTCTTTGGTATGTGGCAAAGTGAACTCATCTTCTTCTCTCCTTCTTGCTTGCTTGTGTGTTCTTGAGAGAGGGAGTGTGAGAGAGTGAGGGTGAGGGATCAAGGAGAAAAAGCTCTCCATCATATCCTCTCTTTTTCTCTTCTCTTCTCTTCTCTTGTCTCGCGCACGGCTATGGAGGATGAAGCTTGAAGGTGAAAGCTTGAGATTCCTTGAGCTTGCATCACAAATCGTGGAGCTAATAGTGTGCTTAAGGAAGGAGGCAACTCATTTGGGTATCAAGGCAAGCTCACTACACCCCGGTAGGATTGAAGGCGCATTAGCTAGGTGAGAGATAGCCATAGGTGTTCACTTGGAACGATTGAACAATAAGTGGTCTATGGGCCTTGGCAGTTGAGCGTGAGCTTGCCTCTACATTTTGGTTCCATTTTTCCAGGACCAAGGGATTCAAGTTTCTTGAGCACTTGCATGCCTCAAATTGAGCGACAAAGTAAGGGGTTCATCCTCAAACCCAAGCTTGAGATATATAGGAGATTTTTTATTTTTAATCTCTGCAATAAGTAAGTATTTTGGTTTTTTGATGATTAGGCAAGTAGAAGGAATCATATCAATATTTTGCTTTTGATTTTCATTGCACTTAGCGTAGGTTAGAACCAAGAAATTGAAGGAAAAAAATTTAGGGTTTCTATTATTAAATAGGGTACAAACATGGAGAAAAATTGGAAAAAAGAGTGCTTGGAGGTGTTAGAATTGCATGAGGGGTGATTAGGTAGATAAAGGTTGAGCCTAATAAGGGTTTAAGACCCTAGGAGGCAAGGGAGACCTCATTTTTAGGTTCTACAGTAGAGAGAGAGAGAGAGAGAGAGAGAGAGCTTGTGCAAGACTTGGTGCTTCCAGTGAATCGATCAAAGGCCATAGGAGTTTTTTGCATGGATTAGGTGTGTAGAAACCTTTTTGTGCATTTAAGCTTGGATTCAGGTGAATCTTGCTAGCGTGCATGGCCAAAAATCATTGGTGCAAAGAGATTTGCGTTGTTGCTAGTTACATGTTGGACAGAATTGGACATGATTCGCAGGCATCTGATTCTTAGAATATGGAGCTCAATTGCCATGCACTCGTCCGATTCTAAGAATTGGACAAGCAACACTTGAATCAACTTTATCAGTCCAATAGGGCCCATTAAATCGGACTCGGACGTGCCAATAATTGAATCACTACCACATGTCTGATCCTGAGGATTGGACAGACGGACCTGACCTTGTCTGATTTTAGAAATCAGACTCTTCCATGACCCTGTCCGATTTTGGAAGTCAGATATACTCAAATTAGACCAACTTAACTTGTTAAATCAGACACACCCTATCCGATTCTTAGAATTTGACATCCCATAATCAGACCATTCAAAATTGTACACCTGTCAAATCGGATGTCTAATTCCTGAAATCGAACACTGCAGAATCGGACCAAATTTTGACACATCAAAATTGACAAATTTAGCGCGTTTGGAGTGACAAAGAGCACAACCCGCAATAGAAATTTAACCTTAGAAAATGTAGCCCAATGGCCAAGCACAGTGCTAATACTCACATCAACATATTCGAGACACTTAAGAGCCTTGGGCTACCCAACAGACCCCATTTGACCCTGAACACTGAACGATGTAGCATAGACCGTAGAGACCATCAGAAGGGCCAAGATTCGAGCCTAGAGCCCGCCAAGCACATAGATGAGAGTGCGAAAGATGAATTTTCACTTTGTACTCTCACATTGTTTTCCAACACTTGAAGTGCACTTTAGAAACATTGAAAGCCTGATTTAGCACAGTGCACAAAAGATAGTACGCACACACACACCGAGTGAGTCTAAGCTGAGGACTGTTTCTAAATAATAAGGAACTCACTCAGACCTAACCATCAGAATGGACCCACTAGTATGAGAAGACCTTGAAACATAGTCACCGGGTGATTGTGAACCCCAAGTATAGGACCAAGAAAGGACAACACCATTGGAGGAGTGGATCTACCCGACTTGATTAATCTCATCAAGAACTTGGAAGAGCGTGAGACCACAAACATGGCAGAGGAAAGTACTAATAATGGATGTGATGAAGAGCTTGACTTAGGTGGTTTCCTGACAGAAATCTAGTGGCTAGTTGCCAATTACGATCTATAGACCCAAACAAACAACCAGGATAGGATGTCTGAGGATATCATAGTGGACCTTGATGAGAAGAGGAGACTAGCACAAGAAGCTTTATAGGGCATAGTGGCCTATAATCAAGAAATAGCACAAGAAAGAAGCTTGAGCTAGAATACAGAAATGTAAGAGATTCAACTAGTACTAGCCCTAGCAATCAGAAATACGACAAGCCCTAATGCAAAGAGGAAAAGAGGGCTGGAAGGTGATCTCACGCTGAGGGAGCTTCTTACAAAGCAAGTGCTAGACAAATCATCAGCAAAGTAGAGTGTTGCTACAATGGTAACCTTGTTGCTTGCAGGATTAGGAGTAAACCAGTGCTCTGAGAGCCACTCAAGAATCCCTGTCATGGCAAAGCAACTAGACAAGTACCTGCCAAATAATGACCCATATAGCTTCATAGAGCAGTTCAAGCAAGTCTGCGAGTGTTGAGAGTGGAAAAAGACTGAATTTTTGACTGATTTTTGTTGTTTTTGAGGTCTAAATTTGATTTTTGATGGATTTAGAGTGATGTATGGTTGATAATGAAAGTGTTTGAGAGTGTTTTGGATGATATTGATTATGTTTTGGAAGTTCATGATGATTCTCAGTAGAGATATGAAGCTTTGTAATGTTCTGATAGATTCTATTGAGGTTTTGATTGGTTCTATATACCTTCTGTATAGCTTTAGTTTTGTTCTGATTTTCTTCTGTATGAAGCATGTATTGATTGATTGATGAAGATTGAGATCTTTTGGAAGCCTATTGAATAGTTTTTGATAGTTTGGAATGGTTTTAGTATGAGTTATGAGGTTTTGATGATCTTCTGTAACCCTCTATAAACCTTCTGTAGAGCCTCTGTATCAGCTCTGTCTCTGCTCTGTAAGTGTTCTGTATCTGCACTAGTACTGTATTATACTGTTCTGTAGATCTTCTATAAGTGGTCTATAGAAATTATGTGTGACTTTGGGAAATTTTTCTAACTTTTTGAAAGGATGAATCTAAGTTCAAAAGAGCTAAAACAAATGGAAGAAGCAGCTGCTAAAGACTGAAGAGAAGACTAAGTGGCAATGACAGTAGTGAGCTGTGAAGAGACACTATAGTGGCTATGGTTCCTCTTCACATCAGATATAGTATCCACAACCTAAGAAGGATTATTGAGGGTTATTATGAGAGTAATGTAGTGAGGAGATGATGTACTATTGAGAGAGAGAGAGAGGGAGAGTCAGAGATAGAAAAATCTATCAAAACAGTGTAACTATAGATTGAGAGAGAGAACTATGAAGACATTGAAGATGAATACTATGTGATTTATTTCCATTCAAAAGATGGTGTATTCTTTTATATTCTTTGTTCTATTTATGGATTCTATAAAGATGTTAAATATTATGATTGATTCTATCAAATCCGTGGGAGATATCTACTATGATGTTGCATGAAGATTTGTTGTTTTCTTTGTTTTGGTCATCAGGAGAATGAAATAAAAGCTTGTTGATGTTATAAGATAGATTTTCTTGCAGTAGAATCCCCTTTTCCTTGGTGTTCCTCTTGAGGATCCATGTTTTTGATGCGCAGCCGGGGAAACTTGCCATCCACAAGTACCAGAAGAGGCTAAAAATGAAGGAAATGACATTGTCAAGAAGAGAAGAATTCAATGGATGTTTGCAAAGTTCCTTCTTCCACTAAAGAGCTGGAGATTCTCATTATCAAAGCCACTTTCTACAAGAATTTCATCCCACAATGGCGGAAACATATCACCATCATGATGCATGCTCTATGTGGTGGATTGTTTCCTCTTCCTGTTGAAGCAGCAGAGACTTGCATCTTGGTGGCAAACTGTTTCGGAACAAACTAAAGAGCAGAAATAGAGAGAATGACCATCCATGGAAGATTTAGCATTCATTGAGAAGTTTCCAGACATCATCAAGTGGAAAATTGTGAAGAAGCTTCAGGAGTCGTGGTATGTCAAAGTATACGAAAACAAGAAGGAAAAGAGTTGGAATTTGTTTGTGGATGCTCAATAGCAAGATACGTGGGATGCTCGGTGCACTGATAATCTTCTATTTGTCCAATTAGCAACCCATTGGAAGTCGGTAGACAGAGTGTTTTTCACAACATACACTGTTGAAACCCTCAGAAGTTGGCATTATTATAATGGCACAACAACGATCCTAAGAAGAATGAGTTTTGATACTTTCAAAACGGAATATCTCCAATTCAGAGATGTTGAAAAGAAGGAAGTAGAAGAGATGTTGGCCAAAGAATCCCTCAAAGACTGAAGCCCTCTCTGATACTATCCCGTTGAGTACAGATCAACTGCTTGGAGCCAAGCCCCTGATGAATGATGCAATCGAGAGGCAAGCATTAGAACGAGTCTAGAGGTATGTGAGAAGAGAGAAGGCAAAAATCAAAGCTGAGAACGAGCTCACAACAGAAGCCTCCTTTGACGCCCTAAAAACACTCTTTACAGAAGTTCCCATGGCAACTCAAGGTCCCGTTCCTAGTCAGATTCGTCCTGGAAATATTGATGACACAGGCCAATAAATGTAGTCCCATTGCCAGTTTTTAAGGGAGAGTACAACGAAGACCCTGATCTTTATGTAGCAGAATTTATGGTAGCATGTGTAGCTAACAATGCAAGAACCCCTGAGCATTAGTTAGCAATATTCCCCGCCACTTTCAAGGGCGCGGCATTTCAATGGTATGAGAAACAAGCAGCAGGAAATTTTGGCACATGGGACGACCTAAAGTTGGCCTTCCTCACTATATTCAGGTGTGAAGGTTTTGAAGAGCGGATGTGAGAGGAGTTCATGAACCTAAGTTAGTCCTTTAGAGAAAGAGTAGAAGCTTATGCCTCACGAATGGAATCCATCCTGAAGAGATGGACTAACCATCATCTAGACGAAGGCATTCCAAAAGGAGTGTTTCTTAGAGGCCTACAACCAGAAGTTCACAAGTTTGTGGAATTCAGAAGACCAGTCAATTTGCAAGCTGTAGTGGAAGGTGCAAATTGTATGACGAAGTTGAAGCAAGGCTGTCAATGACTCCAAGAAGAGGAGTCTTACCTCTCCTATGTCAGGGAATGGTATACCCACCAAACGCAGTCCTAGGGACAGTTCCCTACCCCTATCCCCAGATGCAAACAGTACTGCGGTATAATGCACCTAATCCATTGTGGCCACCACAGACGACAGTGCCTCAAATGATGGTTCAACCACAACAACAGTGGCCTCAAACAGTTCCTCCAATAGCGACTCAACAACAGTGGAATCCTACCAACAACCCCAAGTCTCAAGAGGAGCTCTGAATCAGAACCAGAACAGAGGACCTTTTGGATCGACCCAACCAATGTATACAGTAATTACAGAAGCTTCCCAAAACCCTACTACAAGTACTTCAGGAGGTGAAAATCTGAAGGACTACTTATCCAACTCAGTTGTTTGCAAGCATCAAGAAAGAGCTTCTGGATGTGATTATAGAGTAGCTACAGACGCTGAAGGTGAATACCGCCAATATATCCACTCCTGTGGGAGATGAAAGAGATGTGATGCGCTCTAATACATGGTGCAGAAAGTGTCATAAAGTGGGACATTTAGCCACTGAATGCACCCAAAAACCAACCATTCCTAGAGCCTTCTATTCCTATTGTTTGTGGAAGAACCATATAGAGGATATTTGCTCTCTGAAAGAGATGCATGAACGAAGACAGAAGGATGAAAATGCAAGATTCAACTCACTGGAATCCAAAATGAAAACACAGGATATTGGACCAAAGCTTAGGAAATTTGGTCCTAATTTCGGTCCAAGGAGGTTTCCCTCTCAAAGTTACAGAGGACGACAGTCTGGTAGTGGTTGGAGATCAGAAGTAGAATGTTACAGGTGTGGAGAAAAGGGACATATCTCCCCGAATTGTCCAAACCCTAGATGATCTGTGGATTATAAGCCCTTATGCATTCGATGCAAAGGTGAAGGCCACACTACAAAGGATTGTCCAACTCCAGCCCTTGTAAAGGCCAATGCCACTGATAGCCAACATAAGGTACAAGAGCCTGCCTCCAATTTGGTAGAGTTGGAAGTTGTCGATGTCACGTGTGCCAAGAAGAAGGAATTAGTTGTTTAGAATGAAAATAATTCTCCTGCCAAGACTGTGAAGTTCAACCTGTCAACAGAGGGACAGAGCAGTACAGGACAGAACAGTGCAGTACAGAGCACTGCAGTGCCACAAAGAGTCACAGAGACAGTCCTAAAGACAGGACCAAAGATCCAGGAGATAGATGATATAGAAGCACTTTCAGAAACAAAGGAAGTACCGATGCTACAATTACTAGAAGAAAAAGGAAAGATGAAAATGGGTGTAGCCCCATTCATGCCTTCCTAGATCCTGGAACCCCAGAGATTAGTGTATGGATTGAAGGATGCTTTACTTCAGATGCATTGATTGATGGAGGCTCATCAGCAAACATAATGACGGATGTGACAATGAACTACTTAGGGTTGCAAGGAATGCAACCTACATAGTGGCTTATCAGATTGGCAGACCAAAGAGAATTAAACCGTTGGGCATCCTCCCATACATAAAAACAACCCTTGCAAGAAGAGACTATTGGGGGCTGACATATTTGGTGGTCAAACCAAATTCTTATGGGACCTCATACCCTCTGCTGTTGGGAAGACCTTGGCTTTTTGAAGCAAGAGCTAGGACAGACTGGTTCAAAGGAAACCTGACCCTAGGCAGAGGACCCAACAAAATGGTGTTGAAGTTGTATGGATCGCAAAAAGGCAATGGATTCACATCCATTGAAGTCATAACTGACTCCTCCAACGAGGTAACAGATGGTACATCAGGAGACGAAGAGGTTGTTAAGCAGATCTTTCCTAAGAAAACACAGGCACAGTCCCTAACAGTGGGCACTGTAAGCCAACTACCAAGGGAAGAAAAATCCTTGTTCATGGGAGAATACATGCTGCCTCAACTAGAATTAACTTCTAAAATCACCTCTGACAGTGAAATAGAAGCATGGATATACTGTTCTCCCTATTACATGACAGTCCAACAGAAGCAGAACATATACAGAGCAGTAACATATACAGAGACAGAGCAGATATAGAACAGAGACAGAGCGAATACAAAGACAGTCACACAAACAGTAACAGACACAGAGCCAGAGCCAGAGACAATAACAGACACAAAGCCAGAGACAAAGGTAGAAGTAGAGTCAGAAGCTGTGACAGAAGCAGAAGAAGATGTAGAGGCACAAGATTTGTTCTTCTCCTACAGAGCCTCTACAAAAGCACAGACAGAGCCTCCAAAGGAAGAGGATGAAAATGATGAGGAAGAAAACAAAGTAGGTTATGAGAGTGTAGATAAAGAATTTCCTCTGATAGTGGATGATCTTCTTGATGTCCCTATAGAGACCTCAAAGGTCAAAGATCTCACGGTGTTATACGGAATGACTATGGTTCCATTTGGGTTGGCTAATGGACCACAAAGTATGCAAAATCTGTATAAGCAATGGATTAAAAGCATAAAAATTAAGTTCACCAGTGGCTCCTGTCGCCCTAATTGTTCAGTCCATAGAAAATATGATGATGATGCCCCCTGTCTCAACAGAAGCCAAAGCCCTCAAAGCCTCGGCCTCTAGAAGGTCCATGCTATTTGACATTCCTGGACGCATCCTTTGAAGATGAATCCTAAGTCTAGAAGAAAGCGCCACTCACAAAGAAGCAAACAAAGCTTTGATACCCTTCCAGCAACCTCAACAGAAAAATGAGTCATCTGTTCAGAAAGAGGACACTGGTTCTAGTGAAACATTAGATGAGGATACTACTCTCTTGAAAGAGTCAGACCTCTTTCCAGAAGCAATCCGTGGGACATTCATCCGCGAAGTGAAAGGTGAAAGTCAAGTAGCATTCCTGGATACTGACGGTAATGAACGCCACCTAAAAGTGGGTCTCAATCTTCCAAAAGGAGAACTAGTGGTCCTATGAGACCTACTCAAGGAGAACTTAGATATGTTTCCTCGGTCATATAAAGACCTAAAGGGGATTGATCCCATAGTATGTCAACATCACATTGACCTATAGCTTGATACCAAACCTATAAGGCAAAGACAAAGGCATATGAATCCTAATTATTCTGCTCTGGTGAAGGCTGAATTATTGAAACTTCTTGAAGCCGAGTTCATTTATCTCGTGGCTAATAGTAAATGGGTTTCGCCCATTGTGGTTGTACCCAAGAAGAACGAGAAACTTTGAATATGTGTGGACTTTCGGAAGCTCAATTTGAAGACAAAGAAGGATTATTTCCCTATTCCTTTTACCGACCAACTGTTGGACACAGTGGCAAGCCATGAGCTGTATTCCCTCTTGGATGGATTCAGCGGATATAACCAAGTCCAAATTGTAGAAGAGGACCAATCCAAAACAACCTTCACCACTGAATGGGGGACCTATGCCTACAGAGTGATGCCATTTGGGCTCTGTAATGATCCTGCCACCTTCCAACGAGTAATGATGGATGCCTTCCAGAATCATTTGCATGATTTCATTGAGGTGTATCTTGATGACTTTTGTGTCTATAGTTTGATTCATGAGCATTGGGGACACCCTGAGCAATGTTTTGACAAATACCGAGAGTATGGGATTTCTCTCAACCTCGACAAATGTGTCTTTGGCATCTCTTCAAGAGTTCTTTTGGTCCATATTGTCTCTGCACAAGGGATTGCAACAGACCTGGCGAAGATTGAAAAGATTGCCGCCTTGACAGCACCAACAAACCTCAAGCAATTGAGAGGATTTCTTGGCCATGTGGGCTACTACAAAAGATTTATTGCACATTTTGCAACCAAGGTAGCCCCTTTGCACAAGCTCCTAAGGAAAGATGCTGATTTCCTTTGGACTGATGACTGTGAAGAGGCCTTTAATACCCTAAATTAGTGCCTTATCCAAGCAACTATCTTGCAGTCTCCTGATTGGACAAAGGAGTTCCATGTGCACACAGATGCATCAGTTGAAGGGCTAGGTGCTTTCCTATGTCAAAAGGGCCCTTCTAAATTAGATTAACCAATATATTATGCAAGCTGAAAGGTCACTGATAAGGAATGGAACTACACAGTGATAGAGCTTGAGTGCTTGGCAATGGTGTTTGCACTGGAGAAGTTTCGACACTATCTACTGTCAACGCATTTTAAGTTCTACATGGATCATGAAGCCCTCTCCTTCATGATGAACAAAGCAGATGTTAAAGGATAACTGATGAGATGGTTGCTCCTATTCCAAGAGTTTGATTTTGAAGTGGTCATTAAGCCTTGTCATTCCCATGTCCTCACCGATTATCTATCATGGATCCCTCAAACAAAAGAAGAGGAACAGGATGATCCAGACCTTCTTGATGCTTCCTTGTTTCTAGTTGAAACAATTACTCCATGGTATGTAGACATAGCCAACCTCTTGGCAACTCAACAGTATCCTCCTGGCATCTCAAGTCGTGAGAAGAAGAAGCTTCTGTTAGAATCAGTCCCCTACACTTTGCTAGGTGGTGCACTGTACAAAAGAGGCAAAGATGAAGTATTGCGAAGATGTGTTGTAGGGGATGAAATCAGCATAGTATTGAAAGCATGCCATGACGAACCATATGGCACTACAAGGATTTAAGCCTATAGCGACGGTGGGTAGCGAAGCAAGTCGCGGCGTCGCTATTTGTATCGCTATTTGCGTCGCAAATGCGATGCACATAGCGACACAAATAGTGACGCCCCACAGCGAAAAAAATAGGTCGAAACCGAGAGCGGGTTTATTTCGCATTTTTTCGTCTACTGTTTTGAGAGCCAGAGCGAGAGAGAGAGCAACCGTCGTGAGAGAGGGAGAGAAAGAAGGCTTGCCGCCACCGCCGCCGCTGTCGTCGTTCGCAAAGGAGAGGAGGAGCCTTCATCACAAAGAGGAGCCGCCAAACACTCGCCATTTCTCATCGCCGAGTCTATTCTCTCCTTTTGCTTGTTTAGAAGAGGAAATGAGAGAGAAAGTGAGGGAGAGGGAGAGGGAGGGAGAGAAAGATAAAGAGAGAGGGAGAGAAAGAGAAAGAGAAAGAGAGAGAGAGGGAGAGGGAGAGGGAGACGGAGACGGAGAGGGAGAGGGAGAGGGAGGAAATGAGAGAGGGAGAGAAAGAGAAAGAGAAAGAGAGGGAGAGGGAGAGGGAGAGGGAGGGAGAGTGCATTCTCTCTCTCCCTCTCCCTTTTGCTTTTATAATTTGTGTATATATATTGAGAGAGGGAGAGGAAATGAGAGAGAAAGAGAGGGAGAGGGAGAGGGAGGGGAAGGGAGGGAGAGGGAGAGGGAGGGAGAGAGAGGAAATGGAAGAGGTTGTGGGCAAAACTCTCTATTCACTTTTTTGAAGTGTTCAAATTAACATAGGATGTATGCATAGATCATTCTTGTGTGTGCAAACTTGAGAGCTCTCTTCTCTCTCCTTGTATCCTATCTTCTTATGCTTCACATTGAGGGCGAGGGCGAGGGCGAGGGTGAGGGTGAGGGTGAGGGAGAGGAGAGGGAGAGTGAGAGAGGAATTAAGTGAGGAACTAGAAGAGTAAAGCTTCTCTCCTATCTTGCATTCTTCTCTTCTTCCCCTTCTTCTTCTACAATTTGGAGGGTGAGAGGTGGAGTTGAGATGAGGTTGGGATATCCCTCTTTCTTTTCTATGCTTCTTCTCTTTGTTGGAGTACTTGAGGAATGGACGGATTGCAAAATGGAGTGGCGTAACCAATTGAGGGAGCCATGCTTGGATTGTGAGGCTGAATTGATTTGACATGATGATTTGATTGGTTGAGTATATTAGAGTAGATAGAAATCAACAACTCAATTTTTTATACAAAAACTCTCTAATCATTTGTAGTAGAGATTCAAATTGCATTGATTGATGATTGCTATGGAGGACTAGTTATGTCCAACGTTTATCAATTGCATTAGGAAAGAAATTAGTTATGTCTACTGCTATGTCTAATGATTGCTATGGAGGATTAGTTATGTCTAATGTTTATCAATTGTATTAGGAAAGAAATTAGTGAAATTTTTTTACTTACGACATGAAATTAGTTCTCTAGATAAAACACCCTATGGGTTGCATTCAAATTGAACTCACAATGTAACTCATCTAAATGCAACTCATTGGAGAGTGTTAGGAGCATTTAAATGGAAGGACCTCTTGAGTGAAAGGTAGCAGGAAGAGAGAGAGATATTTTCCAAATAAAACATTTAAGGAAGAAAATGAAATGAGAGAAGGAGAGGAAGAGAGAAAACGAAATGAGAGGGAGAGGAGAGAGAAAAAATGAGAGAGAGAGAGAGAGGAGAGAGAAAAGGAAATGAGAGAGGGCACTGAGGCTCAATACATAACCTAGAAGCATATAAATACCACTGACAACACTATGACAGATGTAAGTACTAGATCCAAGACAAAACATCAAACCATCCTATGATAGGGGTACTGCATCCAATGAGTATCAAGAGAGCATGTACATGTCACAATCAGTCCTATTGTCTAACTATAATATATCTAATAAATGGCTCATGTATCATCCAATGATAAGAGGCATGAAGTGTCTTAAATTAATGCTTGATGTGAGAAGTGACAGTCAAACTCAATGAGACTAAGCTTCAATCTCAATCCAAGTGCATTCTAGAAGCATGGCCAAGTATATGGCATCAACCATAGACATTAGTGTAGCATGCAAAGTAATCAATAAGCATCAACAAGCAATAAGCATGAAGTTTCTCTGACAAAATAGCATTCAACCCTACTTATTACAAAAGTGAAAACCTCTATAAAATTGAGTAAATGAGTGCTCAAATTAGTCCAATAGCATGCCAAGACATTGACATAGCATCCCAAGTGATCTCACATCAAATAGACATCTCGAGAAGCATAAGTGACCTCCAATAAACAATGAGTGAAGGGTTTTCCCAAATTGTATTACAAGTCATTAAATTATTTGTTGTAACGTAGACAAGATGGAAAACGAAGAAGGTCCTATTGTTCAAGATCGCGAGGTGTATCTTAATCAGTGTGTCCCATGTCCTTCCTCTCAATGCAAGTTGGCAATTAGACGAAAACGCCGATTGTCTATAGAACACATACGACAATTTGGCGAGTTTCAATCTGAGATTATTGATCAGGCGATTGCGGATCTTTAGCAAACGGTAATTTGAAGTTAATATCAATCATGCATTGTACTTGCAAGCTAATTGAATACCATATACAATAAGATTGGGTCTTGCTGGCAAATTTTCTATCCAGGGAGGTGATGTCTCGTCCCAGGGGGGAGTGCACCCTTTGCGGCCAATTAGAAGAGTACGTGGACGTGCGATGGATGGAGTGCAGGAGCCAATCCACCACTCGCAAGGCCAATCTATACAGTCAATGCCAGAGGAGACAGGCAACCTTCCAGACCTACCTACAATCTTGGAGCCTGAGATGGAGTCAATGATCGATGCATTGATTCCCATGGATGTCAAGACTTCTGATCCGCTTAGAGAGGAAGCATCCATACCATTATATGATGGGTGCCGAGTATCTCAGCTGAAGACATTGCTTGCACTCTTAAGTGTGCAAGCAAAATACGGGTGGAGCGATACAAGTGTGATCGAGTTGTTTAGGTACCTTGTATATACACTTCATTGAATTTTTTTTTCGGCACTATTATTATAAACATTTGTACTTTTTCAAGGTGTTTTATGATTTTTTTCAGGTTACACTACAAGATATAGACCTTATAGCGACGTTTAAAGCGACAAAAATACAAACAACAAAATCTGCCCCCGTCATTGCAAAAAGCGTCGTTATTGACGACGCCATAGAATCGTCGCTATATGCGTCGCTAAAAGCATCGCTATATACGTCGTATATAGCGACGTATATAGCGACGCATATAGCGACGGTTACAGAGAATTTGCGACGCTTATAGCGACGACAATAGCGACACATGCAGTAAATTTGCGACGCAAATAGCTACAGTAACAGAGAAAAAAAAGTTTTTGTGGCAGAGCAGCAAGCTGCCCTGCCACATATAGCACTGTGTGCTGTATGAGAGCCATACAAAATAGTTTCTGCACTGCTGCATACAAAGCGTTTGTAAACAAAAAGAATGTGTACTGAAATCATAAAACTGATAGATGAAATAAATACATGATATCGCATAAAATGTGATTGGTACAATCATAAAACAATATCACTAATACATAGAAAATGTCTACATAGATCGGGCGACTAAAAACTAAAGGTATGTGAGCTCTAAGGATCCAAGGGCGAGCTACAAATCCTCGTCCCCCGAAAGCTCTTCCCGCTGCAAAGGAGCATCAAACGGATTCTGCAGAAAAAGAAACAACATATCAATCCACCATACAATAATGCATTCAAATATCTCATGGTAACTACGGATAAGAAAGATGAGTGACTTCCTGGGCCGCCGCGTCTATACAATCGGTCGATCAATGATCTGAGACCGTGCCTCTCTGCATATCGAGTCTCAAGGCCTTTTGGATCGCGATTTGTAATGGAGTGCTGCAAAGAAAACAAAATGCTAACTGTTAGAAACACGATTGTCAGTACAAAGAATATCTCAAAAAAACAAATAAAAAAAACAAAAGAGAAACTTACAAAGTCCTCCAAATATGTCCTGTGGTCGCCACTCCCAAGATGATGTACCGATCCGGCCTCGATTCGTGCCCTCGCCACCTCCCGCTGCTGACTCCAACGTCCTAGCGAATTTGTAGCCTCCTCCCTCAGTCGGCGCCAGTCGTATGCATCTAACCACTCGGGATTTGGAGCCCCACTCTTGATTGCCTTGCGTGCGTTGGATCGTCTATGTGACATGTATGCACAGATGCAATCCATCATCCAGCCTGTAGAGAATCTATCCACTGCGGCTGGCACCGGGAACTCCTCGTGCAAGGATGCTACTATGTACTCCTTGCTCCCCTCCGGTATGTTCCTCCAATGATCCAGGACGTTGTGCCGAAAAACTTGTTGGCACAACTCCCTCATGCGAGCCATCACCCTCCTCCCCTCATCATTCATGATGATGGCTCCTGACCTGCCATCCACTAGGTATCCATAACCCCTAGGAGTATGCCTTGTATGGGCCCTCTCCCATCTCCGTCCACGCTCCTGGGCATATCCAGGAGACCCCTGTACATCCGGTGTACCGACAGGGGTACCCTCTCCCGGAGTGCCACTCAAAGGGGTGCCACCAAAAGGAGTGCCACCAAAAGACGTGCCATCTGCCGACGGCTGCGCAAAAGCCGAAGTAACTGGAGTGGACGTCCCCACAGGTGTGACAAATCCTGGAGGTGACCGAGCTCCAGCTGAACGACAAGACGGAGACACCGCGTCCGTGTCTCCACAACAGCACCCCCCTGATCCTCCTGCAGTCGCAGTCCCTCCCTCTGGCCCAAGTCGCGAGCGTCGAGATCATCTGCTCGAAGCTGAAGCATCTGATCGCGCTGAAGCTAATTTAGCAGAGCGCCCTGACAAAGAACGAGACAGCTCCTGATCTGCCATCTCTCTGAATCTCGCGAGCTGATCTGGAGACATGCATGCCATCATCTCTTGAAACTCCTCATCGCTCGTCCCTCGACTCATCCTGAAAATGTCGATACCTACACAGATAAAAAATGATGTTAGAATAATCAATTTAAACTATACAAAGCACATTAATATAAATCATTTTTGAAAAATCCCTCTTAAAATGCATATCTTATCTACCTTTATGGAAGATCTAAACAACGAATTGAGTAATACAATTCTCCAAGAATGAAGTATTCTATGGTCCCATGTTAATCTCCTGACACAACTCTGCATACACTGGAAGGTCGATAGACATGTCACCACAAAAAAACGAGTCTGCCTCGTTCTCAAAAAATTCTACGACTTCTGTATTTCCATCATTGTTAGCCGATGCGGGCTCCAAGCTTGCGGTGGCCTCCACCCCTTGTAATTTCGATCCCTCTATTTGCATATTTTCTTCATCTATGCCTGGAACATCGCTTTGATCGTATACTCTCGCACCTCGAGGAGTTGAAGGTATACCATACCACCATCGAGGTTGTCGGGGATTTGGATAGAAGATTACCTGTTCACAAACACTTACAAAGCGGCTTCAAACCATTGTGACATAAACCATATCATATTACAATTAGCAAGCAAATGACTATTTGTACCTATTCACAATGGGCCGGCAACACAAAGGTGTCGCGCAAATCCATCCATTTTTTTTCGGAATCTATTTCGAGAAATCCAGATGGACCTCGTCGAACTGTTGTGCCAGCTCCTCCAAGTACCACTTTGAACCACTGCACATCGAATACTATCATAGAGAAGCTACGGTAATCCACCGTAATAATACTTTGCAAGTTCCCAAAATACTCCATCTCATCCACAACCGTGTTCGGATCCGTTGCTCGTCGCCGGCTCTCTTGCTCAAACCTTGTCATGACACCACAGTCCATTGTGGAGCGCATTTGGTCAATACACTCCACCCGAAAATGCCATCCGCGTGACCACGTTGCACTATATATTTTGTACTGCACATTGAAACACTCAAATTAGATGTAGCAAGAAAATTTAGATACGACATATTCTAAACCCCTCATTACCTTTGGACTACATCCCCTCGAGAACTCCCACTCCTCCATTGAGACCTCTGTCCCTTCGCTGGATGCTGCGGTCAAGGCTCCATGCAACCATCGTGTTGACATAAACCGCGGCATCTCCTCCATGCCTTCGGGATATCGAATCGGTCGGTGACGTGTACTGCGTCGAAATTCAACTCGCGCTTCCTCTCGATCTTGCCTTGCAATCTGGTACTTGGTGAGCCACGTCTCCATGGAGGCATGGTGCAACATACAAAAGCGATTCACCTTCTCTTCCATTGAGGCATCCATTCTTTTTTCTACCCCATTTCCAACCACCACATCTCCAGTCAGCCTGTCATCGTCCTTCAGCGTCCATAGCATTTCATTGTCTGGTTCCACCGTTGGTAGCCATTGTGAGATATGCACTAACGCCTCTGACACCAACCAACCTTCCGCCATGCTACCTTCCGGACGAGCTCGCTGTCGCACAAAGCCTTTCAGGGTTTTCATGAAGCGCTCCAAGAAGAACATCCATCATGTATGGATAGGTCCAGCAATCTCCACTTCCTCCACAAGATGCACAAGAAGGTGAACTTGTATCGTGAGCATGCTAGTGGGCAGGTATTTCTCAAAGAGACAGACTGTCTCAACTGCTCCCCGCCTTGCAGATTCAATAGAGGACGTCTTAATCTCTTTCTGTGAGATCCATTGCACCAAAGTCGACAACTTGTAAATGGCCCCGCGAATTTCTGGAGTTAGGCATCCCGCGATCGCGATCGGTAGGACAAACTGCCACAAATGAGAAAGCATTAAGAATAATGGTCACTTTTCAAATTTCAAAATGTCCACGCTAATTAAAATCCATTCTGTTCACAAACCTGACATATCTTATGCCAATCATGGGATTTTAGCCCAGACATTTGGTCATCTTTATAAAATGCGGACCTGAGAGAATGCATCATACTCGTCGGAGTGCGGATAGACTTGATTACTTGCTTCACAATGCGCTCTTCTTTGGTAGACAAAACCCAGGGAGCGCGAGGAAGCTGCACTCCCTCTTCAGCACTCGACTGCAGCCAAAGCGCCTCCATCTTACCTAACTCCTTTAAATCCATTCGTGACCCTATAGTGTCTCTCTTTCCTGTGATGTGGTCCCATAGCAAGCTACCCACATTTTTGAAAATATGCATGCGATCCAACAAGTGGTTGACCTGTAAGTGGGTCCAATATGGCAACTCCCAGAAAACTGCGAACCGTCGCATTCCATTTGGATGTGATTCCGGGTTTACCATTTTCAGCTCGTACCAGCTTGCAGCGTTCATACGTGCTGGAGGTCGTCCAAGAAAACCTTCCCTGAGTTCATGATCCTCCGGCAAGAAAGCGACATGTCCTTGATATACCATCTTCTTCATGGTTCGTAACCTTCGGGAGTCTAACTGTGGCCCACACAATGGACATGCATGATAACCTGAGGTAACGAGACCTGCAAGGCGATCCACGACCTAGTGAATACTTGATTGAATGAAATAAAATATAGATATTACCAGCGAGAACAAAGGTCTGCTCACCTGAGCACTCTCCCAATCCTGGAAAGTCATGCATCGTCCACATGAGAATGGCTCAAATGTTGGCTGACCGCCGACCATCGCACCTGCTCATATCTTGCACCGTGACCCCCTCCTCCCACAAAATCTTAAGCTCATCGACTAATGGACGAAGATACACGTCCATATTTTTGACTTTGTAGCGGCCCGGGACGAGCAAGCTAAGGATGAGATGTCCTTTCTTCGTAGAAAGCCATGGAGGAATGTTGTAGTTGACAAGCACTATAGGCCACACACTGTAAGAAGTCGAGCGCAGACCGAATGGGTTCACACCATCCATGGCGAGACCCAGCCGAAGATTCCTTGGCTCTCGTGCAAAGCCTGGGAAGGTAGAGTCAATGTGGCTCCATGCACGTGAATCTACTGATATTCGTTGCACTCCATCCGTGAACCTATTCTGCACATGCCACGTTGTCAAGCTTGCCATGGCAGACGTGCGAAACATGTGGTTTATGCGGGGGATGAGCGAAAAGTGTCTGAGGACTTTTTGAGGGATGGTCTGCCCTTGCAAGTCCTGTCGATACCTGTGAGCACCACACTTTGGACATGTCTCCATAGTCTCGTATTCATCTCGAAACAATATGCAGTTGTTTATACATGCATGGATGTTATTGTAGTCCATGCCAAGCTTCCGTAAAACATGTCATGCATCATCACGAGACTCGGGCATGGTGTTTGCAGGTGGCAATATATGATATTTCAATAACCTGAAAAAAATCATAAAACACCTTGAAAAATTCATCCATGTTTGCAATAATACTGTTTAAAAAAAAAACAATGAAGTCTGTGTGCAAGGTACCTGAATAACTCAGTCACACTCGTATCACTCCAACCGTATTTTGCTTGCACACTTAAGAGTGCAAGCAATGTCTTCAACCGAGATACTCGGCACCCATCATATAATGGTATGGATGCTTCCTCTCTAAGCGGGTCAGATGTCTCAACATCCATGGGAATCAATGCATCGATCATTGCCTCCATCTCAGGCTCCAAGATTGTAGGCAAGTTGGGAAGGTTGTCTGTCTCCTCTGGCATTGACGGTATAGATGGGCCTTGCGAGTGGTCGATTGGCTCCTGCAATTCATCCATCGCACGTCCACGAACTCTTCTAATTGGCCGCAAAGGGTGCACTCCCCCTTGGGTCGAGACATCACCCCCCTGGATACAAAATTTGCCAATAAGACCCAATCTTATTGTGTATGGTTTTCAATTAGCTTGAGAGTACAATGCATGAAAAATACTAACTTCAAATTACCGTTTGCTGAAAATCTGCAATCGCCTGCATTGTATATAGTAGTCGAGAGATTTTCCGATGTTATATCTCGGGCTTGTATCATGCTCAACGATTTGTTTGTCCCGGTAGATAATTTTTTGTTATATCTCGGCTTTGAGTATAAGTAATAAAATTTTATAACTATAGTAATAAAATTTATTTCAATCAATTCTACTCATAGTCATAAGACCTGAGAGAAATTATCCTATACTCAATTTAAGGGTTTCTTCTTCTATAACAATAATTTTGGGTTCATTTTGATGAAGTACGTGGCCGTATGCAAAGCACATTGCATACCATTATCAATAAGTATATTATCTTAAATTTCCTTCTTGTCCCTGTCCCTCTCTTTCTCTCCCTCTCCCTCTCTTCCTCTCTTTCTCTCACCCTCTCCCTCACCCTCTCGTTCTCTTTCTCTCCCTCTCTCATTTCCTCCCTCCCCCTCCCTCTCCCTCTCCCTCCCTCTTTCTCCCTCTCCCTCTCCCTCCCTCCCTCTCCCTCCCCCTCCCTCTTTCTCTCCCTCTCTCATTTCCTTCCCCTCCCCCTCCCTCTCCCTCTCCCTCTCCCTCTCTTTCTCTTTTTCTCCCTCTCCCTCTCTATCTCTCTTTCTCTCTCATTTCCTAAACAAGCAAAAAATAAAGTGATTTAAACATCCTCCAAGCAAAAGGGAGAGGGAGAGATACAATGCACTCTCCCTCTCTTTCTCTTTCTATCCCTCTCTCATTTCCTTCCCCTTCCTCTCCCTCTCACTCTCTTTCTCTCTCATTTCCTCTCCTAAACAAGCAAAAAATAAAGTGATTCAAACATTAAACAAGAAAAAGGGAGAGGAAGGGTGTAACGTGTCCACTAGAGTCATCTAGGACACGTCTTAGCAGTCCATCGGGAAGAATGTTTAGAAAACTCCGCCCGGCACTCCCATGGAATGTTACGGGTTTCGCAATCTAGGTCTTTCCGCGTCTGCCACGTAGCGGAAGTATCCCGGCCGTTTCCCACTTAGGATCGGCCGTAATTAGGGTTTTCCTGTTTGGTCATTAGCTAACAGCAACTAGCGTCAGACCCGAGCGAACTACTTTACGCAGAAGCGCCAAGTCCCAAGCGGATCCACGCTGCACTTGGTTCAAGGAGAATGGGAAATGAGAGGGATGCAAGGCTCAACCTCTCTGCCATAAGGCCTAGTCCCATTCCGTTCCCCTAAAACAGCGCAAATCGGGTAAGATGTACCTCTAGGTCATCGTTATCGTTAGTCGTTTTGATGATGATGATCATCCTGTTGTTTTTCAAGATTTTTGAGAAAAGTTCCCGGCTAACCGGGACCACCCATCCATAGGACGGACCCATGGTCCATCCTCCGCACTTTCCTCAGTTTGTTTTAGTTGTGTAATTACCTAACACATTAATTTGACATATAACAAACAGCTTCTTTAATTAATCCCGTTAAGCACTGGTTCCTTCACGTAATCTTATCACGTGACATAGAAAAACAATATCAAACAACTTCTTTATTATCATATCATCATTTATCTTTGAAATACAAGGAGTTCCGCCCGTAGGCTTGTCTATAATCCGCCCGAAGGCTTATCCAGTAATCTGCTAGGGATCACTATTCCAAGCTTCTGCCCGTAGACTAGTATGCGGGCCTCGAGATCCAATCCCGAGTCACGTTAGTCTCTTGTGCAGGACCCGGAAGGCGAGGGATTTACGGCCAGAGCCCCCCTGGCACCCAAGCGTCCTCCTGCTCCAAGTAGAGCTCAACGGAAAGACCTCTCGCGGCGGGTTCGGTCCACGTTCCCGGCGCGGTCAACAACCCCCTTGGTTAGGGTCAGGCAGCCAGTCGGGGGTAACTGAAGCTGCCCCTCCCTTCAGGCCTTCAACCTGAAGCATTTATATATCTTTTCATCCTTTAGTTCATTGAACAACAATGCAAACAGTGCTTTCTAAACCGTTACAAGCACAATCAATTCCAGTGGTCTTTTATTTGGCAAACTGTTAAGGAGTGACTCCATCTCTCCGAATGCATCCAGCATTCGATCCGGAATCAATTTCAACTTGGCAAGATTCCTATTGTCCTTGGGTTAGGGTCATTCCCTGTTAACCCAACTTAACCAATACCTTAGGTTTTATTAATAGTAAATCCCGGCGACACGACGCTTTAATTTATTGATTAATCATTTGCGTCCAAGCAAATACCTAACTTCCCTTAACTTGGCAAATTTTCCCTAATGAGGGCGAAGTAACAGGATGACTACCCATCCCCCTTGCAAGTTAAACTTGCGCAAGAACCTGCCAACCTCGTTCCAAGGAATGGCAAAACTTTCTTGCGATCAAACCACAAGGCTATGCGACGTTGCAACTTGTTGCACAAGTGTCGCCTCCATTCCAAGAGATCATTTCACCTATTGACTCAACATTTCGGGAATGTGGGTAGGACCATTGGGCATGAAGGTTTCGACTTAGCGACAATTGGAAAACTTGGCCGAATCCTTAACGTGCTAATCCCTAGTTAGTGTTTGGGTTATCTATCGTATTGACTGAACCATGCCCATACGAATCCCTTGCGGCTAGGTGATTTGGATAATTCACTATGCTTGTCCCGCGACAAGGATGAATCCTTCCCTAGAGATAATAAACTAGATCTAAAGGAGAAAAATAGTTTCGACTACCACAATACATGTAAACATGCGACTCACTCTATCTTTCATTGGTAAAGTAAAAATACATGATAAGCTGGATACCAACTTTCTTAGGACCTACTAGGACTTAATTCAAATAATCATGTCTACTACCTTGTTATCTACACTTTAGAATCCCTTGCTTTGTTTAAACCCTGCAACCTTTCCCAAATGCAACACTTGATGAATGAATTTTATGCACGATGAAAGTGCAACATGCAACCCTTTCATAACTACAACGTAGTTAAATGAGGTTATTGTAGAGTTAGTGTTGGTATATTCTTTCTTGCAAGCACATGCCACATGCCAATTCATAGATTCATTTTTGATACACCACCATTACTTTTCGGATAACCTCCTACGGGTGTTAACAACTTTTCCCCATGAACCATTACAATAAAGATTTTTTTCCTAAATTGCGACATATGCTTATTCTTTCCATGTCTAGTCAAAAATACACTTAATAACTTCAGCCTTATAATGATAGGCGGAAGGTGTTCTAGGCTCTTCACTTAGAAATGCATGATAAGGCAACATAATACTAAGGTCGTAAGATGGATAGACAACTCATGTTCATCATATTGAAAATGTTAATAACTCCATTTCATGTCATGAGATAATTCTAGTAATCGATCAAATAGACAAATTTCCCTCAATAGCCTTTTAATTTGGCTTGGTAAATTTGAATTTGCATAGGTGCTTTCTATTCCGTGAGAGTTATCATACCTAATGCATTACTTTTGCGTAGAATCAAAAATCATAAAACCTGGGTCTGTGGGCTCGGGGAGATGTCCACTTGAATGCCAGGAGATGAACCTCTCGCAGGCGCGCCTTGCAACTTCTTGGGAGCCATCGTTAGCGTGCTTACGGACTTCCGGTTTGCCTTTACCCTTACACGTTCGATGAGTCTTCTCCAACTGTTGCGACCAGCTTCAAAATTGTACGCCCGAGATCCCTTCCCTAGTGCGGACCCTTGAGAGTACCGGCCTCACGGGTTTTTGGGAGTATGGAAGGCCCGGTTTTAAGACTGAGAAGCCCACATAGGACCAAGGCTTATGGCCCTCCCTTAGAAGCTTCTTAGAAGCTTCTGGGAATTAGCAACAACGTCGGGGAGGGGGGGGGGGGTCCCAATGATTGGGAAGAAAAGGCGTGGTCAAGGCGAGGACGGCGGCGGCCTGGTGGTTTCCAACAAGGCGGCGACACCCTGACGGCGGCTCCCCAGCGGGATAGCGACTCCCCCCCTTCTATTTCCACGCCGCCTCTGGTCTACGGCGATGGCAGCAGCATCCGTTCCCTCTCCTCCCTCCTTCTCTCCTTAGAGGGAGTATATATAGGCAAGGGGGGGGGAGAGGTGAGCTCCACCACGTGGCCACTGCATGGGTTCCCCCCCCCCCCCATGCAGCCCACGACTCTTCCTTGACCCATTCCCCCACACTCCCTCTTCTCCAGCCGTGTATTGGCTGGGAAAAAGGGATAAAAATAAAAAAAATTGCTTTAATAATAACTATTTTGCCCCTCCCAAGAGGGTGTTTACGCGGGAATTTCGGTTTTGAACCCTCGGCTCGCTTTGCCAATGCGAATGGTCTCGATTTCTCACGTGCAGGTTACACATTATACTGCCCGTAAATCCAATATGTGGGATAACCTTTGTACAAGGTTTACGCAGTGTGCGGAAAGTCAATGTTCACGGGTGGGAATATTACATTCTCTCCCCCTTAGAAGAATCGAGATGTCCTCATCTCGAGATAAACTGGGGATATTGATGATTGAGAGAGCTTTCATCCATCCAGGTAGCATCCTCTTCGGGGTAATCTTTCCACTGGACGAGGCATTCCTTCAAGGTTCTAGATCTTAACTGTCTCTCCCTAACATCTAAAATCTTTTCCGGTCTTAGTTCAAGGACTCCTTGACTAGGCATTACAATTTGTTGATCATCAAGTACATGATTAGGGTTGGGCACATATTTTTTTAAGAGACTAATATGGAATACATTGTGAACTTTTAGGTTATCCGGAAGTTGCAATTTATAAGCATTGGGTCCCAGGCATTTGAGGATTTTATACGGCCCACAATACCTTGGACTTAGCTTCTTGCATTCCCCTAGAGATAGAGAACTCCTTTTAGGGCGTACACGAATGAAGACCATGTCTCCTTCTCCGAAGACCCTCTCTTGGCGTTTCAAATCCGCATATGCCTTTTGTCTATCTTTGGCTGCTTGTATGTCTTGTCTTATTGACCTTATTTGCTCATCCATATCCTCCAACATTTGTCTTGAAGCTTCCACTCTTAGGGTTGGATCAGAAAAGTTTAGGGGACTTCGACAATCATGACCATACAATGCCTGGAAAGGGGTCATTTGGATGCTCTGCTGGTAAGAAGCATTGTAGGCAAATTCTACTAACGGCAAGTACTGAATCCACCTCTTCGGCTCCCGACAGCAGTATGCCCTAAGCATATCCTCAATGATTTGATTTACTCGCTCTGTTTGTCCATCCGTTTGGGGATGGTAGGCGGTGCTAAAACAGAGTTGAGTTCCAATAGCTTCAAAGATAGCTCTCCAGAAGTGTGAAGTGAAGAGAGAATCTCGATCACTAATGATCCTTCTAGGTAACCCATGTAGCTTGAATATCTCCTTGATAAACACTCTTGCAATGTCGGAGGCTTTATAGTTTGTCTTTACTGGAATCAGGTGTGCAACCTTAGTAAGCATGTCAACTACAACCATAATGGAGTTATATCCCCCTTGGACTTGGGGTAAGCCCACCACAAAATCCATACTGATGAATTCCCATTTCATTTGGGGAATGTCAAGTGGTTGCAATTTTCCTGGCATCATGACATGTTCAGCCTTGATACGTTGGCAAGACAAACATTCAGTGACATATTTGAGAACGTCACCTTTGAGCCTCTCCCAATGGTAGCTCTTCCTAACTGCATTAAGAGTTTTTGCATAACCAGGATGTCCTGCGAAAGGGGAATCATGAGCTTCCCATAATATCTTCTGCTTAAGTGACTGGCTTGTTGGTATACATAGCCTTGTTCTGTAGTAGACAAGTCCATTATCAATGGAAAATTCCCGATACTTAGCTTGTGACTTCAGATTCTGCTCCTTGGTAGATATTTCTTTTATCATGGTTTGGTAGGCCAAATCATGGCATGCTTCCTCTCTAGCTAGTTCGAGTATAGGGTTGCTTGGCATAGATACCTTTGTAGCCAGAGATCTGGCCGTTGATGGGTTCTGCAAGATTAGGGAATTTAGGAATACCTTGTGACTGAGTGCATCGGCAACTACATTCTCTTTCCCTGGTCGATACTTGATTTCAAAATCATACTCCTCCAATACTTCAATCCATCGACGTTGCCTCATGTTGAGCTCGTTCTGGGTAAAAATCCATTTGAGACTCTTATGATCGGTTACTAGAGTAAACCTGTTACCCAACAGGTAATGTCTCCAAAGCTGTAGAGCATGGATGACAGCTAATAACTCCAGATCATGCGTGGCATAATTCTTTTCATGACTCTTCAATTTCCTTGAAGAATATACTACTGGATGACCTTCCTGCATAAGTACACACCCCAAGGCAAGAATGCTGGCATCAGTTACTACCTCGAACTCCTTATTGAGGTCAGGAAGTTTTAGAATAGGTGCTGATACCAAACATTGCTTCAATTGGTCGAAGCTATTTTGTTCGGGAGTTGACCATGTAATAGAAGTCTGCTTCTTTAGTAAGTCGGTAAGAGGTGCTGCAATCAAAGCATAGTTTTTGATAAAGACCCTATACCATCCTGTCAAGCCAAGAAAATTGCGTATTTCTTTGACGGATACTGGTATTGGCCATTCAAGCACATCTCTGACTTTGGCTGGGTCTACTGATATCCCTTCTGATGATACTATGAATCCCAGATATTCAATCTGACGCTTGAAGAATGCACACTTCTTCATTTTTGCATACAGCTTATGAGACCTCATTGTTTCAAGGACAATCCGAAGTTGAGGCTCATGATCTTCTTCCTGTTTAGAATAAACTAAAGTGTCATCGAAGAATACAAGCACGAAATCATCAAGATATGGTCTAAAAATATCCTGCATTAATCTATTGAAGGTGGCAGGTGCATTTGTAAGCCCGAATGACATAACCAAGAACTCGAAGTGTCCATATCTTGTATTGAAGGCCGTTTTTGGAATATCTTCATCCTTGATCCTGATTTGATAGTAACCTGACCTGAGATCAATTTTGGAGAAGATCTTTGCACCCTGAAGACGATCAAGAAGCTCATCTATTCTAGGAATAGGATACTTATTCTTGACTGTTGCTTGATTCAGCCCACGGTAATCAATACATAGTCGAAGTGTCCCATCTTTCTTTTTCTGGAATAGTACTGGAGCTCCCCATGGTGAGTTGCTAGGCCGGATGTAACCCTGATCTAACAGTTGCTTGAGTTGTTCCTTCAACTCAATAGCTTTTGGTATGGACATTCTATAAGGTCTCTTTGCAATTGGCGCAGCTCCAGGCATTATCCTTATCTCATGATCAACTTCTCTTGGAGGGGGAAGTTCAGTTAATTCCTCAGGGAATACGTCAGCGTATTCCTTTAGCCAAGAGGGTTCCTCATGAGACTCCTGCCTTTGATCTAATTTGTTGAGTTTGATCAGGTAAATAGGTAATCCTTTTCTAACCCCTTTTATGATCCGCGATATTTTGGCTAACTGGATTCTTGGCATTCCTGCCTCACCTTGAGTTGTAACAAACTCTCTTTCAGAGTTTCGAAAGGAGACTTGACCCTTTCCACAGTGGATGTGAGCATCATTAGGCTTAAGCCAATCCATCCCGAGTAGACACTCATGGATACCTAAATTCATGACTCTGAATTTGACTGAGGTTTTCTTTCCTCCCAGATAGAACTCCTCCTTAGCAGTTTGCCTGGTACAAGTTACCTCACGACCGTTTGCCAATTCCACAAGTAGGGTAGGAGCTTCTAATGTGGCTATCCCTAATCTTTTAGCACACGCTGGTGAGATAAAGGAATGTGTACTGCCACAATCAATCAAGGTTTTGAAACCTTTACCTTGATAGTCCGACGGTGTTTGAATCACCGAGAACTGGCGATTCGGCCCCTTCTTGTGTAAAGCGGCATGGACTGTCGCTCTTTCGAACTCTGCTTCCATAGTTGGATCTTCCTCTTCTTCTGCTTCACCCCTTTGCCTATTGGTAATGCAGGCAGTTCTCCCTCTTCCACGGGTGGCGGCTCCTTGACCGCGGCCTGCACCTTGACGGTGTCCCTCGCTGAGCTTGGGACATTGCCTTTTGAAGTGACCGAGTTCGTTGCAGTGGAAACATCGGAGGTTTCGGCCATTACTGTGAGTAGGAACAAAGTTATTGACGTTATTTGTCCTTGCTTTCTTCCTTTGTCCCTGATTGTGGCCTTGAACTCTCTTAACTTGGGGTCTGAATGCTCCTCTATTCGGGTCGCTATAGGACCAATTCTTAATACCCCTTGGTTTAGCTTGCACTTCCTGAATTATAGGTGCCACTCGAATGAGTGCATCCTGAAGATCTTATGGTCGCATAGATTCGAGACGAGTATTTACAGGTGGGTTTAAGCCCGCGCAAAATTTGGACACCTGCTGCGTCGTGTCCATTTGTGGCACATACTTTAAGAGTGAGACAAACTTAGAGTAGTATGCGTCAAGGGTGAGTCCTAACTGTTTTAGCTCATAGAACTCATTCATTTTCTGTGTACGATATGCAGGTGGCAAATATCTCCCCTGCACGGCTTGCTTTAACTTCTCCCAGGTAACAGACCCCTCTGAAGTCCCTTGATCCCTGCACCATTGTTTCCACCATAATCTAGCTTCACCGGTGAGTTTTAATTTGGCGAGCATGGCCTGATTGGTGGGAGCAGTACCAGCTGCTTCGAAGTAATCCTCCATAGATTCAATCCAAATTTCAGCATCAGACTGGACGAATCTGCCTTTCCCGTCAAACTCGGGTGGCTTTATCTGCTTGAGGAGGAACTTCTTCTCCTGGATTACATCAGTACTTGATGTAGGGGGCGAATTTGGAACCTGTACCTGGGGTTGTGCCTGAGTAAAAATTTTCTTAACATTATTGTATGATAATTGACATTAACTTATCTTTAGTTCAGCTATCTCGTAAATCATGAAGCTACTTAACTTTTCGTAACAACCCTGATGCACAATCGGATATTGATAAAGGAAGTCCTTATTTATATTTACATGGCGTAGCCTTATACAACATCTCGTGTGATGATAATCCAATCATTACATTTAGTTTGGGGAGAACAACATTGTATTGGACTTGTCTACAGGAACTATGTAATAGTAGGGTTTTGGGTCATGGATCTTTAGGAATCGATACTTCATTGGAAGTTCAGGATATCCTTTCCGTTGGAATCCATACTTCCCATGGCGGCCCAACACCTTAATCCTGTCGGTTGGGATTACACGGGTTACTTCCTCATATACATATGAGTTCAATTCAACCCTCCGACCTTGAATATGTAGAGTCGAATTTACGTGAGCTTCCACAAAAATGAACAGCTTCACGATTTTCAAATCTTCCAACCACTTGATCCTCTTTAGGTTGGTTTGTAGATACGCGAACCGGTGGGCAACTATGTAGTAGATTCCTGAAGACCCGGTCCATCTTCGTTCTATAAATAAAGGTGATGGATTATAAATCTGCTCCAGGATGTTCATCATTTCAATTCTCTGCCTATAATGCGGAGAATGCATGGTAGTCATAAACATGATCCGGAACACCAAAAACTTGTTCCACGCTTCATAGTTCTGCAAGACAGTATTGTAGATGAGGAAATGTTTGGACATCAACAATTTCTTTACTTCATTTTATTGAGATCTCACGAAAACAATTCCGTTGTTGGTCGGCTCTGATACCAACTGTAACGTGTCCACTAGAGTCATCTAGGACACGTCTTAGCAGTCCATCGGGAAGAATGTTTAGAAAACTCCGCCCGGCACTCCCATGGAATGTTACGGGTTTCGCAATCTAGGTCTTTCCGCGTCTGCCATGTAGCGGAAGTATCCCGGCCGTTTCCCACTTAGGATCGGCCGGAATTAGGGTTTTCCTGTTTGGTCATTAGCTAACAACAACTAGCGTCAGACCCGAGCGAACTACTTTACGCAGAAGCGCCAAGTCCGAAGCGGATCCACGCTGCACTTGGTTCAAGGAGAATGGGAAACGAGAGGGATGCAAGGCTCAACCTCTCTGCCATAAGGCCTAGTCCCATTCCGTTCCCCTAAAACAGCGCAAATCGGGTAAGATGTACCTCTAGGTCATCGTTATCGTTAGTCGTTTTGATGATGATGATCATCCTGTTGTTTTTCAAGATTTTTGAGAAAAGTTCCCGGCTAACCGGGACCACCCATCCATAGGACGGACCCATGGTCCATCCTCCGCACTTTCCTCGGTTTGTTTTAGTTGTGTAATTACCTAACACATTAATTTGACATATAACAAATAGCTTCTTTAATTAATCCTGTTAAGCACTGGTTCCTTCACGTAATCTTATCACGTGACATAGAAAAACAATATCAAACAACTTCTTTATTATCATATCATCATTTATCTTTGAAATACAAGGAGTTCCGCCCGTAGGCTTGTCTATAATCCGCCCGAAGGCTTATCCAGTAATCCGCTAGGGATCACTATTCCAAGCTTCTGCCCGTAGACTAGTATGCGGGCCTCGAGATCCAATCCCGAGTCACGTTACTCTCTTGTGCAGGACCCGGAAGGCGAGGGATTTACGGCCAGAGCCCCCCCTGGCACCCAAGTGTCCTCCTGCTCCAAGTAGAGCTCAACAAAAAGACCTCTCGCGGCGGGTTCGGTCCACGTTCCCGGCGCAGTCAACAACCCCCTTGGTTAGGGTCAGGCAACCAGTCGGGGGTAACTGAAGCTGCCCCTCCCTTCAGGCCTTCAACTTGAAGCATTTATATATCTTTTCATCCTTTAGTTCCTTGAACAACAATGCAAACAGTGCTTTCTAAACCGTTACAAGCACAATCAATTCCAGTGGTCTTTTATTTGGCAAACTGTTAAGGAGTGACTCCATCTCTCCGAATGCATCCAGCATTCGATTCGGAATCAATTTCAACTTGGCAAGATTCCTATTGTCCTTGGGTTAGGGTCATTCCCTGTTAACCCAACTTAACCAATACCTTAGGTTTTATTAATAGTAAATCCCGGCGACACGACGCTTTAATTTATTGATTAATCATTTGCGTCCAAGCAAATACCTAACTTCCCTTAACTTGGCAAATTTTCCCTAATGAGGGCGAAGTAACAGGATGACTACCCATCCCCCTTGCAAGTTAAACTTGCGCAAGAACCTGCCAACCTCATTCCAAGGAATGGCAAAACTTTCTTGCGATCAAACCACAAGGCTATGCGACGTTGCAACTTGTTGCACAAGTGTCGCCTCCATTCCAAGAGATCATTTCACCTATTGACTCAACATTTCAGGAATGTGGGTAGGACCATTGGGCATGAAGGTTTCGACTTAGCGACAATTGGAAAACTTGGCCGAATCCTTAACGTGCTAATCCCTAGTTAGTGTTTGGGTTATCTATCGTATTGACTGAACCATGCCCATACGAATCCCTTGCGGCTAGGTGATTTGGATAATTCACAATGCTTGTCCTGCGACAAGGATGAATCCTTCCCTAGAGATAATAAACTAGATCTAAAGGAGAAAAATAGTTTCGACTACCACAATACATGTAAACATGCGACTCACTCTATCTTTCATTGGTAAAGTAAAAATACATGATAAGCTGGATACCAACTTTCTTAGGACCTACTAGGACTTACTTCAAATAATAATGTCTACTACCTTGTTATCTACACTTTAGAATCCCTTGCTTTGTTTAAACCCTACAACCTTTCCCAAATGCAACACTTGATGAATGAATTTTATGCACGATGAAAGTGCAACATGCAACCCTTTCATAACTACAACGTAGTTAAATGAGGTTATTGTAGAGTTAGTGTTGGTATATTCTTTCTTGCAAGCACATGCCACATGCCAATCCATAGATTCATTTTTGATACACCACCATTACTTTTCGGATAACCTCCTACGGGTGTTAATAACTTTTCCCCATGAACCATTACAATAAATATTTTTTTCCTAAATTGCGACATATGCTTATTCTTTCCATGTCTAGTCAAAAATACACTTAATAACTTCAGCCTTATAATGATAGGCGGAAGGTGTTCTAGGCTCTTCACTTAGAAATGCATGATAAGGCAACATAATACTAAGGTCGTAAGATGGATAGACAACTCACGTTCATCATATTGAAAATGTTAATAACTCCATTTCATGTCATGAGATAATTCTAGTAATCGATCAAATAGACAAATTTCCCTCAATTGCCTTTTAATTTGGCTTGGTAAATTTGAACATGCATAGGTGCTTTCTATTCCGTGAGAGTTATCATACCTAATGCATTACTTTTGCGTAGAATCAAAAATCATAAAACCTGGGTCTGTGGGCTCGGGGAGATGTCCACTTGAATGCCAGGAGATGAACCTCCCGCAGGCGCGCCTTGCAACTTCTTGGGAGCCATCGTTAGCGTGCTTACGGACTTCCGGTTTGCCTTTACCCTTACACATTCGATGAGTCTTCTCCAACTGTTGCGAGCAGCTTCAAAATCGTCGGGGAGGGGGGGGGTCCCAATGATTGGGAAGAAAAGGCGTGGTCAAGGCGAGGACGGCGGCGGCCTGGTGGTTTCCAGCAAGGCGGCGGCACCCTGACGGCGGCTCCCCAGCGGGATAGCGACTCCCCCCCTTCTATTTCCACGCCGCCTCTGGTCTACGGCGATGGCAGCAGCATCCGTTCCCTCTCCTCCCTCCTTCGCTCCTTAGAGGGAGTATATATAGGCAAGGGGGGGGGGAGAGGTGAGCTCCACCACGTGGCCACTGCATGGGTTCCCCCCCCCTCCCATGCAGCCCACGACTCTTCCTTGACCCATTCCCCCACACTCCCTCTTCTCCAGCCGTGCATTGGCTCGGAAAAAGGGATAAAAATAAAAAAAATTTGCTTTAATAATAACTATTTTGCCCCTCCCAAGAGGGTGTTTACGCGGGAATTTCGGTTTTGAACCCTCGGCTCGCTTTGCCAATGCGAATGGTCTCGATTTCTCACGTGCAGGTTACACATTATACTGCCCGTAAATCCAATATGTGGGATAACCTTTGTACAAGGTTTACGCAGTGTGCGGAAAGTCAATGTTCACGGGTGGGAATATTACAAAGGGAGAGAGAGAATGCACTCTCCCTCCTTCTCCCTCTCTTTCTCTTTCTCTCCCTCTCCTATTTCCTCCCCCTCCCTCTCTCTCTCCCTCTATTTCTCGTTCTCTTTCTTTCTCTTTCTCTTTCCTTCCCTCTCCCTCTCCCTATCCCTCTCTTTCTCTCTTACTCTCTCGTTTCCTCTCCTAAACAAGCAAAAAAGAAAGTAATTCAAACATTAAACAAGCAAAAGGGAGAGAGAGAGAGAGAATGCACTCTCCCTCTCTTTCTCTCCCTCTCCCTCTCCCTCTCCCTCTCCCTCTCTTTCTCTCTCTCTCTCTCCCTCTCCCTCTCCTTCTCTTTCATTTCCTCTCCTAAACAAACAAAAGAGAACGATTTAAACCTTCAACAAGTAAAAGAAAGAGAGAGGGAGACTCACCAATGAGATATGGCGAGCGTGGGCGGCTTCTCTTTGCAACGAGGGCTCCTCCTCTCCTTCACGAACATCGGCGGTGGCGGTGGCGGTGGCGGCGGCGGAGGTGGCAAGTCTCTTCCTCTTCTTCTCTCACAAAGCCTTGGCTCTCTCCCTCGCTCTCGCTCTCAAAAGGCGAAGAAAAGAAAATGAAAACGGCGCTCTGGTTTCGGTCATGCTTTTTTTCCCTGTGGCGTCGCTATTGACGTCGCTATTTGCGTCGCGACGCAAATAGCGACGCCATTTGCGACGCCAATAGCGACGCCTATAGCGACGCCGATATCCGCCGTCGCTAATCGGCGTTGCTAATTGCCCAATTCCTTGTAGTGTTATTGAAATATCATATATTATCACCTGCAAATACCATGCCTGATTCTCGTGATGATGCATGACATGTTTTACGGAAGCTTGGCATAGACTACAATAGCATCCATGCATGTATCAACGATTGATGTCTGTTTTGAGGAGAATACGAGACTATGGAGACATGTCCAAAGTGTGGTTCTCACAGGTATCGATAGGACTTGCAAGGGCAAACCATCCCTCAAAAAGTTCTCAGACACTTTTCGCTTCTCCCCCGCATAAACCACATGCTTCGTACGCCCGGCATGGCGAGCTTGACAACCTGGCATGCGCAGAATAGGTCCACCGATGAAGTTTAACGAATATTAGCGGATTCGCGCGCATGGAGCCACATTGACTCTACCTTCCTAGGCTTTGCCCGAGAGCCGAGGAATCTTCGGCTCAGTCTTGCAATGGATGGTGTGAACCCATTCGGTTTGCACTCAACTTCTTACAGTGTGTGGCCTATAGTCCTTGTCAACTACAATATCCCTCCATGGCTTTCTACGAAAAAAGGACATCTCATCCTTAGCTTGCTCCTCCCAGGCCGCTACAAAGTAAAAAATATGGACGTGTATCTTCGTCCATTAGTCGATGAGCTTAAGATTTTGTGGGAGGAGGGGATCACTGTGCAAGATATGAGCAGGCGCGATGGTCGGCGGTCAGCCAATATTCGAGCCATTCTCATGTGGACGATGCATGACTTTTCAGGATTGGGAGAGTGCTCAGGTGAGCAGGCCTTCGTTCTCGCTAGTAATATCTATATTTTATCTTGTTCAATCAAGTATTCACTAGGTCGTGGTGTTGGAACAGGTCTGGTTACCTCAGGTTATCATGCATGTCCATTATGCGGGCCACATTTAGACTCCCAAAGGTCATGAACCATGAAGACGATGGTATATCAAGGACACGCTGCTTTCTTACCGGAGGATCATGAACGCAGGGAAGGTTTCCTTGGACAACCTCCAACACGTATGAACGTCGCAAGCTAGTATGAGCTGAAAATGGTTCAAGCGTAATCACATCCAAATGAAATGCAGCGGTTCTCAGTTTTCTACGAGTTGCCATATTGGACCCACTTGCAGGTCAACCAGTTGTTGGATCCCATGCATATTTTCAAGAATGTGGGCAGCTTATTATGGGACCACATCACAGGAAAGAGAGACACTATAGGGGTACGAATGGATTTGAAGGAGGTAGGTAAGATGGAGGTGCTTTGGCCGCAGTCGAGTGCTGATGGTTGCGTGCAGCTTCCTTGCGCTCCTTGGGTTTTATCCACTAAAGAAGAGCGCATTGTGAAGCAAGTAATCAAGTCTATCCGCACTCCGATGGCAGGTATGATGCGTTCTCTCAGGTCTGCATTTTCTAAAGACGACCAATTATCAGGGCTAAAATCCCATGACTGGCATAAGATATGTCAGGTTTGTACTACGAATGGATTGTAATTAGTGTGGGCATTTTGCTATTTGGAATGTAGCCATTATTCCTAATGCTTTCTTATTTGTGGTAGTTTGTACTACCGATTACGATCGCAGGATGCCTTACTCTAGAAATACGCGGGGCCATTTATAAGTTGTCGACTTTGGTGCAATGGATCTCACAGAAGGAGATTAAGACATCCTCTATTGAATCCGCGAGGCAGGGAGCAGTGGAGATGGTCTGTCTCTTTGAGAAATACCTACCCATCAGCATGCTCACGATACAAATCCACCTTCTTGTGCATCTTGTGGATGAAGTGGAGATTATTGGACCTGTCCATACGCGATGGATGTTCTTCTTGGAGCGCTTCATGAAAACCATGAAAGGCTTTGTGCGACAACGAGCTTGGCCGAAGGTAGCATGGCCGAAGGTTGGTTGGTGTGTGAGGCGCTAGTGCATATTTCACAATGGCTACCAACTGTGGAACCAGACAACGAAATGCTATGGTCGCTGAAGGACGATGATAGACTGAGTGGAGATGTGGTGGTTGGAAATGGGGTAGAAAAAAGAATGGATGCCTCAATGGAAGAGAAGGTGAATCACTTTTGTATGTTGCACCATGCCTCTATGGAGACGTGGCTCGCCAAGTACCAGATCGCTAGGCAAGATCGAGAGAAAGAGCGAGCTGAATTCCGATGTAGTACGCATCATCGACTGATTCAATATCCCGAAGGCATGGAGGAGATGCCACGGTTTATGTCAACATGATAGTTGCATGGAGCTTTGACCGCAGCGTCTCGCAAAGGGACAGAGGTCTCAATGGAGGAGTGGGAATTCTTGAGGGGATGTAGCCCAAAGGTGATGAGGGATTTAGAATCTGTCGTATCTAAATTTTATATGTGACATCTAATTTGAGTGTTTCAATGTACAGTACAAAATATACAGTGCAGTGTGGTCGCGCGGACGGCATTTTCGCGTGGAGCGTATTGACAAAATGCGCTCCACGATGGGATCATGGCAAGGTTCGAGCAAGAGAGCCGACGACGAGCAACGGATCCAAACACGGTTGTGGATGAGATGGAGTATTTTGGAAACTTGCAAAGTATTGTTATGGTGGATTACTATAGCTTCTCCATGATACTATTCGATGTGCAGTGGTTCAAAATGGTACTTGGAGGAGCTAGAGCAACAGTTCGATGAGGTCCATCTGGATTTCTCGAAATAGATTCTGAAAAAAAATAGACGGATTTGCGCGACACCTTTGTGTTGCTGGCCCATTGTGAACAGGTGCATGGACTCATTTGCTTGCTAATTATATTACGACACGGTTTATGTCACAATGGTTTGAATTCTCTTGTACGTATTTGTGAACATGTAATCTTCTATCCAAACCCCCGACAACCTCGATGGTGGTATGTTATACCTTCAACTCCCGGAAGTGTGAGAGTATATGATCAAAGCCATGTTCCGAGCATAGATGAAGATAATATGCAAATAGAGGGATTGATATTGCAAGGGGTGGAGGCCGTCGAAAGCTTGGAGCCAGCATTGGCTAACAATTATGAAAATACAAGAGTCGAAGGTTGTTTTGAGAACAAGGCAAACTCATTCTTTTGTGGTGACATGTCTATCGACCTTCGAGTGTATGTGGAGTTGTGTCAGGAGATTAACATGGGACCATAGGATACTTCATACTTGGAGCATCCACTTACTCAATTCATTGACCAATCGCTTATAAGGGTACATAAGATATGCATTTTAAGTAAGATTTTCTTTAGATGATTTATATTACTATGCTTTGTATGATTTAAATTGATTATTCTAACATCATTTTTTGTCTGTGCAGGTGACATTTTCAGGATGAGTCGAGCGAGAGCGATGAGGAGTTACAGGACATCTTCCCACGCATATCTCCAGACCAGATCACCAGATTCAGAGAGATGGCAGACTAGGAGCTGCCTCAGTCTTCGTCAGGGAGCTCTGCTAGATCTGCTTTAGCGCGATTGGATGCTTCGGCTTCGAGCAGACAATCTCGACGCTCACGACTTGGGCCAGAGGGAGGGAGTGCATCGGGATCAGGGGGATACTATAGAGATACAGAGGCAGTGAGCCCGCGGTCAACATGGGATACAGGTGCGACTCCTCACTCTCGTGGCTCAAGTGGATGCTGTGGAGACACGGACGCGATGTCTCCGTCTTGTCGTTCAGCTGGATCTGTGTCACCTCTAGGATTTGTCACACCTGTGGGGACGTCTACTCCAGTTACTCCGGCTTTTGTGCAGCCGTCAGCAGGTAGCACCCCTGTGGGTGCCACTTTGGTCGATATTACCCCCGTCGGTACACCGGATGCACATGGGTCTCCTGGATATGCCCAAGAGCGTGGATGCAGATGGGAGAGGACCTATCTTAGGCAGACTCCTACGGGTTATGGATATCTAGTCGATAGTAGGTCAGGAGCCATCATCATGAATGATGAGGGGAGGAGGGTGATGGCTCGCATGAGAGTTTTATGCCAACAAGTTTTTCGGCACAACGTCTTGGATCATTGGAAGAACATACCAGAGGGGAGCAAGGACTACATAGTAGCATCCTTGCACGAGGAGTCTCCAGTGCCAGCCACAGTAGATAGATTCTCTACGGGCTGGATGATGGATTGCATGCATGCATACATGTCACATAGACGATCCGACGCACACAAGGCAATCAAGAGTGGGGCTGCAAAGCCCAAGTGGTTAGATGCAGATGACTGGTGCCAACTGAGGGAGGAGGCTACAGATTCTCCAGGACGTTGGAGTCAGCAGCACGAGGCGGTGAGGGCACGACTCGAGGCCGGAGTGGTCCATCATCTTGGGAGTAGCGGCCACAGGACATATTTGGAGGACTTTGTAAGTTTTTCTTTTGTTTTGCTTGTTTATTTTTTTGAAATATTCTTTGTACTGAAAATCATGTTTCTAACAGTTAGCATTTTTTTTTCTTTGCAGCACTCCATTACAAATCGCGATCTGACTGGCCTTGAGACTCGATATGCAGAGAGGCACGGTCTCACTGCATTGATCGACCGATTGTATAGACACGGCGGCCCTGTAAGTCACTCATCTTTCTTGTCCGTAGTTACCATGAGATATTTGAATGCACTATTGTATGGTGGACTGATGTGTTATTTCTTTTGCTGCAGAGTCCATTCGATGCTCCTTTGCGGCGGGACGAGCTTTCGGGGGATGAGGATTTGTAGCTCGCCCTTGGATCCCTAGAGCTCACACACCTTTATTTTTGAGTCGCCTGATCTATGTAGACATTTTCTATGTATTAGTGTTATCTTGTCATGATTGTACCAATCGCTTTTTATGCGATCATGTATTTATTTCATGTATCAGTTTTATGATTTCAATATACATTGTTTTTGTTTGCAAGTGCATTGTACACAGTAGTGCAGAAACTATTTTGTATGGCTCTCATAAAGCACACAGTGCTACTGCCCTGCCACAAAAAAAATTTTATCCCTGTTACCGTCGCTATTAGCGTCACAAATTTTACTACTCGCGTCGCTATTAGCGTCGTTATGCACGTCGCAAACCGTCACTATCAACGTCGATATTGGTGATAGCGACACCAATACCGACTATTCTATGGCGTTGCCAATAACGACGCTTTTTGCGACGACGGAGGAAAATTTTGTTGTTTGCATTTTCGTCGCTTTAAACGTCAGTATAAGGCCTATATCTTGTAGTGTGGTGGACACTTCGCAGGAGAAGCAATAGCTAGAAAGGCTTTGCTAGCAAGATACTGGTGGTGGCCGACCCTCCACAAGGATGCATATGACTACTGTAAGAGATGTGATGCTTGTCAGCGAATGGGGAAACCCACCAAAACAAGTGCCATGCCACTGCAACACATTCTTCCCCTAAAGCCATTCAAGAAGTGGGGGATTGATTTCGTGGATCCCATTGATCCACCTATCAGACGGAAGCAGAACAAATACATCTTAGTATGTATGGATTATGTCACAAAGTGGTGTGAAGCTAAAGCTCTGAAGCGGGACGATCGTAACAGCATAGCCCTCTTCATGTATGAGAATATTATCACCCATTTTGGCAGTCCCCTTGAGTTGGTAAGTGACTAAGGTACTCATTTCCTTAACAAAATCATGGAAGAGCTGACGGAGCTGTATAAGATCTGCCATCGCAAGTTCACTCCCTACTACCCTAGAGCCAACAGCCAAGTTGAAGTCACCAATCACATCCTTTGCTCGATCCTGACAAGAACGATTGCTGCACATCGTCGCGACTGGGACGATCGACTTACAAAGACCCTCTGGGCATACAGAACCTCCCATAAGGTAGCTACAGGACAGACCCCTTTCCAGTTAGTTTATGGTACAGAAGCCATCTTCCCTGTTGAATTGGAATTGCCCTCTTTGCGAGTGGTAGTTAAAGAATGCTTGGGAGATGATGAGTCACAGCAACACCGTCTCCTACACCTGGAATGCTTGGATGAGATACAGTGGATGGCCCTATAGTGCATGGAAACCACTCAAGCGCGATGCAAGGCCTATCATGACAGTTCAGGACCAAAGTTGGAGGCTCGAGAGTTAAAAGAGGAAAAAATCCCAATCACTTTTTACTCCAACCTCCCTTCTCTCTCTTCTCCTACAAGTTACCATGGTTGCCATCCCCAAGAAGTTTTGAGAACTTGCTCCAATGCCCTTTAAGACATCAACCATCACTTTATCTTGATTCCTTGCCCTCCTGGAATTTGGTAGATGAGTGTATCGGTTGGGTAGGACTAGATAGAGTCACCACACAGTAGCTCACAATTTGCAGGATAGATTGTGTTGTTGCCTCTACTATCCTCCTGCCCCTTCTCAAAAACATCCAACCTCCTCCATGGCTTCCCTACTTCTCTAGTGGTTGGCTAAGAGCCGTGATCTCCTTCTTTTGGAATTTGAGCTTAAAACCCTCGGGTACAATAGTGAACTATTTGGGAAGCCATTGAAGCTCAATCCAAGCTCTCAAACCTCTCCAATTCTAGCCCCAAGACCCCCATTAGTCCCTCTTGGCCTCATTCCCCCCGGATTGAAGACATGAAGCTCAACATACAAAGGATCCTTGTGGGCAGCCATGAAAGCTCACTGTACATGTCTTCTTGAATAATGTATTTCTCAAGAAAAGCTTGTTTCAATAAGTGATATATCAAATTAGAGGTATATGCATTAATCTTAATACTACTTTCAATATCAATTTTTATAATCAAAATTAATAATCATAGGAGAAATAATCACACATAACTCAATAGAAAGGAAGTAAGGACAGGATTTCAACTTGTTTCTGTCACTCATATCTTCTTGATACGAACTTAGAATATGGATATACAGGTACTCAAATTGACTGGAACATGTCTACTCGACAAGGTCATGCAAGCAGAATTACGAAATTAAGATTTTTGTAAAAAAGTAAAAATGATGATTTTAGATCGAGTATCATAAAACACCATATTTTGGAATTTGAAAATTTCCACAAACTTTTCTAGGAACCCCCAATTACTTTTATTATTTGACCCTAAATGCTATATAAGCTACCTTCTCAAATCCCACTTTCAATTATGGATCAAGATTTAGTCACATGGTCAAATATTTATTACTTATTTGAAATTGAGACTTGGAAAATTTTCAAATTCTCTAATATTGTGTTGTAAAAATTACATCTTTTATTTTTTTACAACTCATACATACTTTTTAAAGCTTTCTTATGTGTTTTATTATTAAAAATATAATATTATCTACTAAAAATATTAAAAACATCATGTATAACTAATATAACTATGTTTAATCTCTGTAGACTATAGGATTGAACAATACTATCTATTAACAAGTTTATGGATATGTATATTGCTTATAGTATTATTTATTTACTATATTATAATCATAAACTAATAGGTTTGATAGTTTTACACAAAAGATTGTTACTTTCAGTCCCTCTTCAAAAGCTTTGTCCTCAAAAGCTTAGCTACCTAACATGTATTAGGAAAGATCAATGGCATTCGATCACTCTTCAAAAAATTTATCTCTTTAAGTCTTATTTATTATTGTCAAATAAAATTTAGACTCATTAAGCTAAAATATCAAAGAAAAAGATGTAAGAGAATTTATCTTTTGCATTGTCTCCATGTTTATCATCATATCTTGATTGTGATTATAGATCTTGAGTATCACTTGCATGCGTATTCATGTTCCAATCCATATATATCTTCATAAAAGTAGAGTCTTCAAATTAGAAACTCTATTATAATTTATCCACAAAGAGTCTTTCTAATAGCTTGTGCCATCTTCATAAAGAGTCTTTTGGATAGCTAGACATCTTCTTTATGATCCTTCACATCTAGTCTTCATAAAGTGATCATCAAAATCTTCAAGTCAATCCTTTTTGTTTCTTAAAGAATCTTTTTCATAGTAGAGTTGAGTCCAACCATAATTGGTTTAATTTAATCTCACTCTCACTTGGAGATTGCATCTAAGCATGTCTAGTTAGAAATCACCATGGCTATATTTTTTTAAATTCACATTCATATTCTTATTCTCATTTAGAGTTGCATCTTTTGTAAGACACTTATATGATCTCCCCTCCAAAGAGGCTCAATAATCTTAATATGTCTCAAAAGAAGTATTCAATCACTATCGATAATATAATATTGCAAATATATCCTATATCATAAGATGAAGATTCTCATCCATGTGTTTTTGTAGTATCCGTCATAATGTTTACATATAAGAAGATATCATAGAATATGGATCAACACATTTAAAATACCAATGTTTTGCATATCTCCATCAGAGTATGTATTATGTTTGTATTTACAAAATGAAATATCTTTTGTATTTCATAGTAAGAGAATAGAAATCTTTGAAAAATATGTCACGTGCAAACTCAAAATCAAACTGAGTTTTCCTCTCTCTCTCTCTCTCTCTCTCTCTCTCTCTCTCTCTCTCTCTCTCTCTCATAGGTACATGTATCTTCCCTCATTTAGTCCATACTCAATAACAACTACATTATTTATCAATAATATGATTCTAATTTTCATAATATATGCAATAATATTTTTTAAAAATAATAATAATAATTTTACGCATACATAACTTAATACACCACCTTATAATGTACATTTCATACTATCTAATATAAAATAAAGCTCATGAAGCAATGAGTTTACTCAAAGCATTTGATCATAATACCTAGCATTTATAAACAATAACCCATTCGTAGGAACCACAAAATGAGAATTCTACTCAATTTAACATACTCTAATATATATAATTTATTTATTTTACTTGTTATATGATTCGTATCATTTCTAAAAGAATGAAAACATCAAACATATTGAAATTTTTAGTATAAGTAAGATAAGTGAGAACTTATTTGTTGAGTGTCATATAGCTTGAATATTCCCAAGAGAGTTGCATCTATATACTCCTCAGAGTAATCCAAATAATATGATCATATGTATTTCTCACTCTTCTTCTCCAAATGAGTTTATAGATTCAGTACTCCATGAAATATAATATAAGAACAACTATACAATAAATAATCCCCATAAACTGAGTTATTATTCATCAATTCTCTCATCCAAAGAAAAGCTGTAAATCTAAAGGTTTTGCCATCCAAGGTTCATATGAGATCTAAATATATCAATTTGATTGAATCCATGAAATTGAAAAGATAAACCTATGAGTTGCAAGAAAAGAGATTAGATACATCCATTTGTCCATTGTGCTAACTAATCCAATGAAATAAGACTATTTTTAAATAGAAAAAATCCATTCACTTTGAAGAAACTTAAAATATAATAATCATATCAACCAAACAATTCATGTACAAAATTAGAGCGAAGCAGCATTGAGATGTGCACAAGAGGGAGAGAAGAGCTCAAAAGTACAAGAAAAAGTATTGCTTATTAAGTTACTTCGAAAGCTCAACTTGAGTCACACTCTCTCATCAATTGATGTACACCCATGGGCTGTTATATATCCCCAGATGGCTAGGGTGAGGGTTTCCCCTTCCCCTCAAGACCATTCACACTCGGCTACCCTTATCCCCTCTAGCATAAGGAGGATTCACATGCTTACACTCTCAACATCCCCCTCAATGCCAAGTGGCATTGGATTACAAAGCATGACAAGATGCCCCCCCTTAATCCACAATGAGATGCCTTTATAAATTAGGCTACAAATATGGTTATAGGTAGAGAGTTTACAAGACTCAAAAGGTTCAATCTTCAGTTGATTGGGAGGCAAAGTTAGCCTCCAATTCCTTAGGTTGTTCTGGAACACTGGGACACTTACTAGTAATATGCCTAGTCTTTTGGCATTTATTGCATTTCTTTTTTTTATGGGTACTTCTTCCAACAATTACTTACAATATGTCATTTTTTATGACAAAAACAACATTTTATGAAAACTGTATGAACTACCACTTGCTCACGAGAAGTAGATGATGAAGTCCCCTCCTTATGGTTCCTCTTCTCTTCATCCAGGCATGACTAGATGGTACCTTCCAAGCTGGGATTTGGGATGTTTGTTAATGTTGTTATAAGAGTAGGAAAAACCTTTCTAAGGGCCTTCAAAAGGATCAAGTTTTGCTACTAGTGCTTATATGGAAGCTAGTTAGGCCATAAGCCCCTTCATATGGGAGATAAATTTTCCAAGATCCTCCCCTTCATTATATTCTAGGAAAAGTTTGTGAATTTTTTCCATGGGCACCATAGAGTTTTTCCAACTCATCCCATTTGGCCTTGGCAATAGAGTGCTAATTTACATGGTGTATTGAAGATTCATCAATGTGGAGCACAATAATAGCCTAAGCTCATTGATCATCTTCCACATCATTTGGGTTGGCGCATCAAACACTGGCATTGGGCAATGAGGAAGCAGTATTGCGTGTTTTCCAAAAATGGCATAGATCACAATAGGATGAGATTTTGCACTATTGCACAGGTATTAGAGGACACATTCTCTTGAGCCACTCTAGGATTTGTTAGCCCCCAAGTGGGCTATCTCTAGCTAAGAGGGTTCAACATAATTCCTTCCCTACTGCCCACACTAAGGCAGACCCTAATTGTGTACCCTATGGCAGCCATAGCCACAAGCTTGAAAGCTTGACTTTCTTACTTTTTTCTCTATAGTGTTATCATTAACAGTCATTTAAATCATTGATACACTTCATTTAGATCCCATTCCATGTCTAGAGATCCTCAACTAAGCTTCATTGATGAGGTCAAGTGCATCGAGGCCGACTATTCCAATTATGGACTTGCATTACACTAAGCTTGCAACTAGTGTGTGTTAACACTAACACTAAAGTATTTTGTTATATTTTTAATTATTGATATTCTCTTATTCGATTCTCTAAATTAGTAATATTAAATGAGTACCTATTAAGCTTCTTTCACTTTTTGTAATATTTGTGTGCCCACTTATAAGCGCACAAATACTTGCTTGCTTTGTCTAAAACATCGTGTATTAAATTTTCTTGCATTGAGCTATTCATGGCCTATTGTAAAAGATTAGACACTACTACTTGCACTTAGCAAGGAGTAAGACCTTCTTATGGCCTCAGCCTATATTGACATTCGTTCACAAATCTGAAAATTTAAAGGAAATTAACTTCCATCCATGGCAAGTGCTTATCAAATTCAAGATGATGGAAAGGGGTTACAGGCCTCTCATCATGGGGACTAGACCTATTAATCCTTCTTTGTTTCATTATACTTTCACCTCATCATTTTGTATATGGTATGCAAAATTTGTGATCTCATATTGTACATATTCTCTTAGCCAACTATGTCTAATTCTATAATCGTCAATGGATTTTCTTCTCGACAACATTCCATTCCTCACTTTCAAGGACAAGGATTCCTTGGGTGGAAAGTAAAGATGCTGCAAATTCCTAAAGATGATGACTTGCATGATATATTTCTTGGTAATTATGAATGTTCACCTCAACCAATTGATTAGGCTCATGATAATACCCTTGTTAACTAAACGACCTATCTTTGAAAAATGACAAACTCTTTATAATGAGTGGGTCAGACACAATAAAGCAACTCGTCAGTAAATTCTTTCTACTCTTCAAGCATCTCTTATGCTTGATGTATGTAATCTTTCAACCTCACAAGCTATATGGGAGTATTTGATAGCAAATTTTGAGAAGAAATTTGTTGCAAAAATACTTACTTCCTAGTTAGCTCACTAAGTTATAATACAACATCTGGACTTCTATGATAACACATATCAAATCATTTAAGAAAATTATCAATCAACTTGTTGCCTCTACTAGTGATGCTATTCCATGAAAGCAATTGGTAACATAACTTCTTGATACTGTAAAGGATCTTTCTTATGATAATATTGTTACCATCTTATCTTACAAAGATGGGATCAATTTTGATCAAGCTTATATATCTTTGATTGAATATTCACAACGATGTGAACGATGACTCACAAATCAAGAAACCGTTATGATCTCACAAGAGGATACATAGTTAGAACAAATCGACCAAGCTTTACTTGCTTGAAGGTGTTCCTTTCCATGTTGTACATGTAGGAGTTGTGGTGGTGGTAGCTTCTCTCATCTCAAGTTTCCTAACAAACATTATTCTTATGGCAATAGAAATGGTCACACTATAGATGATTGCTGGGAAAAACTATATGATGAAGAACATTGTATTACATATAAACAACCATGTTTATCTAGAGATTATTCTCCTTGTGACTACTACAAAAAGAGTGATCGTCTAACCCATCTATGTTTCAAGGGGCATTTTGATTCAAATTGTAATAGAGCATATTATGATACTACACATGACAACACTACTGAAGAAGCAAATAGTGTGAGTTATTCTATCTCTCCAGAAAGGATACTTCATCTTTGTGATGGATCTCTTTTTATTATTTCTTCTAGTGCTATGAAAAATATGACATATTAGTCCCAATTGTTACATATTTATTATTCTATTCTTGTCAAGAAAGTGTTTTATATTGTTAATGACACAACATGCCAAGTCAAAGGTATAGGTAATTTATATCTCGGTACTCTTTCTTCAATAAGAATTCTACATGGAGTTTTACATGCCCTAGATCTACAAAGGAATCTTCTCTCAGTTGTGAAACACTTGTGCATCTTGGTCGCTTCGTCGTTTTTAACCATATCAAGTGTCGCATTAAGAAAATGGCTAAACCATAGTTGTTGCTCTTCAAAATGGTAATCTTTTTTAGTTATCTTTAAATGAAGATGTTGCAAATGTTGTTACACTTCTCCTAGCAATCTTAACAACAAAATATGGCATCATTGCTTTGTTCATTTTGATTTTTCTAAGCTTGTTAATGTTGAGTTAGCTACAATGGATCTTCTGTGTAGAGATGTAGGTTGAGAGAGAGAAGAGACAGAGACACATGATTTGTGGTATTGAAGAGTGTACCTCAATAATGTTTTAGATATGGATATGTACTATGTACAACATCTATGGAATCTCGAGGCTGTCATTGATGAATTGTTGATGCCATTAGAATGATTTAGCAAGAAGGAACTTGTAGTTCTTGGAGAAAGACAAGGAGCTGACTACAAGAAAGGGAGAAATTGTGGCTCTTAAGTACCAACAAACAATGCTGCCATGTGGCTATGACTATGGCTATGGAAGGAGGGAGATAGTGGAAAGATTTTATGGATGGATTAGTGGAATGGATAGGAAGAATGCCTAATGAAGCAATGGTTCTCAAAGAAACACACCACAAAAGCTTTTTTTTTACTATACATATTATGAAATGGATTTTTTCGAGAGAGAAGGGGATTTTGGGAGAGGAGGGAAATTTTTACTTTTTGCCTCTAACTTTTGGATGCCATGTGGGGCCCACCTAGGATGGGTGACAAGCTTGTCAGAGATAAAAGTTGGGGGATTGGGGGAAAGAAAGTGTAGATAGAGGAAGAAACTTACTTTTGGTGGGACCATGTGGAAAAAGGGAGTGGATAAAATGTGCACACCACCCCCTCTCCCATTGGGTCATCTCAAATCTCTTGTCATTACAAGAGTCATTAACACTTAAGCCAAAGGGCCCTTTTTTAGTCCATATTTTCCCTAATGGATAATTTCTTTCTATAAAATCATTAATCTTGAGGATTAAGGCTAAAAAAATTCTCTCTTAAAAGGTCCTATTTACACTTGTTGTAATGGAAACTAGTTTCTTATTGCCCGTATTCACACTATTTAAAAATTGGATATTGTAAAAGAAAGTCCTTTCTTGCATCGATTAAATAAAAATCTAGTCTTAAAAATATTTTCAATCCTTGTACAAAGCCAGACACTATTGGATACTTGTTTATAAGCCCAATAGGACCTCTCCATCATGCCAATTCAAGGTGTAATTGATAAATGTACAAGATTTGGGTTCCACACTTGGCAATAAAAAATGATGTATATTCTTAGTGAAATAGCTTATGGGGCATTATCATTGGGAGAGGCACAACAAGTTTTGGAGAGGATTATGAAGAAAAGAATGATATTGAATTGAGATACATATCAACAAGCTTATGTGATGAATGCATACATTACATTGAAGATATTTCAAGTGAAAAGTTAGCATATGAGGAGCTCAACAAAATTTGTGGAACCGAATCCAAGCACTCTAAGGTAAAACTAACTAATGCAACTTTATATTCTAAATTTCAACCCAAATGAAGATCTCACAAAGCACTTGAAAAAATATCAAGGCATTAAACAACAACTGGTTGTTTTGAAAAGAACACTAGATGAATATGAGAGAAAATATATTTTATTAGCAAGTTGTGTTGTATTAGTTATCAAAATCTAGTTGAAACATTATCTAATATGAAAGATTTGAAGTTGCATGGCATTGAGGCATCCTTACTAGAGAGAGAGAGAGAGAGAGAGAGAGAGAGAGAGAGAGAGAGAGAGAGAGAGAGGGAGGGAGAGAGAGAGAAATTAAATCCATTAGGAGCACCTCAATCACTACTCATAACAATGTCTTCATTACTTCAAGAAACTCAAGGCTCAAATGCAATCGTTTTGGATTAACTAATCATGAAGAAAATAATTGTAGAAACAAAGGTAAACATCAATCGACATTTTTAAATGCTTTGGTAATTTTGAGAGAGGGTGCTATTCCAACCAAGAAAATTATGAAAAGAAGTCACATCAAAACCATGATGTATAGAAATGAAATGAATCCAATGACATATCTTCATCTAATAGATACCTATACTAAATCCCATAGTTGTAAAGTCAATTGTTGGCACCAATTATGTAGCTAAGGGGAGAAACCTCCTATTAAATCCAATTTCATTTGCTTACATCCTATTTTGGTCACACCACATACTTATGAGTATGATATGGGACTCAGGGGAATGGGGGCCAATTTTATTTTGTAATCACATCCTTGATGACAATGGAAATTGGTCATAACCAACCACTCATCAAGGGGGAGGAAGAGGGGTTGTTGGCATATTTGATGCAAAGTGACTCTAAGAGAATGGATAGATATGTGGATGGATAAGGATGGATGAGTTGGCACCCAAAAGAGGCTACCTAGAATGTATGAAATGTATCCCATAGGCAAAGAGAAGGAAGAGTGGCATAGCTAAAAGGCTATTAAAAAATGTATTTGCCTCACTATCAAATCAATCATTTATTTCATGTCAATATGATTTTCTAATTCATCTTCTTCTTTCCCCCATAATGATGACTTGCTATTACGTGCAAGTTGGAGGTAGCATCACCATTGAAGTCAGCTTACCCAACTATAGTTGTCACCTCGAATATGGGTGTTTTCACCCTTGATTCTCTTATCTCTTATTCAATTTATGTGATACTACATAGTTTTAGATTTTGATAGTAGGGATGCTTACGGTTTGCAAGGTCTCTTGACTTTTTGTAGATATCTCAATGTACCCATGTCACATACATTCTAGTACCAAGCATTCTTTGTTTTGGTATATGCATATGATGTATAGTTCTTTGAAGAAGTGGATGCCTCACAAACTCTATAATAGATAGCCTATATTCTCTCTCTCTACATCCTATTCTACTCTTGATATTCAATGGCTTCACTGTAAATATGAGTCATCGTAATTTTGGTGTGGATGGTATAATGATTTGTGAGCTTTCTTAAGTTCTTATGGTTATATCACAACTTCTCAAGGATTGAGGTACTGCTTAGCTCAATCCTATACATGCCATATGTAGTTCTAGAGCTCTAAATCTTAGAGAGACCTGGGTATCTATCTTTTCCCTCATGCAAGATTTAAGGTCTCTATGCCTATTCATACATTCTTCCATGCCAGGATCCTTGGATGCCTCTTGCTACCAAGGATTGTTGATGGGTACTTTATGTGCCTTTTGCATACAAATTTGGTGAGAAATATCCATAGTTCTTTGTGAGCTTATGTGAAATTGTTGTACCTTGATGAAGTGCTCTAGCTAGTGCTATATGGGATGTACTCTTTGATGCCTCTTTGGGTGGTTGAGTGGTAGGCATGGGGTCAATCTATTGAATTACTATGATATTTACTTAGTTTGATGGTTGCATGAGGGTTCTTGATAGTTAGAAGGTGTATCAATTTGAGTCACCAAGCAACATACCCTTATCAACACTTCTTATCTCTTCTCATCAAGTTGTATGTAGGTTTCCTCCTTGCATCACTCACATGACACCGAGTGTGAAGTATGTCGAGTAGATACTTTACTTAAAAAGGTGGTGTTGAGACGACATGCATATCTAGAGTAGATACTTTCAAATCTACAAAGACAATATAAATATGAAGTTCTCAAAATTCTCATTAGATGATATGTACTATACATATGATCAACGTGATCAACATTGTGCAATACCCACATAATTCAATATCCATGTAGACAAATCAACTACTCCAAAACATCTAGCTCAAGTTGTCCAAAACACCTCAAACATGTTGCCACCAATAGTATTTCAACATGGTGAAGATGATTCAACATCCATGTAGATAAATCAACTACTCCAAAACATCTAGCTCAAGTTGTCCAACACACCTCAAACATGTTGCCACCAATAGTATTTCAACATGGTGAAGATGATCTATGAGTTCAAAGAGTCAAGGATCCAAGCTCTACAAATAACTTCCAAAGCATCTAGTTCAGGTTGTCCAACACACTTGAGACATGCTGCCACCAATAGTATTTCAACATGGTGAAGATTATCTATGAATTCAAAGAGTCAAGTATACAAGCTCTAGAAATAACTTCCAAGAAACACATTGACTTGAGATATTTTAAGTAAGGTCAAACCTCAGTGCCCATGACATGTGTCCACACAAGCCTCAAGGGGTTAACTATATATATATTCTCTATATAACGTGCATTCATGGCCTATTTATAAATAAACTAATCTATCAATTTTTCTTGAATAAAACACAACCCTTTTCTATTCAATCTATAAAGTAACCCCTTTATATGACACCCTTCTATATATAAAAAAATGTATAAAAATGGTGTTTAAAAAACCCCTTATTTTGAACTCACATTTTGTATACATATATTCATGAGTGACCCCCCTAAGACACAAGCAACCTAATTCTACAAACTCTTAATGCTACATTTTGACCTCATCCTAGATAGCTAGCTGCTCTCCATCGTCTGAGTAGCTGTCAAGTTTAGTGCCATCCCTATATTTTAGTGGTTGGAGCTCTCATCTATTATGTCACAAGGGCATTTTGAAAGTAGACATGCCAGGTTTTTGTTTACCCAACAACTACACCATCCCAAAGTGTTGATGCCATCATCTAGTTAGCAAACTTTGCATTTTTGCACACCAAAATGTGTATCCAACATCATCAAATATTTGTGGACTATTTCTCCTACTGCATTTAAGGAAAGGCATCTCTTCAAATGATGTATCATCTCAAAAATATTGTAAGTCGCTCAATGGCTAAAATTGACCAAGAGATTAACTGATAGTGAAGTTTGACCGTGAGACATACCATATAATCAAAAAGAAGATAAGAGTTGAAGAAATGCCTTGGGGGAAGAAAGAACATGAGAAATGAAAATGGAAAGAAGAGCAAAGAAGAATGATAGAGCTACATATCCATGGGCTAAATTGCCTCTACAAATTTAAAGTGCATGCACATGGAACAAAAGCCCTCCTACCATTTCTTAAATAGCCTCCCAATTATGCCTCCCATGTAACCTTTATTCGTAATGAGCTTGGCTTCACATCAGGGTGCTAAAGAGTAAATCAACATTATTATGGACAAGTGTAATATTTCCGCACACTCCGTACCGTAAATATTAACTGTCCGCACGCGGTGTAAACCCTGTGCAAAGGTATTCCCTACTTCGCAAGTTATTAGTAACTTAAACCATACCATTCATGAGGTCTCCACGTCGATAATTAAAAGCCGGGGTTGAAGACCGTATAACCGCAAGGGAACGACCGCTTGGGAAGGGCAATAGGATAAATTAAGGCAAATTTTTTTTACTATTATCCCTTCCCCCAGCCGATGCATGGCTGGAGGAGAGGGAGTGTGGAGGGGGGATGGCCAAGTGAGGGACTGCATGGGGGGAGTCCTCCACGTGTGTGGAGGCCCTCTTCCCCACCCCCATGCCTATATAAACACCCCCCATCAAGGGGGTGTGGGAGAGGGAGGACTGTGGGAGAGGAGCTGAAGGAGAGGACGAGCCGTGGAGGAGAGGAAGGTGAGGTCGCCGCCGACGCCGCGCTGCAGTCGCCCAGCCTTGTCCGCTAGCCGCCATCGCTGCCGCTCAGATCGTCGGCCCGCTCAGGCCGCCCCGCCACGCTGATCACGACCCCCACGTGCTTCTGTGGAAGCTCAGAAGCTTCTTAGAAGATTCTTTAGAAGCTTCTAAGAGGGGGGGGCCTCCTTAAGGCCCCTTCCCACCCCATTTCCAAGAAGATCTCTTCATACCCTTCTCGGGACTTTGAAGAGGGGACGGTGAAGCCATAAAGACCCCCGCAAGACCCATCGAAAAGGCTTTCGCAAGAAGATTTTAAATCCGCAAGCAGTCCGAGATTAAATTCCGTGCCGATTTGAGTTTTCTTGAAAGACTCCTAAAGCCTTTGCCGCAAGCTTCATCCCGAAAAGGAAATCTCCCGCATACAAGGATAAAGGCAGAGGCCGCATTCCGAGGCCAGTCACTTCGTAGACCGCAAGGGCAAATCATAAGTCGAATCCACGTCTACGATGGCCCCAAAAAGATCACAAGGAGCGACCGCGGGAGGCTCATCTCCGAATGTACAAGTGGACATCTCCCCGAGCCCTCAAGTCCAGGTTCCTTCGAGTTATTCTCGCATGATTAGGCGCGCTTAGCTCATAAAAGGAATTGCATTTTTACGCTTAATTTTAATGCATACGGAAATTGGAAAGAAATACATGTGATAAAGCATCTCTTGAAACATTAGGCAAGGTTGAATTATGTCATGAATTTGAACGAGTAGAAGGCTAGTTGCATGTATTTTTGAAGTAATGAGTCTAATCCTAGGCAAGGAAATGGGATTTATAAGTGCATTATCTTTCGTCCTAGACATGGTAGAAATAAGCGTGTGCCGCATGTTAGGCAACATCCTTCTCGTAATGATTTCATGAGGCAAGGTTAACCCCATAAGGTATTATCGGAAAAGGAATAATAGAGTACGAAGATGATCTTATGAACTTGCAAATAGCATGTAAGATGGAATAAGTTAACACTAGCTTTGGATGAGTTTCATTGACTACTTCGTAGCTAGGAGAATGTTGTGTATTGCGTAGTCGTCATGCGAAAAATGACATTCATTAAGAGCCGCATTTAGGAGTCAAAGAATAAGATGCCAAAGTGTAGACAACAAGGTTGTAGGTATGACTATTGATGTAAGACCTAGTAGTCCTAGGAAAAGTTAGTACCCAGATTATCGTGCACCAGAGAAGGATAAAGTTATCATGGACCATGTGTTGCGTAAATACAATAAACCGCATGTTTACGCGAATTGGTGGAGTTATAACTAATGTCCTCCGTTAGATTTAGTTTATTACTTTAGAAGGATCATCCTTGTCGCAAGACAAGCATAATTGAATTGACTAAACCACAAGGATTCATATGGGCATGATTGAGTCGATATGATAAGTATCCCAAGTGTTAACTAGGGTTAGTGCAATAATAATTCGACCTAGCATTACACTGGTTGCCAAGACAAAACCCGCGAATCTAAAGATCTTACCCACGTTCATGAAATGTCGAATCAATTGGATTTTCATACATGAAATGATCTAAGGTTTTATCCTAAGGATCATTCGTTCAAAGTGATGAAACTCCGACGGAGTTGCTTATCTTTAGTACCATGGGCCAACATAACTAGGAATGGTTTGGAGGATACCCTAAAACCCTGTTACTCGGCTGGAGGTAAATTCCGTGACCGAAAAACGCTAAGCAATGGGTGGAATGATCCCGTGAAATTAGATGGAATACATGTGCAAAAAGCTGCAACATTGTATAGACTTGAGATTTGTCCACAAGAGAGTTTTGTCATCTCTCGAAATGAGGTTGGCAAGTTAATTTACAAGAGGATGAGTAATCATCCTGTTACTCACTTTTCTTGGGGAATAATTGCCAAGGAAAAGGAAAGTTAGGTATTTGCGAATGACCCGACAATAAACTAAAGCGACATGGTCGCTGGATCCTGCCACAACAGAACCTTAAGCATTGGTAGGGTATGACCCTAACCCAAGAATGATAGGAATCTTTCCAAGTTGCGATTGATTCCGGATCGAATGCGGGTTGCATTCGGAGGAAAGGAGTCACTCCTTAACAGTTTGCCAGCCAAACGACCATTGGAATTTGATTGTGCTTGTAACAGTTTAGAAAGCACTGTTTGCATTGTTTGCTCAATGAACTAAAGGAGGAAAACATATCAAAATACTTCAGGTTGAAGCCTGAAGGGAGAGGCAGCTTCAGTTACCCCCGACTGCCTGCCTAACCCTAACCAAGGGGGTTGTTAGCCGCGCCGGGAACGTGGACCGAACCCGCAGTGAGAGGTCTCTTCGTTGAGTTCTACTTGGAGCAGGAGGACGCTTGGGTGCCAGGGGGGGTTCTGGCTGTAAATCCCTCGCCTTCCGGGCCCTGCACAAGAGACTAACGTGACTCGGGATTGGATCTCGAGGCCCGCATACTAGTCTACGGGCGGAAACTTGGATTAGTGATCCCTGGTGGATTACTGGATAGCCTTCGGGCGGATTATGAATACGCCTACGGGCGGGAACTCCTTGTATTTCAAAGATAAAAGGATAAAATGATAATAAAGGAGTTGTTTGGCATTGTTTTCTTCATGTCCTGTGATAAGATTACGTGAAGGAACGGGTGCATAATAGGGTTAATCAGAGAAGCTGTTTGTGTATGTCAAACTAATGTGGTAGGTAATTACATAACTAAAACAAACCGAGGAAAGTGCGGAGGATGGACCATGGGTCCGTCCTATGGATGGGTGGTCCCGGTTAGCCGGGAACTTTTCTCAAAGTCTTCGACGAACAGAAGGATGATCAACATCACCGAAACAAGTAATGAGAACGATGACTTGGAATTACCGATTACCCGATTCACGCTGTTTTAGGGGAACGGAATGGGACTATGCCTTTTGGCAGAGAGGTCGAGCCTTGCATCCCTCTCGTTTCCCATTCTCCTTGAACCAAGTGCAGCATGAATCCGCTTCGGACCTAGCGTTTCTGCGTAAAGTAGTTCGCTCGGGTCTGACGCTAGTTGTTGCTAGCTAATGACCAAACAGGAAAACCCAAACTCAGGTCGATCCTAAGTGGAAACGGCCAGGATACTTCCGCTACGTGGCAGACGCGGGAAGACCTAGATCGCAAGTCCCGTAACATTCCATGGGAGTGCCGGGCGGAGCTTTCTAGACATCCTTCCCGATGGACTGCTAAGACGTGTCCGGGATGATTCTAGTGGACACGTTACAGCTTTAGTTGGTATCAGAGCGAACCAACAAAGGACTTGTTTTTAGGAAATTTTAATAAGAAGAAGTAAAGCAAATGTTGTGTCCCAAAACATTTCCTTAATTTGATTGCTGTCTTCCAGAATTACGAAGCATGGAACAAGTTCTTAGTGTTCCAAGTCATGTTTATGACCGTGATGCATTCCACGGATTATCGACAGAGGGTTGAGATGATGAACATCCTAGACCGCATTTACAATCCATCGCCTGTGTGCGTGGAACAGAGATGGATGGGTGTTTCAGGGATCTATTACATAAGAACCTATCGACCTGCGTACCTTCAAATTAACTTGAAGAGAATCAAGTGGATGGAGGATCTGAAAATCGTGAAGCTGTTCATCTTTGTTGAGGCTCATGCAAACGCAACCCTACAGGTTGGAGGTCGAAGGGTTAACCAGAATAAGTATGTATACGAAGAAGTGATTCAAAGAATCCCTGCCGACCGAATCGAGGTTTTGGGACGTCATGAGAAGAATGGATATCAAAGGAAAAGATACCCTAATCTTCCGATGATCTATCGATTCCTGAAAATCGATGACCCCAATCTGTACTACTACTCAGTTCCTGTAGCTGAATGCAATAATATCTTATTCTCCTCGAATTAATGTATTAACTTGTTCCATCGGCCCAAGAAATAATTGTGCCCCGAAAGGGCTATGCTGATATGAATGGAATAGAACTTTTTCCCGATTGTCTTGACTATGAATATTGATAAAGAAGTAAAGTGAATTGGTCACTTGGCTGAAGGAATACGGGGACGTAGTTTCTGAAGAGTTAACAGAACTCCCGCTTCAAAGAGAAGTAGATCATGAGATCAAGCCAGTAATAGGAGCTGTGCCAATTGTGAAGAGAACCTATAGTATGTCTATATCGGAAGCAATTGAGTTGAAGGAACAACTCAACCAACTACTAGATTAGGGCTACATCCGTCCTAGCAGTTCACCATGGGGAGCTCCAGTCCTATTCCAGAAAAAGAAAGATGGGACACTTCGACTATGTATTGATTACCGTGGGTTGAATTAATCAACAGTCAAGAACAAATATCATGTTCTTAGAATAGATGAGCTTCTTGATAATCTTCAAGGTGCAAAGATCTTCTCCAAAAATTGATCTCAGGTCAGGTTACTATCAAATCAGGATCAAGGATGAGGATATTCCAAAAACGGCCTTCAATACAAGATATGGGCACTTTGAATTCTTGGTTATGTCATTCGGGCTTACAAATGCACCTGCCACCTTCAATAGATTAATGCAGGATATTTTTAGACCATATCTTGATGATTTCGTGCTTGTCTTCTTCGACGATACTCTATTCCAAACAGGAAGGAGATCATGAATCCCAACTTCGGATTTTCCTTGAGACAAGGAGGTCACGCAAGCGGTATGCTAAGATGATGGAATTGCACATTCCTCAAACATCAGAATGATCATCTAGAATTCATCATATCGGAAAAAGGAATCTCAGTGGAGCCAGCCTAAGTTAGAAATGTTCTAGGATGGCCAAATACCAACAACTGTCAAAGAAATACTCAGCTTTCTTGGATTGACAGGATGGTATGGGGTCTTCATCTAAAAATATGCCTTGATTGCAGCACCTTTGACAGAATTATTGAGGAAGCAAACGCCCATTGCATGGTCAACTGCCGAACAAACTAACTTCGATAGGTTGAAGCAAAGTTTGGTATCAGCACCTATTCTAAAACTTCCTGAATAAGGAGTTCGAGGTAGTAACTGGTGCCAGCATTCTTGCCTTGGGGTGTGTACTTAAGCAGGAAAATCATCCAGTAGCGTATTCTTCAAGGAAATTGAAGAGTCACGAAAGAGTCACGAAAAGAATTATGCCACTCATGATCTGGAGTTATTAGCTGTCATCCATGCTTTAAAGCTTTGGAGACACTACCTGTTGGGCAACAAGTTTACTCTAGTAACCGATCATAAGAGCCTCAAATGGATTTTTACCCAGAACGAGCTCAACATGAGGCAACGTCGATGGATTGAAGTATTGGAGGAATATGATTTTAAGATCAAGTACCGACCTGGAAAGGAGAATGCAGTTTTTGATGCACTCAATCGCAAGGCATTCCTTAATTCACTAATCTTGAAAAATCTATCAACGGCCAGATCTCTGGCTACAAAGGTATCTATGCCAAGCAACCCTATACTCGAACTAGCTAGAGAGGAAGCATGCCATGACTTAGCTTACCAAGCAATGATAAAAGAAATATCTACCAAGGATTAGAATCCGAAGTTGCAAGCAAAGTATCATGAATTTTCTATTGACAATGGACTTATTTACTATAGAACAAGGCTATGTATACCAGCAAGCCAGTCACTTAAGCAGAAGATATTGTGGGAAGCTCATGATTCCCCTTTCGCCGGACATCCTGGCTATGCAAAAACTCTTAATGAAGTCAGGAAGAGCTATCTTTGAAGCTATTGGGACTCAACTCTGTTTTAGCACTGCCTACCATCCCCAAACAGATGGACAAACAGAGCGAGTAAATCAAATCATTGAGGATATGCTTAGGGCTTACTGCTGTCGAGAGCCAAAGAGATGGATTCAATATTTTCCGTTAGTAGAATTTGCTTACAATGCTTCTTACCAGCAGAGCATTCAAATGACTCCTTTTCAGGCATTGTATGGTCATGATTGTCGAAGTCCCCTAAATTTTTCTGATCCTACCCTGAGAGTGGAAGCCTCAAGACAAATGTTGGAGGACATGAATGACCAAATAAGGTCAATAAGACAGGACATACAAGCAGCCAAAGATAGACAAAAGGCATATGCAGATTTGAAGCGCCAAGAGCGGATCTTCGGAGAAGGAGACATGGTCTTCATTCGTGTATGGCCGAAAAAGAGTTCTTTATCTCTAGGTAAATGCAAGAAGCTAAGTCCAAGGTATTGTGGACCATATAAAATCCTCAAATGCCTAGGACCCAATGCTTATAAATTGCAACTTCCTGATAACCTAAAAGTTCACAATGTATTTCATATTAGTCTCTTAAAAAAGTATGTACCCAACCCAAATCATGTACTTGATGACCAACAAATTGTAATGCCTAGTCAAGGAATCCTTGAACTACGGCCGGAAAAGATTTTAGATGTTAGGGAGAGACAGTTGAGATCTAGAACCTTGAGAGAATGCCTCGTCCAGTGGAAAGATTACCCCGAAGAGGATGCTACCTGGATGGATGAAAGCTCTCTCAATCTTCAATATCCCCAGTTTATCTCGAGATGAGGACATCTCGATTCTTCTAAGGGGGAGAGAATGTAATATTTCCGCACACTCCGTACCGTAAATATTAACTGTCCGCACGCGGTGTAAACCCTGTGCAAAGGTATTCCCTACTTCACAAGTTATTAGTAACTTAAACCATACCATTCACGAGGTCTCCACGTCGATAATTAAAAGCCGGGGTTGAAGACCATATAACCGCAAGGGAACGACCGCTTGGGAAGGGCAATAGGATAAATTAAGGCAAATTTTTTTTACTATTATCCCTTCCCCCAACCGATGCATGGCTGGAGGAGAGGGAGTGTGGAGGGGGGATGGCCAAGTGAGGGACTGCATGGGGGGAGTCCTCCACGTGTGTGGAGGCCCTCTTCCCCACCCCCATGCCTATATAAACACCCCCCATCAAGGGGGTGTGGGAGAGGGAGGACTGTGGGAGAGGAGCTGAAGGAGAGGATGAGCCGTGGAGGAGAGGAAGGTGAGGTCGCCGCCGACGCCGCGCTGCAGTCGCCCAGCCCTGTCCGCCAGCCGCCATCGCTGCCGCTCAGATCGCCGGCCCGCTCAGGCCGCCCCGCCACGCTGATCACGACCCCCACGTGCTTCTGTGGAAGCTCAGAAGCTTCTTAGAAGCTTCTTTAGAAGCTTCTAAGAGGGGGGGGCCTCCTTAAGGCCCCTTCCCACCCCATTTCCAAGAAGATCTCTTCATACCCTTCTCGGGACTTTGAAGAGGGGACGGTGAAGCCATAAAGACCCCCGCAAGACCCATCGAAAAGGCTTTCACAAGAAGATTTTAAATCCGCAAGCCATCCGAGATTAAATTCCGTGCCGATTCGAGTTTTCTTGAAAGACTCCTAAAGCCTTTGCCGCAAGCACCATCCCGAAAAGGAAATCTCCCGCATACAAGGATAAAGGCAGAGGTCGGAAGGCCGCATTCCGAGGCCAGTCACTTCGTAGACTGCAAGGGCAAATTATAAGTCGAATCCACATCTACGATGGCCCCAAAAAGATCACAAGGAGCGACCGCGGGAGGCTCATCTCCGAATGTACAAGTGGACATCTCCCCGAGCCCTCAAGTCCAGGTTCCTTCGAGTTATTCTCGCATGATTAGGCGCGCTTAGCTCATAAAAGGAATTGCATTTTTACGCTTAATTTTAATGCATACGGAAATTGAAAAGAAATACATGTGATAAAGCATCTCTTGAAACATTAGGCAAGGTTGAATTATGTCATGAATTTGAACGAGTAGAAGGCTAGTTGCATGTAGTTTTGAAGTAATGAGTCTAATCCTAGGCAAGGAAATGGGATTTATAAGTGCATTATCTTTCGTCCTAGACATGGTAGAAATAAGCGTGTGCCGCATGTTAGGCAACATCCTTCTCGTAATGATTTCATGAGGCAAGGTTAACCCCGTAAGGTATTATCGGAAAAGGAATAATAGAGTACGAAGATGATCTTATGAACTTGCAAATAGCATGTAAGATGGAATAAGTTAACACTAGCTTTGGATGAGTTTCATTGACTACTTCGTAGCTAGGAGAATGTTGTGTATTGCGTAGTCGTCATGCGAAAAATGACATTCATTAAGAGCCGCATTTAGGAGTCAAAGAATAAGATGCCAAAGTGTAGACAACAAGGTTGTAGGTATGACTATTGATGTAAGACCTAGTAGTCCTAGGAAAAGTTAGTACCCAGATTATCGTGCACCAGAGAAGGATAAAGTTATCATGGACCATGTGTTGCGTAAATACAATAAATCGCATGTTTACGCGAATTGGTGGAGTTATAACTAATGTCCTCCGTTAGATTTAGTTTATTACTTTAGAAGGATCATCCTTGTCGCAAGACAAGCATAATTGAATTGACTAAACCACAAGGATTCATATGGGCATGATTGAGTCGATATGATAAGTATCCCAAGTGTTAACTAGGGTTAGTGCAATAATAATTCGACCTAGCATTATACTGGTTGCCAAGACAAAACCCGCGAATCTAAAGATCTTACCCACGTTCATGAAATGTCGAATCAATTGGATTTTCATACATGAAATGATCTAAGGTTTTATCCTAAGGATCATTCGTTCAAAGTGATGAAACTCCGACGGAGTTGCTTATCTTTAGTACCATGGGCCAACATAACTAGGAATGGTTTGGAGGATACCCTAAAACCCTGTTACTCGGCTGGAGGTAAATTCCGTGACCGAAAAACGCTAAGCAATGGGTGGAATGATCCTGTGAAATTAGATGCAATACATGTGCAAAAAGCTGCAACATTGTATAGACTTGAGATTTGTCCACAAGAGAGTTTTGTCATCTCTCGAAATGAGGTTGGCAAGTTAATTTACAAGAGGATGAGTAATCATCCTGTTACTCACTTTTCTTGGGGAATAATTGCCAAGGAAAAGGAAAGTTAGGTATTTGCGAATGACCCGACAATAAACTAAAGCGACATGGTCGCTGGATCCTGCCACAACAGAACCTTAAGCATTGGTAGGGTATGACCCTAACCCAAGAATGATAGGAATCTTTCCAAGTTGCGATTGATTCCGGATCGAATGCGGGTTGCATTCGGAGGAAAGGAGTCACTCCTTAACAGTTTGCCAGCCAAACGACCATTGGAATTTGATTGTGCTTGTAACAGTTTAGAAAGCACTGTTTGCATTGTTTGCTCAATGAACTAAAGGAGGAAAACATATCAAAATACTTCAGGTTGAAGCCTGAAGGGAGAGGCAGCTTCAGTTACCCCCGACTGCCTGCCTAACCCTAACCAAGGGGGTTGTTAGCCGCGCCGGAAACGTGGACCGAACCCGCCGTGAGAGGTCTCTCCGTTGAGTTCTGCTTGGAGCAGGAGGACGCTTGGGTGCCAGGGGGGGCTCTGGCTGTAAATCCCTCGCCTTCCGGGCCCTGCACAAGAGACTAACGTGACTCGGGATTGGATCTCGAGGCCCGCATACTAGTCTACGGGCGGAAACTTGGATTAGTGATCCCTGGTGGATTACTGGATAGCCTTCGGGCGGATTATGAATACGCCTACGGGCAGGAACTCCTTGTATTTCAAAGATAAAAGGATAAAATGATAATAAAGGAGTTGTTTGGCATTGTTTTCTTCATGTCCTGTGATAAGATTACGTGAAGAAACGGGTGCATAATAGGGTTAATCAGAGAAGCTGTTTGTGTATGTCAAACTAATGTGGTAGGTAATTACATAACTAAAACAAACCGAGGAAAGTGCGGAGGATGGACCATGGGTCCGTCCTATGGATGGGTGGTCCCGGTTAGCCGGGAACTTTTCTCAAAGTCTTCGACGAACAGAAGGATGATCAACATCACCGAAACAAGTAATGAGAACGATGACTTGGAATTACCGATTACCCGATTCACGCTGTTTTAGGGGAACGGAATGGGACTATGCCTTTTGGCAGAGAGGTCCAGCCTTGCATCCCTCTCGTTTCCCATTCTCCTTGAACCAAGTGCAGCATGAATCCGCTTCGGACCTAGCGTTTCTGCGTAAAGTAGTTCGCTCGGGTCTGACGCTAGTTGTTGCTAGCTAATGACCAAACAGGAAAACCCAAACTCAGGTCGATCCTAAGTGGAAACGGCCAGGATACTTCCGCTACGTGGCAGACGCGGGAAGACCTAGATCGCAAGTCCCGTAACATTCCATGGGAGTGCCGGTCGGAGCTTTCTAGACATCCTTCCCGATGGACTGCTAAGACGTGTCCGGGATTATTCTAGTGGACACGTTACAACAAGCTTAGATCATATGCCCAACCTTGTAAGACAAAAGCCTTATAACTATTACTAAGTTCTTTTCTACATGCTTTTAGAAGTCTTCTCTCTTTTGTGAATATCGTTACCTTCTCATGTAAGAAAAAGAGATTAATTACCATCACAATGGACCAATATGAATTTACTCATAATAGTATGGCTAATCAAATCATTCCTTATTCGACAAATGTGAAAGTGATGGAACAAATTACTGACTTTTAATTGCACTAATTGGTTTCTCCACTACGTTATGTGACTAAGAATTTGCATTTTGTTCTCTACTAGTTTCTTTTGATACTATTAGCAAAATCACTCCAGTACTAAGCACAAGTGGTGGATTTGGTCAAAGGCATCTTTCATAAAAAGCTCATTCACTTTACTTGAGTTTAAATGTTCCACTCTTTCACTTTCAGTTGTTGTTGCTTATAAAATAATTTTTTTGAAGGGAGAGCTATACTATTTGTATGCATCTTAGCACTATATTGTGACCACAAATATCAACTTTATGCATTCATACATATCACATAAATTGTTTAGATGAGGTCATCAAATCTTCTTGCATACCAATCTGATGACATAGAAAGAGGGAAGTTGCAACAACAACCTCATGATTTGTAGTTGCAAGAGTGTATGGAACAAGCTCAAATTGATGTCATTCTTGTACATGAAACTAGGGTATTCATCAAGCTCTAAAGCTCAACAAAAGGAGCTCTAATGTCTTGAATCTATTGGTGAAGCATTTGGAGAAATCAAACTTGCAAAGTTGAAATTGTAAAGAAAATCCATATATTTGTTGCTTCTTAATGTTGCTAATGTAAAGATGTTTGTTCCAACTCATCCTAGTTCTAGGGATCAATGTTGCCCCTTTTCTTAACACAAGCATCCACAATGTTGAAGATGAATATGCTTTTTTAAATATAGACTTGCAAAATTTGGATGTGGTATTAAAATGGTAGCCATCCACTACTACCACTACCACCACTACCACCACCACTACCACTACCACTACCACTACCACTACCACTACCACTACCACTACCACTACCACTACCACTACCACTACCACTACCACTACCACTACAATAATAATAATATCATGTTGTTTGTTTCGATTTGTACTACTACCACTACTACCACTACTACCACTACTACCACTACTACTACTACTACTACTACTACTACTACTACTACTACTACTACTACTACTACTACTACTAATGTTGCCCCTTTTCTTAACACAAGCATCCACAATGTTGAAGATGAATATGCTTTTTTAAATATAGACTTGCAAAATTTGGATGTGGTATTAAAATGGTAGCCATCCACTACTACCACTACCACCACTACCACCACCACTACCACCACCACTACCACCACCACTACCACTACCACTACCACTACCACTACCACTACCACTACAAAAATAATAATATCATGTTGTTTGTTTCGATTTGTACTACCACTACCACTACCACTACCACTACCACTACCACTACCACTACCACTACCACTACCACTACCACTACCAGTACCAGTATCACTACCACTACCACTACCACTACCACTACCACTACCACTACCACTACCACTACCACTACCACTACCACTACCACTACCACTACCACTACTACTACTACTACTACTTTAAGGAATTCAAATTATTAGTTCTTCTATCATACTACATCATGCTAGGAAAAGGTGCAGACTAGAAGATCCACCTACAAAAAAATGGGTATAACTAGAGCTTGGAAGCTCCAAGTAAACCATTATATAGGTAGACTTAAAGCTTATGAGAAGTGTTACAAGTACATATTGTGAGTTCCATACACAATACTATATATCAGATTCGCAATCAATATTTTAAAGAAAGAGGAACATTTTAGTCCCATCTAGGACAACCCAACTATACAAAGACATGCATAATTGGAGATTGGACGCTCCAAACTTGGTATTCCATAGGTAGAATCAAAGCTTACAAGAAATACTTCAATCTTATATGTCTCGTTCCTATGTCGATATCATCACTCAATGGCAGATTTGTTCCACTACCACAGCGCATGGTGCTAGGAAAAGTTGTAGACTAGGTGGATCCACCTATACAAAAATGTGTATAGCTAGAGCAAGCGATCTCCAAACATAGTGTTCTATAGCTAGGGTTGAAGCTTACAACAAGTATTTTGGGGTTCATGATCAATTACTTTGTCATCATGATCAATTGATACCAAGTTTGATTTGAATATTGCAGACAAAGAGGAACACTACAATCTTGTCTAGTAGGACCCAATTGTACCAAAGCAGTTATAGCTAGAGGAACAAATCTCCAAACAGGGTGTTCTATAACTAGAAATGAAGCTTACAAGAAGTGCTTCAATTGTATATAGACTATCAACCAATATTGATACCAATATTGACATCCAATACATAACAAATGATCATGGCACTACAAGTTACTGCACATCATATATGCCAAAAAAATACATTAGAATAACGAAAGCATTATAAAAAGCTTTGGCTTATTTTGTAGAGAACAAACTATGTGCATTTGGAAGACTTAGAATAATGGATAGTATAATACTTAATACTTAGCAACTAAGTGGACAAAAATGAGTATACTTGGCACTATCCTTACCACTAACATCATCCACTTGAACATTCACATTCATTAACAACACAAATTTTTAAAAGAATAGTCCTACTAAAACACAAACTTACATTACCACAACTAGAACAAGATGACAAGAACATATTCTTTCTAGATATAATACAAATTACACTGAGCAACTAGCTAATCTAGTAAACATATGCTTAGTAGAATATGGATCAGCATTTACTTTAAGAAAGGAAAATGAGAAAGGGTTCACAAATTCAAAATAATACGATTTATATGCACCAATGAACATAAAGATCTTGACAATTACTTCAGAGAACAATGTTTGTTATATCTTCCTTTCCTTAGCTCGAGATGATACAAAATACTAATTGGAATTCCTTATTCACAAATAGAAAAATGAACATAAAATTGAATGAAAAAATATATTTTTAAAAAACTATCTCCACACTAAGTACATTAAAAAAAGCTAGCAAACACTTCAAATAGCTTAACATCAGGTAACAACAAAACAAACATATATATTATAGCAAAGGACATAGAATTAGTCCATACCAAAACAAACATAAATTATCGTAGTATAGAAAACTTTCAAACTGGACTCTAATACAAAGTACTATGATTCAATAAGAAAAACTAAACAATCAACAACATGTGCTTTTCCACGATATCATACTTAAAAAACACATGGATCCAAAGTACAAACTACACTTATTCATAAGTGTTGATGTTGGAATAGGTAAAATATTTATCATTCTAAATCTTATTCAAGGCCTCATATGACACTAAAACCATACAATATAAGAAAACATATATCTTAAACATTACTACTTACAATGTGTACATGGAAGGCAATGTTCAATATAGATGGTACATTGTTACACTCAATGTTACAACTTTTGCTAATGAAAATAAAAAACCAAGTTTTTTTAAAGAAAATCTAGAAAGAATGATTGCACATTATACGAATTTGCATTTAAAAGTAACAGATAATGTATCTTTGGTTGGGAGCAGCATGCTTAAAAATGTAGACAGACAATTGCATTCGATTATGCATGAATACAACAAATGATTTAGTGATCTTGACATATCTTCTAGGGTGATCTATACCACTCAAGCCCTATAAAAGACAACTCGATCTTAAAAACTAATAAAGACACATCACAAATTCTAGATTACTCATTCTGGTGAACCAACTTGAAATCGTATGAACTAAAACAACCCATGTGACAAACACAAACACATTTCATACATATACTTAACAAAATAAGAATGAAAAATTTCATACACCAATATATATAATACCTAAACACAAAGTACAACACACTACCAAAAGACTTAAGTAACAATAAGAGTTTTATTTTATACAAATAAACATAAAGAGGAACACAACATATACATATCTAAACTTCTAGAAGAAGAATCGATTACTATACAAAGCAAGAATTAGTGATCACCATCATGCGCTAAAACTATACGAATTCCAAATGATCCGAAACTAGCTTCTAGACTACATGAAACCTTATTTCTTAAATGAACTACATTAGTTGAAATATGTGCAAGAAACATTTATATCATAGTCCAATCAATGGAGCATATGGAAGTTTCAAGGACTACAATACTAAAGATGATAACACATTATGGATTGAATTTGTAATGTAATATTTCCACACGAAATATTAAAGAATTTTGACCACTACACACCCCGTGCAAAAGCAGTGCTAAGTCATCTCCCACAACGGAATAATGTTAGTGGCTAAGTCCTTACCTCGTGTGCTTCAATAAACACCTCATTGTATCGAGCATAGGAGGCCGAGGCTAAAAACCTGTAGGCCGCACGGGAACACCCTTCTCGGGGAAAAGGTAAATGGATAATGGTCAAATTTTGTGCAAATTGTTTTATTATTAACCCCCTCCCCCCAGCCGATGCATGGCGGGGAGAGGAAGTATGGAGGAAACCTTGTGTTATGTGGAGAGCATGGGGGAGAGAGGAAGCATGCAAGCCACCCACATGGGAGGCTATCCCCCCCCCCCCCCCCCCCCCTTAACCCTATAAAACCACCCCCTCCCCAAGCTTGAGGGAGGGGAGAGAGGAAAGAAAAGGAGGCAATCGTGCTGCCCCAGGCCGTCACCATCTGCCACACCACAGCCGCCTACTGTTGCCTACTGTCGCGTTGTTGCCGCCTACCCCACCCCCACCCCCACGGCCATCATCATCATTATTATCATCACCTTCATCCTTATCCTCATCATCATCTTACTTTCTCTCTCCACGTCACATTGCTATCACAGAAGACATGAAGCTTCTAAAACAAGGCCTCTATAAGCCTTGTTCATATACACCATCTTGGGTTTCTTCAAGAACCGCGATTATAAGATCGTGTCCTGCGCGAAGGAGAAGACATTAGGAAGAAAGGGATACGTAACGCGTAAAGATCCAAAGAGGAGTTGCGAAACCAAAATTCGACTCGTCAATGGCTCCCAAGAAAATGGCGAGAGGCGCTCACGCAGGAGTTTCTACCCCGAGCACACGTGTGGACAATACCTCGAACCCCAATGCCCAGGTTCTTAGAAGTTTAATTTTGCATAAAATGAATGCATAGGGCACGTTTAATTTTCATGGGGAAGTTATGAATGCAGTTATTTATTCATCTCACAAGATTTAGTTGAAGTTATGAATGCAGTTATTTATTCGTCTCACAAGATTTAGTTGCATGTTGCACATTGCTTGCATGTCCAAGTCACAATCCTGAAAGCATATTGCTTAAGTAAAAGGTGGATTTGCCTAGATACATCCTTGATTGCCTCGCGAAAGAGAACAGCGCATAATGCATTTAGGCAATAACTTCCTTGTTGTGATTCGCATGAGATAAACATTAACATCCGTTAGATGTTGTCCAAAAGATTGCATTGCATGAAAAGGAAACCATGAACTTACTTGTTGCATGCGAGGATGTTTGCATTCTTAAGTCGGGTTAAGTGCCGCTAAATGGATAAAGTCAATAATGGTCTTCTGACATTCGTTATGCATGGACTTCTTTTATTGAAGTTGTATTTAAGGAAGAATTCTTTTCATATTAAAGCTAGGATTCAATGCATTAAGTGAAGAGTTATGAGCATAGTTCTTGATAAATTTCAACGTAGGTTGTATACAAGTTAGCCCTAAACTTGTCAATCATTATGATTTAGGCAAGGAAAAGAAATGGTCCTTGTACATCTTTTAGTGGCATAAAAGGAAAAGTTTATGAATGGCATGCTTGCATGGAATGTTGTATCTTGAATTTATTTATGTACATCTTTTAGGAAAAGTATTTACATCTCTTCTAAGGAAAGATCACCTCTAGTGGCAAGACTAGGTAATTCGCTTGCAATGGTGTAACTCAAACGATTATTACCTCAATGCGCTAGGTAGAGTTTAGTACACTAAAATTCTGCCTAGTATCGCACTTGAGACGCCAAGTCAAGACTTTTGAACCCAAAGGCCCTACCCACATTCACGAAATGTTAGGGTTAGTTAGATGCCCATACAATAACGATCTAAGGTTTTACCCTAACGATCAATTAGCCAAAGACTAGACCTCCGTATGGATTTAGAAACCCTAGGGCCAAACATTGTCGGCCTAGTAAGATTAGGGTTGGGTTGGGTCAAGAAGATATCCCAAACCCTACATCTTGACCAAGGAACACCATTGACGGGAGAAATGATCCCACAAGTTAGGTGTAACACTTGTCTCGTGCAACAAGTAGTAACGTCGCATAGTTTTTGTGTCTAGAACACAAAATGGTAGTGCCACTCCTAAGAACGAGGTTGGCAAGTCCTAAGTTCAAGTCAAACTATTTTGAGGATGAGTAGTCATCCTGCTACATCACCCTTCTGTGAGGCTGAGTCACCAAGATAGGGTAACTATGAATTGCCTAGCAAGCAATTGAAAAATCAAGTTAGGGCGACAAGGTTTCCTAGGATTTATTGTCTTAGTTTAAGGAACCTAAGGTATTTGTTAATTTGGGTTAACAGGGTACAAACCCTAACCCAAGGATAAAAGGGTAAACAAACAACAAAACTCTTGAGGATCTTGCCAAGTTGCAATTGATTCCGGATCGAATGCTGGATGCCTTCGGAGAGAAGGATTCACACCTTAGAAGTTGGCCAAACAAACGACCACTGGATTGATTTTGTTTGTATAGTTAGAAGCACTGTTTGTACTCCTTTGCTCAATGAATTAAAGCTGGAAAAATAATTAATACTGCAGGTTAAAGGCCTAGAGGGAGAGGCAACATCAGTTACCCCCGACTGTCTACCTGACCCTATCCAAGGGGGTTATTAGCTGCGCTGCGTAAGTGGACCAAACCCACCGCGAGAGGTCTCTCCGTGGGTGCTACTTGGAGTAGGAGGACGCTTGGGTGCCACGGGGGCTCTGGCCATAAATCCCTTGCCTCCGAGTCCTTCACAAGAGGCCGACGTGACTCGAGATTGGATCTCAAGGCCTGCATACTAGTCTACGGGCGAAAAATTGGATTAGTAATCCCTGAGGATTGTGGGATTAGCCTTCGAGCGGATTATGGATTGCCTTCGGGTGGATTATGGAACAGCCTTCGAGCTGGATTATTATGATGTATTCCAAAGACTGATAAATAAGATACATTGTTGAAAAGAAACTTGTTTGACATTGGTTTTCTATGTCAGTGCTTAAGTTATGTGAAGAAACCGGTGATAAATTGGCTAATTAAGGAAGCTGTTTTTGCTTGTCAAACTAAATGTGGTAGGTAATTAGACAACTAAAGCAACCCTGAGGAAAGTGCGGTGGATGTGGCCATGGGTCCGTCCTACGGATGGGTGGTCCCGGTTGGGCGAAAATTTTTCTCGAAGGAATTTGACAGCAAGGAGAATGATTACCTTGAATCTAGGATACTAGAGTCCCGAATTATGCTATTTTAGGGGAACAAAATGGGACTATGCCTTACTGGCAGAGAGGTTGAGCTTTGCATCCCTCTCATTTCCCATTCTCCTTGAACCAAGTGCAGCACGAATCAGCTTCGACCCTGACGTTTCTGCGTAAAGTAGTTCGTCAGCCATTCTAAGAATTTGGCCACTAGGAAAACCCTGATTCAGGTCGATCATAAGTGGGAACGGCCAGAATTCTTTTGCTACGTCGTAGACTCGGGAGGACCTAGATCGCAAACCCCATGACATTCCGTGGGAGTGCCGGGCGGTGCTATCTGGACTCTCTTCTCGATGGGCTGCTAAGACGTGTCCTACGAGTGAATAGGTGGACACATTACAATTGGTATTAGAGAGAACCAATAAGGATCTAATATTTATAAGGAAACTTAATGAGGAGAAGTGGAGCAAATGTTGTTGTTAAGAACAATTTCTTACTTACTTATCGATGCTGACTTGTAGAGTCGCGAAGCATGGAATAAATTCTTGGTGTTCCAAGTTATGTTTATGACTGCGATGCGTGCTTCAACTTATCGACGGAGGCTTGATATGATGAATATCCTATATCGCATCTACAATCCTTCACGCCTGTACATGGAATGGAGATGGATGGGTGATTCAGGAATCTATTACATAGTTGCCCACCGACTTGCGTACCTTCGAACCAACTTGAAGAGAATCAAGTGGATGGAAGACTTAAAGATCATGAAGTTGTTCATCTTTGTTGAGGCTCATGCAAACGCAACCCTACATGTCGGCGGTCGAAAGGTTAAGCAAAACAAGTATGTGTACAAGGAAATGACTCGAGTAATCCCTGCCAACAGAATCAAGGTGTTGGGATGTTATGAGAAGAACGGTATTGAAGGAAAGGATACCCTAATCTTCCAATGACTTATCGATTCCTAAAAATCCATGACCCTAATCCATACTATTACTCAGTTCCTGTAGCTCAATGTAATGCAATCTTATTCTCCCCGAATTAATGTATCAACTTGTTCCATCTTCCCAAAAATAATTGTACTCAAAAGGGCTATGCCCATATGAAGGAAATTTTTTTTTTTTTAATCAATGACTGTCGGATGTGAGTGTTGGGAAAGAAATTAAGTCATTTGGTCACTTGGCTAAAAGCTGAACTAGGCATGTAAAGTAGTGTGGGAAACATTTGGCAAGTTTTTAACATAAAGAATTTTAATGCCCAGGCACAACCCCAAGTGTGCAGATCCCTAGTCTGACCCCTACACCAAGTACGGCCATGATTCAAGAGAAGAAGTTTCTTCTCAAGCAAATCAAGCCACCAGAATTTTCCAGCAAGGGAAGGACCGTCCAAACTAATGCCGAGATCTAGATCAAATCCATGGAAGATTATTCTGAAACAGCTGGTACTGCACCCACTAACCAAGCGATGCTCAGCCAAATTGAAGCTTACCGGCGAAGCAAGACTTTAGTGGAAGCAATGGTACAGAGACCAAGGGATCTCGGAAGGGTCAGTTACTTGGGAGAAGCTAAAAAGAGTTATGGGAGGAAGATATCTACCACCTGCCTATCACACGTAGAAGATGAATGAGTTCTATGAACTGAAGCAGCTTGGTCTATCTCTTGATGCTTACTATTCAAAGTTCGTCTCTCCTTTGAAGTATGTGCCACAAATGGATATGACACAACAGGTGTCAAAGTTTTGTGTTGGATTAAACCCACCCGTAAACACTCGCCTCGAATCAATGCACCCAACATACCTTCAGGACGTGCTCATTCGAGCTGCACCCATAATACAAGAGGTGCCGACCAAGCCAAGAAATAACAAGACTTGGTCTTATAAGAATCTTAACAAAGGAGTATATAGGTCCCAGGCTAAGAGAACGCAAGGCCAAAATCAGGGACAAATGAAGAAAGCTAGGACCAAAATTGTAAATAATTTTTTCCCTACCTAAGGAAATGGCCGCAATCTCCATTGCTTCCATTGCAACCAACCTGGTAATTTCAAAAGGCAATGTCCCAAGCTTGGCGGAGGACAACGTCAAGGACCATCCTAAGGAACCATCCGTGGCCAAGGAGCCGCCACCCAGGCTAAAGGGAGAACCGCCAGTGTTGCCAACAAGAAGTTCGGTGATGAAGAAGACCCAACCATGGAATCTGACTGGGCAACAATTCATGCCACTCTTCACAAGAAAGGCCCGAATCGCTAATTTTCGGTGATTTAAATCCCATCGGATTATCAAGGTAAAGGCTTCAAAACCTTGATTGATTGTGGCAGTACACATTCCTTTATTTCACCAGTTTAGGCAAGAAGATTAGGAATAGCCACAAAAGATGCACCTACCTTACTTGTGGAATTAGCAAATGATCGTGAGGTCACTTGTACTAGGCAAACTGCTAAGGTGGAATTCCTACTGGGAGGAAAGTCGACTTCGGTCAGATTCAGGGTTATGAACCTAGGTATCCATGAGTGTTTGCTTGGAATGGATTGGCTTAAACCTAATGATGCCCACATTCACTGTGGAAAGGGCCAAGTTTCCTTTCGAAACAAAAAAGGGAAATTGGTCATAGCTCAAGGAGAGGTTGGGAAGCCAAAAATTCAACTGGCCAAAGCATCTCGGATAATAAAAGGACTTAGAAAGGGGCTACATGTCTATTTGATTAAGCTTAATAAGCTAGATCAAAATCAGGAGTCTAGTGAAGAACCTTCATGGCTAAAGGAGTATGCAGACATATTTCCTGAAGAGCTGACAGAACTTCTGTCTCAATGGGAAGTTGATCATGAAATCAAGCTAGCGCTAGGAGCTACACCTATTGCAAAGAGACCATATAGAATGTCCATCCCAGAAGCGATTGAGCTGAAGGAGCAACTCAAGAAACTGTTAGACCAAGGCTACATCCGTCCTAGCAGCTCGCCATGGGGAGCTCTAGTGTTGTTCCAGAAGAAGAAGGATGGAACACTTCGACTATGTATTGATTACAGAGGGTTGAATCAGTCAACCATTAAAAACTAATATCATATTCCAAGAATAGATGAACTTCTTGACCGTCTTCAGGGTATGAAAATCTTCTCCAAGATTGATCTCAGGTCTGGATATTATCAGATAAGGATCAAGGAAGAGGATATCTCAAAGACGGCATTCAACACAAGATATGGACACTTTGAGTTCCTAGTCATGTCATTCCGGCTGACAAATGCACCTACTACCTTCAATAGGCTAATGCAGGATATCTTTAGGCCATATCTTGATGACTTCGTACTCATCTTCTTTGATGATACCTTAGTCCACTCCAAACAGGTAGAAGATCATGAACCCCAGCTTTGCATTGTCCATGAGACAATGAGGGCACACAAGCTTTATGCCAAAAAGAAGAAGTGTGTGTTTTTCAAACAACAGATTGAATATCTGGGATTCATTATATCACCGGAAGGAATTTTAGTGGATCCAGCCAAGGTCAGAAACATTCTGGAGTGGCCAACACCAACAACTGTCAAAGAAATACGTAGTTTTCTTGGATTGACAGGATGGTACAGGGTCTTTATCAAGAACTATGCCTTGATTGCAATGCCTTTGACGGAACTATTGAAGAAGCAAACATCAATTGTATGGTCAATTGCTGAACAAACTAGCTTTGATAAACTAAAGCAAAGCTTGGTATCAGCACCTATCCTAAAACTTTCAGACTTTGTAAGGAGTTTGAAGTGATAAAACTGATGCTGGCGCACTTGCCTTAGGATGTGTGCTTATGCAAGAAGGTCATCATGTAGCATACTCTTCGAGGAAACTTAAGAGCCATGAAAGGAACTATGCTACCCACGATCTGGAGCTGTTGGCTGTCATCCATGCTCTCAAGCTTTGGAGACACTACTTGCTGGGTAACAAGTTTACCCTAGTGGCGGACCATAAAAGTCTCAAACCAGAATGAGCTCAACATGAGGCAACGTCGATGGATTGAAGTGCTAGAGGAATATGATTTTGAAATCAAATACTGGCCTGGAAAAGAGAATGTAGTTGCCGATGCAATCAGTCGCAAGGCATTTCTAAATTCTCTAATCTTGCAAAATCCATCAACAGCCAGATCTCTAGCCACAAGGGTATCCATGCCAAACAATCCAATTCTTGAGTTAGCTAAAGAAGAGGCATGCCATGATCCAACCTATCAAAAGATGCTAAGGGAGATCCTCGTCAAGGATCAAGACCCGTAGCTACAAGCAAATTATCAAGAATTCTCTATCAATAGTGGACTTGTCTACTATAGAACGAGATTATGTATACCGGAAAGCTAGCCACTCAAGCAGAAGATACTTTGGGAAGCCCATGACTCCCCTTTTTCGGGACATCCTGGCTATGCCAAGACCCTCAATGTAGTTATAAAGAGCTATTATTGGGAGAGGCTTAAAGGTGACATTCTCAAATATGTCACTGAATGTTTGTCTTGTCAACGTATTAAGGTTGAACATGTCAAAATGCCAGGGAAATTGCAACTACGACATTCCCCAAATGAAATGGGAATTCATTAGTATGGACTTTGTTGTTGGTCTATCTCAAGTTCAGGGACGATACAACTCCATTATGGTTATGGTGGATATGCTCACCAAGGTTGCACATCTTATTCCTGTTAAGACAAACTATAAATCCTCTGACATTGCAAGGTTATTCATCAAGGAGATATTTAGACTGCATGGGTTACCCAGAAGAATCATTAGTGATCGTGACTCTCTCTTCACATCACATTTTTGGAGGGCTATCTTCAAAGCCATTGAGACTCAACTCTGTTTCAGTACAACTTACCATCCCCAAACTGATGGTCAAACAGAGTGAGTCAACCAAGTCATTGAGGATATGCTAAGGGCACACTACTGCCGTGAACCCAAAAAGTGGATTCAATATTTGCCACTGGTTGAGTTTGCGTACAATGCTTCTTACCAACAAAGCATTCAGATGACCCCTTTTCAAGCATTGTATGGACACAATTGTCGAAGTCCTTTAAACTTTTCAGATCCAACCTTGAGGGTTGAAGCCTGAAAGCAGATGCTAGAAGATATGGATGACCAAATCAAGTCAATAAGATAGGACATCCAAGCTGCCAAGGACAGGTAGAAGGCTTACGTGGATCTGAAACATCAAGACAGATCCCTCGTTGAAGGTGACATGGTCTTCATTCGCGTATCCCAAAGAAGAGTTCCCTATCCTTGGGGGAATTGAAGAAGCTAAGACCAAGGTATTGTGGACCCTACAAGATTCTCAATTGCCTAGGGCCTAATGCTTACAGATTACAACTCCTTGAGAACCTAAAAGTTCATAATGTGCATATCAGTCTATTGAAAAAGTATGTATCTAACCCTAGTCACGTGCTTGATGATCAACAAGTTGTAATGCCTAGCCAAGGAGTCCTTGAGCTACGGCCTGACAGGATCTTAGATGTTAGGGAGAGGCAATTGAGATCTAGAACCTTGAGAGAATACCTCATCCAGTGGAAAGATTATCCCGCAGAGGATGCCACTTGGATGGATGAAAGTACTCTCAACCAACAATACCCCCAGTTCTTCTCGAGATAAGGATATCTCGATTCCTCTAAGGGGGAGAGAATGTAATATTTTCGCACGAAATATTAAAGAATTTTGACCATTACACGCCCCGTGCAAAAGCAGTGCTAAGTCATCTCCCACAACGGAATAATGTTAGTGGCTAAGTCCTTACCTCGCGTGCGTTAATAAATACCTCACCGCATCGAGCGTAGGAGGCCAAGGCTAAACACCTGTAGGCCGCACGGAAACACCCTTCTTGGGGAAAAGGTAAATGGATAATGGTCAAATTTTGTGCAATTTTTTTTTATTATTAACCCCCTCCCCCCAGCCGATGCATGGCGGGGAGAGGAAGTATGGAGGAAACCTTGTGTTATGTGGAGAGCATGGGGGAGAGAGGAAGCATACAAGCCACCCACGTGGGAGACTATCTCCCCTCCCCCTTAGCCCTATAAAACCACCCCCTCTCCAAGCTTGAGGGAGGGGAGAGAGGAAAGAAAAGGAGGCAATCGTGCTGTCCCAGACCGTCGCCATCCGCCACACCACAGCTACTTGCTGCCGCCTCTTCTGTCGCGCTGCTACCGCCTATCCCACCCCCATCGCCATCATCATCATTATTATCTTCACATTCATCCTTGTCCCCATCATCATCTTACTTTCTCTCTCCACGTAACGTAGCTGTCACAAAAGACAGAAAGCTTCTTTAGAAGCTTCTAAAACAAGGCCTCCATAAGCCTTGTTCATCTACACCATCTCGGGTTTCTTTAAGAACCGCGATTATAAGACCATGTCCTGTGCGAAGGAGAAGACATCGGGCAAAAAGGGATTCGTAACCCGTAAAGAGCCAAAGAGGAGTTGCTGAATAAGAATTTGACTCGTCAATGGCTCCCAAGAAAATGGCGAGAGGCGCTCACACGGGAGTTTCTACCCCGAGCACAGGTGTGGACAATACCTCAAACCCCAATGCCCAGGTTCTTAGAAGTTTAATTTTGCATAAAAGGAATGCATTGGGCACATTTAATTTTCATAGGGAAGTTATGAATGCAGTTATTTATTTGTCTCACAAGATTTAGTTACATGTTGCACATTGCTTGCACGTCCAAGTCGCAATCCTAAAAGCATATTGCTTAAGTAAAAGGTGGATTTGCCTAGATACATCCTTGATTGCCTCGTGAAAGAGAACAACACATAATGCATTTAGGCAATAACTTTCTTGTTGTGATTCGCATGAGATAATCGTTCACATCAGTTAGATGTTGTCCAAAAGATTGCATTGCATGAAAAGGAAACCATGAACTTACCTGTTGCATGCAAGGATGTTTGCATTCTTAAGTTGGGTTACGTGCCACTGAACGGATAAAGTCAATAATGGTCTTATGACATTCGTTATGCATGGACTTCTTTTATTGAAGTTGTATTTAAGGAAGAATGCTTTTCATATTAAAGCTAGGATTCAATGCATTAAGCGAAGGGTTATGAGCATAGTTCTTGATAAATTTCAATGTAGGTTGTATACAAGTTAGCCCTAAACTTAATCATTATGATTTAGGCAAGGAAAAGAAATGGTCCTTGTACATCTTTTAGTGGCATAAAAGGGAAAGTTAATGAATGGCATGCTTGCATGGAATGTTGTATCTTGAATTTTTTATGTACATCTCTTAGGGAAAGTATTTACATCTCTTCTAAGGAAATATCACCTCTAGTCTCAAGACTAGGTAATTCGCTTGCAATGGTGTAACTCAAACGATGGTTACCTCAATGCGCTAGGTAGAGTTTAGTACGCTAAAATTCTGCCTAGTATCGCACTTGGGATGCCAAGTCAAGACTTTCGAACCCAAAGGTCCTACCCACATTCACGGAATGTTAGGGTTAGTTAGACGCCCATACAATAACGATCTAGGGTTTTACCCTAACGATCAATTAGCCAAAGACTAGACCTCCGTATGGATTTAGAAACCCTAGGGCCAATTGTTGTCGGCCTAGTAAGATTAGGGTTGGGTTGGGTCAAGAAGACATCCCAAACCCTACATCTTGACCAAGGAACGCCGTTGACGGGAGAAATGATCCCACAAGTTAGGTGCGACACTTGTCTCGTGCAACAAGTAGTAACATCGCATGGTTTTTGTGTCTAGAACACAAAACGGTATTGCCACTCCTAAGAACGAGGTTGGCAAGTCCTAAGTTCAAGTCAAACTATCTTGAGGATGAGTAGTCATCTTGCTACATCACCCTTCTATGAGGCTGAGTCGCCAAGTTAAGGTAACTATGAATTGCCTAGCAAGCAATTGAAAAATCAAGTTAGGGCGACAAGGTTTCCCAGGATTTACTGTCTTAGTTTAAGAAACCTAAGGTGTTTGTTAATTTGGGTTAACAGGGTACAAACCCTAACCCAAGGATAAAAGGGTAAACAAAAAACAAAACCCTTGGGGATCTTGCCAAGTCACAATTGATTCTGGATCGAATGCTGGATGCATTCGGAGAGAAGGATTCACACCTTAGCAGTTGGCCAAACAAACGACCACTAGATTGATTGTATTTGTATAGTTAGGAGCACTGTTTGTACTCCTTTGCTCAATGAACTAAAGCTGAAAAAATAATTAATGCTTCAGGTTGAAGGCCTAGAGAGAGAGGCAGCATCAGTTACCCCCAACTGTCTGCCCGACCCTATCCAAGGGGGTTGTGTCGCGCCGCGTACGTGGACCGAACCTACTGTGAGAGGTCTCTTTGTGGGTGCTACTTGGAACAGGAGGACGCTTCGGTGCCAGGGGGCTCTAGCCGTAAATCCCTTACCTCCGGGTCCTACACAAGAGGCCGACGTGACTGGGGATTGCATCTCGAGGCCCGCATACTAGTCTACGGGCGGAAACTTGGATTAGTAATCCCTGAGGATTGTTGGATTAGACTTCGGGCGGATTATGGAATAGCCTTCGGGCTGGATTATTATGATGTATTCCAAAGATTGATAAATAAGATCAATTGTTTAAAAGGAACTTTTTTGACATTGTTTTTCTACGTCAGTGCGGCTTAAGTTACGTGAAGAAACCGGTGATAAATTGGCTAATTAAGGAAGTTGTTTTTACTTTTCAAAGTAAATGTGGTAGGTAATTAGACAACTAAAGAAACCTTGAGAAAAGTGCAGTGGATGTGGCCATGGGTCCGTCCTACAGATGGGTGGTCCCGATTGGCCAGGAACTTTTCTCGAAGGAATTTAACAGCAAGGAACAACGACCTAGAATCTAGGATACTAGAGTCCCGATTTATGTTGTTTTAGGGGGAACGGAATGGGACTATGCCTTACGCCCAGATAGGTCGAGCTTTGCATTCCTCTTGTTTCCCATTCTCCTTGAACCAAGTGCAGCATGAATCCGCTTCAACCCTGACGTTTTTGCATAAAGTAGTTCCTGGGGTTTGACGCTAGCTACCGTTCTAGGAATTTGACCACTAGGAAAACCCTGATTCAGGTCGATCCTAAGTGGGAACAGCCGGAATGCTTCCGCTATGTCGTAGACTCGGGAGGACCTAGATCGCAAACCCCGTGACATTCTGTGGGAGTACCGAGTGGCGCTATCTGGACTCTCTTCCCGATGGGCTGCTAAGACGTGTCCTACGAGTGAATAGGTGGACACGTTACATGTAAATACAAAAGTTGGACCTCAATGTAGATATGAAAATCATGCACACAAAACTTGGATGCCAATAAAACAAATGATAAAGAAATTCCAAATAGGAAAAAACAATAATAATACCATTCCAAGAAGTCAATTTCCCATACAACTGGCTGTCGCACATACAATACATCGAACACAATGGTTGTTGTAGGTTTGTATATAACTTTTTTTAAAAAGGATATAGTGTTTGAGAGGGAAAAAAAGGTATGTGTCTCCTGCCTTCGCTCTATGTTTTAAGAGAGCGAGAGGGAGATGTAGAGAAAATATATGGTGACGGAGAGAGAGAGAGAAGTTACTAGTTTTTCTCTTTCTCACTCTTTCCCCTCGACCTCGCGCACAAGATCTTTCTCCTCAACCTTGCCATCAAGCATCATTTCTACTTATGGCTATGAGCTTCTCTCTCTCTCTCTCTCTCTCTCTCTCTCTCTCTCTAAGACGCGAAAGAGAGAGAGAGAGAGAGAGAGAGAGAGAGAGAGAGAGAGAGAGAGAGAGAGAGAGAGAGAGAGACTTTGTACCATAAGCAGAACCAATGCTTGATAGCAAGGTTGAGGGGAAAGAGCTTGCTAGCAAGGTTGAGGGGAAAGAGTGCGAAAGAGAGAAATGGGTGACTTTTCTCTGTCTCGCTCACCATATGTTCTCTCTCTCTCTCTCTCTCTCAAAATGCAGAGCGATGGCAACAAACACATATGCTTTTTTCCCCTCTCAAATAGTACACTTTTTTTTCCAAAAATAGTTACATAAGGACATACAACAATTATGCGTTCAATGTATTGTATGCGCAATAGGCAGTTGCATGAGAGATTGACTTCCTAAAATAGTGTAATTGTTGTTTTCTCTTATTTTGAATTTTATTATCATTTTTTAAATTGGCGTACAAGTTTTGTGTGCATGATTTGGATGTGGTTGTTCATATTTACATGTATTAAGGCTTTTTTTGTCATATTAGAAAGTGTGCATAATTAAATACTGACTCTTCTCACTCGATATTCTCGTGGATAGTGTTGTTATGAACCAATTAGTATAATTGTTTATATTAGTTACAAACACAATATTTATCCATGTACACATTTGAGCTATATGATTGCCATATAAATTGTATGATGGAGAATAATGTGATTCGCTTTGCAATTTGTAATCCTTCAGCGAAACATTCAAACATATTAATACTAATCCAATATTAAACTCAATAAGAAATAAATATAAACTATTCAATCATTTATATTTAAAAATAATTGTATGCTTAGCACAAATAGATCATTTTTGGACAAGTATAAACTAAGATCTAATTGAAGTAAATTCAATTGAAATATATTAGTTAGATCATTCAATAATCTATGTAATCATTTAAAGATTTATAAATTTAATCTCATTTATCATAAATAAACAACTGACCTTATGACACTAAGATATATCAAAATTAATTTAAAATGTTTTCATATGTAATAAATAAAAAATAAAAAATATAGTGTTCAAGTATTTTATCTTTATATATATATATATATATATATAATTCTCATTAGCATTAATATTTTTCAAATTCATCCTTATTAAATTATTTTTTAAATTCACATTTTATTTTAAGGTACTCTAAACATATTATTGAATTTATAGTAATAATATATACATTTTCAAAAACATATGTTATTATTGCATTTTAAATTTTGATACAAAATGTAACTTACAAATATTTTTAAATCAATTTAAATTAAAATACATAATTATTTTACATATAAAAACATGTTTATTTATTTTAGTATTTAAAAAAGTCTTATATTTTTTTAAACAATCAAATATTACTAAAATGAATAGATACTTGAACAGATTATACATGTTGAAGTGATGAGGAAAAATACAAATGATCAATTACAAAAAATGATAATTAGCAATGAATGATATGGCTTTTGTTGAATAATTACTTGACAATATAGAATGGGATATACTAAAAAACTGGAGGATGCTTAGTCAATAGAAGTCCAAATCAAATATAATATTTGGAATCTTCATGTTAATGCTTTAGAACAACACACATGGGACACTTGGTGCACTCCAAATTTTTTATTCATAGACTTAGCAACTTGTTGGAAGTTGGTAGACCACATCATATGTACAACTTTTAGCACCAAGATCTCCAAAAGCTATTATTACTATTGTAACAACATGATCTACTTTTTGACGCAAATGTATTTCGAAGACTTCAAAACCACATTTTTTCCACTGCGCAATACTATAAAGCTTGAATTCTGGGAGTTGGATTTTTTTTAAAAGTGGAAAGATTCATAGCAAAATTGCATTCATCTCAACAATCATTCAATAGATGTAATCTATTTGAAAGTAGTTTATAAGAAAAACAACAAAAGCTTTAATCTTGATATTGTAAAGTTTACAATGACTTGTATAATGTATATTTTCATTTTTTAATTTTAAAATTATTATTGAAACTCGAGTGTATCTTTTTGAATTTTTAAAAGATTGAGTCTCTTATTTGACAATATATTCATAAGATTGAGTGCTCTTATTATACAAATTATCATTTTAAATCTTAAAAAATAAACAAATTTTAATATTGAAATTGAACACCAAAACACTATTTTAATATTCATATTAAGTTGACCATCTCAAAAACTACTATTTGAATTCTAATATATCTTCTTAAATTTCAAATAAATTTATAATCTTACATATTCGATTATTTTTAACATATAAATTACAAATGTTGATTCAAAAACATAATGGCATGACTATACTCATCACAAGATGGACTTGTTGATTCATCACAAGATGGACTGGTGAAGGAAGAAGTGGAGGACGTGCTGGAAGACGTGATCGTCGCCGGGGGTGCCGAGGTTAGTGACGTGCGAGAAGCCGGAGGCGCCAGCGAAGGAGCCGGTGCCACCGAGGACGGGGATGTCGTAGGAGACGAGGTTGATGTTGGCCTGGCCGTGGAGGCAGAAGGTGCCGTTGTAAGTGCCGTCGTCGTAGGTGATGGTGTTGAGGACCAGGACGCTGGGGGAGGCCGGGTCAAGGCTGTTGTACACTTCAAAGCCCCGGATTGAACCCAGCTGCCGGGACGACTGGACGTCTGGTCCGGAGGTGATGTTGTAGTCGAAGACAGCGGTCCGGCCGAAGGTGCCCGTAACGGAAGGGTTGGAGGGGCTGGTAGTGAAGGTCGCCGAGCTCGTCAAGGCGTGGACGTAGAACTCCACGCTGAGAGGGAAACTCGGTTTTAACTTAATATAAGAGTCCTGATTCTTTGATGACCGCGCCCCTGCAGTCTCTACCACCATCGATGGTAGCATGACGATGGCGAGTAAGGCCAATACCCTGGCCGTCTTCCGCCGCTCGACAGCTGTCGTCGGAGCAGCGCTGCCTGTGAGAGTACGGCTAGCTGCCACTGCCATGTAAGAAGAAAAACAGAGAGAGAGATCTAGAGAGAGAGAGAGCGTGTGTGTTTGTGTGTGTGTGTGTGTGTTGGGTGGGGGCCTTGGGTGAGTGGTGTGTCTCAGTGACAAGATACTGCGTGCGGGCAAGAGCGAGATAGAGCGCTTCACCTTCGATCGATGATCTGACTCCACAATATTTGCCACAAGCGTCTATATATGCGTGAATCGTCTTTCTACGAGCTTCCGTCCTCGTCGCGGCTAAGTCACCACGACTAAGTCAACAGTAATTTGGCAGGAATTTGCAATTGGCCATAGCTGTTTAACTAATCCACATTAATCTGTTTGCGTCGATTATACATGTGTGCATATACACACACTAGAGTTCCATGTAATATATATTGATATACATAAACTAGAGTTCCACGGCCCGCGTTGCTAGGTCTAATGGAAAATGTGTGTTTCAGAGTGCAAATGTACACCCATGTTATTTCATACTCTTACTCTTTCATACTCTCTCACTCAACCACTCTCATGCAAATCAAGGGGATTAAGATACAAATATAGTAAATGCTCTTTTATATTACACTTTTCTTTAAAGAAATGCTTGAAATCAGAAAGATCCTTCCTCAAGCTCTTTCTCACTCAACTTGATAACTCATTGGATCACATCTCTCAAAATATTATCAGAGCAAGTCTATACAATTAGCATGACTTTTGCAAAAAATTCAAAGCAAGGATATTTACTATAAAATGTAAGCATTTCCATCTAAGAAACCCTACATTTATTTTAAAATATACAATTTACATGCATGTTTGTAGTAAGGGTTTGCAAGGCATGGTTAGGATACACTACAACAGAAACGAGACATAGACGCGCATGTTAGATGTGCAAAGTCGGGCGCGTCTATCACAGTGTCTATAAGCGCGTGTAAACGTGCGTGTAAATAGACGCGACTTTTGCATCTATATATTCGCGCAAATAGACGCGCTTATACACGCAAAAATAGATGCACATGTCAAAATTCAAATCATACTTAAATCATTTCTTTTCAAACTACGGCTTCCCTTTCCTACGTTTTTTGCGGTTCTGAAGCTTGAGTTTAGCCGACATGCAGTCTCTTCATGCCTCACATCCTCATGACTCACCTCTTCTTTCATTTCAAACACACAAGAAGGAAAAAAGGAAAGCCAAGGAGAGGAAGAAACAGAGAACAAGAGAGAGGAGAACAAGAAGAAACAGCAATCAAGGAAGCAAGCATCAAGGGAGGGTAACTTACCAAGGAGAGGAAGAAGGAGAAGGAAGAAGCGCCACCACCCGCCACACGAAACACCCAAGGTGAGTCTCTCTCTCTCTCTCTCTCTCTCTCTCTCTCTCTCTCTCTCTCTCTCTCTCTCTATGTTTCTCTCTTCTTCTCTCTACTCTGTCTGTGTATTTAGGATTTGTGATTCCATTATGTATTGCATTTTGTAAATCAATAATGGCGGTCGTCTGCCAAAATCAGCGGACCAAGCGCGTCTACATCTCAGTGTAGACGCAGATATAGACGCGAAAAACGTTTCTCTGGGGGCGCGTCTTTTAGCGCATGTGAGGGCGCGTGTGCTCTGTAGTGTACACGCGAGGATACACGTGCTGATAGACGCCCACAGAGATGCAGGTATAGACGCGCACAGAGACGCAGGTATAGATGCTGTATGTAATATGTTTTATCTACACAGGGTAATATGATTTTTCTTGTGTAGATGTGGAATCCTGGATCCTCCAGCACCCCATTCAACAAGGAGCAATTCATGGGGGAGATGACCAATTATCTTGGTCGCCCTCCCACTACAGATGAGGTTTTCAGTGTGATGTCTAGGACACCTATCACATCTTTGCCTACACAGGGATCAGCTGAGGTACATGGATTGGTCGAAGTATGTACATCTGCAGAGGCACGTGTATCTAGTGAGGTAGAGGGTAGTGCAGGTCGAGGGAGGAGGGAGAGTGGTGCGGGAGGGCGAGGAGGTCGAGGGCTTTGTGGGGGTTGCCTAGGTGGTGGCTCTCGATCACCCTCACCGAAAAATGAGAGAGGTGAGCCTCCACAAATGTACTACTCTATCACTGATGTTGGTGGTATCTTGCATGACTTCGAGGGGAGGGAAGTGATAGCCTACTTGAGGAGTGTCGTGCATGCCACATACAAAGATTGCATGATTCCCTTCAAGCACCAAAAAAATGGTTTATGGCAAGAGGTGCTGCGGGCATTACATAAAAGATACCCTAATCCTGAGAATTCACAATTCTCAGATGATTAGGGACCGTCAAAGGTGAGAGACGCGCTTCATAACAAGAGGTCTCACCTTATGACGCGTGCCAAGGAGCCATTGCAGAGACAAGAGCAGGGGCGCCCTGGATATGGCCAACCACCCAATTGCCACCGCAAGGAGTGGAAAGAGGCCAAGAAGAGAGCAACAGAGAAAATGACAAGTCGCCAGCATGCAGAGGCGCGACGTATCCAGATGGCAACCATGGGATTATCGCATTATGGATCGGGTGGCAGGGAGTCATGGGAGGCTGAGTTTGTAAGTATTATTTGATTTCTTTTTTTAAATTAAATTTTATAATTTATTTCACTTCATTATGTAGTGTGTTTTAATACGTTGTATGTTCAAATTGTTTTGTAGTTCCATATCGTTGGTAGGATGCCTACTCCTAGAGAGGTAGGCTACCATCGAGGTCATAACCGGGCGTCCACTTGGCAGCATTTCTACGAGGAGGGACTCATCACGGAGGAGCAATATAATCGCGCCATGAGGATTCCACCACCAGAGGAGGTATGTTTTATTTTTTACATGAAAAGTATAAATAACTCTAATTTATTATTTGTAATGGTATTTATATACTTTAATCCTTTGTGTAGGCGAACCCTGATGCAGTTGAGGATAGCGAAGGGGGGGACTAGCAGTAGCGGTGGCGGCAACGGCAGCGGCATAGGCAGCGGTGGTGGTAGCGATGATGATGCCTCTTCTGAGGAGATATAGAGGAGCCCCATGCATGCATGCCTCCCCTTGGCTTGTAATTTTCATTTTTTATATGTATTACTTTCAACTATTGCTTGCGACCATGACATCACAAGCACTAGAACTCATAATGTAAAAATGTTTCATCTATATATATGAAATTTCGTGTGCTATATACATTGTTTTGTTTTCAGTATCCAATCTTCGAAATAATATTTCTCTATTTTCCCTAAGTATACAATTTGATGTTGATGGGGGGAAGCGTCTATCAGTGTGTCTAAATTGCAGGATAAATGCGCGTCTATTCTCATAAAAAATTTTCAGAGTAAACGCGGTTTTAGACGCGTAGATACACGCGTATATAGACACCCAATATGAATATATCCACTTTTTTATAAATATGATTATATATTTACGTAGCACGTTTATATGCGAGTCTATAGGCGCGTCTAAGTGTGCGTGTAACTCTGATCATAAGCGCGCTTTTAGACGCGATTTTTTAGATGCGTTAATAAATGCGCCCGACATTTTTTTTCACAATTCAAATATTGCATCTACAAGCGCGTCTATGGAGCCCTTTTGTTGTAGTGATAATTAGAGGGACAAAACTCAAAATGGCATAGGAACAAGTAAATTAAGAGAAAATCTGAAAGTAATTGGCTAACAAGCAAAACTTGGCCAAGTCTCTATGGAGTTCATGGTTATATGTTGCTTTGCAAACGAATGCTTTATAATTAATCAATTAATATTTCTCAAAATGTGTTTTAGTTGATTTTGGTTCTTTTGATTGTGAATATGTTGTGAGGGTAAGTATATTAGTAGCAAGTCATGCAAGAGCCCCTATGTTACATTGAATAGAAAAAGCTACGATAGCAGTTGCTGTAGTAATCATCTATCCTCTCGATATCATGAATATCCATTAGAGCCAAAGTGACTATATTCGCATTGGTAATCAAATGTGACAGACATTGATAAAGACATTGATAAAGCCAGAAAGCATTAACAGAAGGAGAGTCCAAAGGTTCTCACTCTTCTCTCCAAAGAGAAAAGCATCATGATGTTGATGAAGGAGAATAAAATAAAATAATAAAAATGCCGCTCAAATGGAAACTCCTCTACCGCCTACTGTGGGTTCTAGTCGAAGCACATACGATTGCCGTCCTTTATAGCCTACCATATGTTCAAGCCTGGGTAAGTTACCCATGAATATATGTGTGCATCACATGGGTTCAAAATAAGGTATTTTTTAAATACTATTTTTATACAGTTTTTACATACAAAAGGGTATAATATAAAGGGGTTATTTACAAATTGAATAGAAAAGGATTATGTTTTTTTAGGAAAAATTCACAGATAATGATATTTATAAATAGGCCTTGAACGCACGTGATGTCTATAGAGGATATACATATAGTAACTTCCCCAAGTGTTCAAGCTGAAGCACACACAGAGAGAGAGAGAGAGAGAGAGAGAGAGAGAGAGAGAGAGAGAGAGAGAGAGAGAGATGGAGTAAAGAGAGATACAGAACTAGTTAAGATGTTGCAAGGAGGGAGTCTTGTCTCTAGAGGCATAGAGACATACAGAGAAACGGGGGAAGGGCGAGAAGTGAAAGCATGAGAGAGAGAGAGAGAGAGAGAGAGGAGAAGGTAGGTACAAAAAGAGATGCTTGACCAAGGATTAATGAATCAATAAAAAAGAAGCATGCCATGTCATGCAGCATTGTGACCAAGGACATCCTACTCTCTTTCATAGTTATAAAGCGTATCGCCCCTACTTTGTAACGTGTCCACCTGTCTCCTTTCAGGACTCGTCTTAGCGGCCCATCAAGAAGAGAGTCTAGAAAGCTCCGCTTGGCACTCTCATGGAATGTTACGGGTTTTGCGATCTAGGACTTCTCGAGTCTGCCACGTAGCGGAAGTATTCCGGCCGTTCCCACTTAGGACCGACCTGAATCAGGGGTTTCCTCTAATGGTCAAATTCCTAGAGAGTGACTAGCATCGAACCCCAGGCTAACTACTTTATGCAAAAACGCCAGGGTTGAAGTGGATTCATGTTGCACTTGGTTCAAGGAGAATGGGAAACGAGAGGGATGCAAAGCTCGACCTCTCTGCCTATAAGGCATTTCCCATTCCGTTCCCCTAAAACAGCATAAATCGGAATTCTAGTAACCTGAACTCTAGGTGAGCATTGCTTGCTGTACATTCCTTTAACTTGCAAAGTTCTTGCTGTTGATTCCATTTGAGAAAAGCTCCCGGCCAACCGGGACCACCCATCCATAGGACAAACCCATGGCCATATCCACCGCACTTTCCTCAAGGTTGTTTTAGTTGTCTAATTACCTACCACATTTAGTTGGATACGCATAAAACAGCTTCCTTAATTAGCCAATTAGACACCAGTTCCTTCATGTAATCTTAGCACTTGACATAGAAAAACAGTGCCAAACAAGTTCCTTTTTAATAGGTTATCTTACTTATCTTTGGAATATATCCATAAAATCCAGCCCGTAGGCTAATCCATAATCCGCCTGAAGGCTATCCAGCAATCCACATGGATTACTAATCCAAGATTCCGCCCATAGACTAGTATGTGGGCCTCAAGATCCAATCCCGAGTCACGTTGGCCTCTTGTGCAGGGCTCCGAAGGCAAGGGATTTACGGCGAGAGCCCCTCCTGGCACCCAAGCGTCCTCCTGCTCCAAGTAGCGCTCAACGGAGAGACCTCTCCCGGCGGGTTCGGTCCACGTTCCCGGCGCGACTAACAACCCCTTTGGTTAGGGTTAGGCAGACCGTTGGAGGTAACTGATGCTCCCTTCAGGCCTTCAACCTAAAGCATTAATTAACTTTCCATCTTTTAGTTCCTTGAGCAAACAATGCAAACAGTGCTCCTAAAATATTACAAGCACAATCAATCCAGTGGTCGTTTATTTGGCCAACTGCTAAGGAGTGAATCCTTATCTCCGAATGCATCCAACATTTGATCCGGGATCAATTGCAACTTGGCAAGATCCCCAAGGGTCTGTTTGTTCACCCTTTTGTCCTGGGGTTAGGGCCATACCCTGTTAACCCAACTTAACCAACACCTTAGGTTTCATAAATCAACAGTAAATCCTGGCGACAATGTCGCTCCAACTTGACTGATCCTTTGCTTCCAAGCAAATACATAACTTCCCTTAACTTGGCAAATCATCCCAAGAAAGGTGATGTAGCAGGATGACTACTCATCCTCTTGCAAGTTAGACTTGCGCTAGAACTTGCCAATCTCATTCCAAGAAATGGCAAATCTATCTTGTGATTAAACCACAAGGCCATGCGACACTACAACTTGTTGCACAAGTGTCGCATCTATCCCATGGGATCATTTCACCCATTGAACGGCGTTTCCTGGTCAAGGACTTTTGTTTAGACAATATGCAGGGTTTAGGGTGTCTTCTTACCTGGCCCAATCCTAATTGTTCTAGGCCGAAAATGTTCGGTCCTAGGCTTTCTCAACTCAATCCGAGTTTTAGCATTAGGTCGAACGATCCTTAGGGTAGAAACCCTAGTTCGTTGTTTGCATGAGCATCCAATTGACCCAAACATTCTGTGAATGTGGGTAGGACCTTTGGGTTTGAGGGCTTCGACTTGGCATCCAAGTACGATACTTGGCTGTATTTCTGATGTGCCAAGCCCCAGCTAGTACTTGAGATGTTTATCGTATCGACTAGTTATGCCTATACGAGACCCTAATGGTTATAATATTACGAGTGATTTGGGTAAACTGTTCTACTCGTCTTGCGATAAGAACGACCCTTTCCTAGAGATGATAAACTTGATCTAAAGGAGAAAAATAGTTGCAAAATGTCACAATACATGTAAACATGCGATTCATTGCTTCTACGCACCACAAGGCTTGCGATAACCCTATCTTTTCTTGCTGGGGTCAAAATGCATGATAATTCGAAGATTAACTTACATAGGACCTACTAGGATTTACAACAAGGAATAATGCCTACAATCTTTTTTCTAAGCATTTGAGTTTCATGCTTTGATAAGCCATACAACCTTTCCTAAATGTAGCTCTTGTTGAATGAATTTTTCGCATGTCGAATATGTAACATGCAACCCTTAGATGCAACATCGTAAATGAAGTTCAGGCAAGACTAAGACTAGTGATGACTTAATCCATTTCCAAGCATCTTTTTCATGCAACTTGCAATGTCCATTGTTTCATTTTCATGCCGTGCAATGGATGTTAACCATTCTTTCCATGCGAGTCATAACAAGAAGGTTATTTACTAAATGCAAGATACTCTTTTCCTTCACGACCAATGCACTTAACAATTTCCTCTTTAACCCTAGGCAATATGCGTTTTAGATTTCCACTTGAAAATGCACGACAAGGAAATTTGTGACTAAGTTCATAGGGCGAGTAAGTTTTACATTCATAACTTTGGAGATGCACACGATCCAATTGCATGATATGCACCAATCCTTATCTATCGTTCAAAGAGATAATTTATCAAATGTACTTTTGTCACTACCACATGAATTAACAATAAGCGTAAAATGCATTCTCCCTATGGGATTAAGCGTGTTTAAATTAAAGCATTTCTTTATGTAGAAATAAATTCATGGAAACTGGGCTTGTGGATCCGCGGTGATGTCCACGTGTAAGTGCGGGGAGGAACCTCCCACGGGTGCGCCTTGCGACTTCTTGGGAGCCATCCTAGACATGATAATGGACTCCGCGGATTCCCTCTAGCCTTTACTCTCACTCTCCGAGACTTCCTAGAGGTCGATACCTTCTCCTCGCGTAGGAATAGGAGCTTAATGCACCCGATTTTAAAATCGGGGAAGGGCATGTAGGAACAAGGCCTATGGGCCTTATCCCTTTAGATGCTTCTTAAAGAAGCTTCTGATTGTCCAGGACCACGTGGGAGAATGGTCAATGATTGGGGAAAGGAGAATTTGATGACAAAGGGGAAGATTGACTCGATGGTGGCAACCGTGAGCTAAGGCGGCAACAGAGCTACAACGGCAACAGCGGGCAGCAGGTCTGGGCATGGTGGGGCAGTCCACGGTGGCTTCTTCCCAGCATGGCAGCCTCTCTTCTTTCCTCCCTCCTCTCAAGGCCTAAGGGGTGTTTATATAGGCCAAGGGGGGGAGAGACTCCACACATGTAGAGCCCCCCCATGCTTCCCTCTTCTCCCATGCATCTCCACCTCAACAAGCTCCCAATACTCTTACTTACTCTTCTCCCACTCCCTCTCCTCTAGCCATGCATTGGCTGGGGGAAGGGATAATTAGGAAATTGTTTTTGCATAAATTTACATTATTATCCATTTTCCCCTTCAAAAAGGGTGTTCTCCCGCGGGGTTTTACGGTCTTCAACCCCGGCCTCGATTTCACAATGCGAAGGCCTCATTTTCGCGCGTGCGGGATACGGATTAAGCTGTTGATAGTTACGATGCGGGAGATAACCTTGCATAGGTTTTATGCAGCATGCGGGGAGTCAAGTTTAATAATATTTTTTGAGTGGAAATATTACATACTCATAGCAAGTTCCTTCCCACCCCATAACAATAGCTTCTCTCATCACCACCACCAACATCAATTCTACTTTCTTTTATCAATCACTCTTCCATATTCCTATTTGCAATACAAAGCTTCTTAGCATCAAAATCATATATCCACAACTGTTGTATTAATCTATTATTCCTACTTGCAATTAAGAAAGGAAAGATAGACCAACCCCACCTGGATATTTTCAAAAAATGCCTACACAATGCATAGATGATAGTTTGGCATGCTTGGAATTCCAAGCTCCATTTTAATGTGCAAACACAGAGAGAGAGAGAGAGAGAGAGAGAGAGAGAGAGAGAGAGAGAGAGAGACAGAGAGAGACAGAGAGAGAGAGAGAGAGAGAGAGATGAGCATAGAAAGTTACACATATGCTCACTAAGATACATGGATTCTATGGGTAGATGATGTTATTAGTGCTAAAAGAGAAAGCCTGAAACTAAAGATATGAGATAGAATTTAAAAAGCTAACATGTCAGTCTCTTTCAAATCACCCTACCACCTAGCCTAGCAGCATGCTACAAATAGGATGATCATCTCCCTCCTCTCGTCACCCGACTTCTCCAAAAGCAAGTGGATCCATGTTATTTTTGAAAACCTACGATGCCAACCCAAGTAATTTTACTTTTCTTTATTTTTTGTCAACTTTCAAGATCACCCATTGAGTGATATGTAGGCTTGGGCTTATTTTCAAGCTTTTTTTGCTAGGTATGATTCTTTTCTCTTAATATATAAGAAAGATGTGTATGTGTGTGTGTGTGTGTGTGTGTGTGTGTGTGTGTGTGTGTGTGTGTGTGTGTGTGTGTGTGTGTGTGTGTGTGTGTGTGTGTGTGTGTGTGTGTGTGTGTGTGTGTGTGTGTGTAATGCACTTGTGAGTAATATCAAATACAAGGAAAAGACACATAGTGGAGACTGATAATGCCTTATGGTGCTTAACATCAAACATTATTGATTATCTCATGGTGTAAGTAGAGCTTGAGTCATTAGTGAGGTGGTATTTTTAATTAATTATTAGCCCCTAATTGAATCTAGGATATAGTAGACGAGATGCTCTAGAGATGAGTTTGTTTCTCTCTCTTTCTCTCTGAACACTTATATTAATGATTGTGTCCCACATGACCTGGTCCTCCTCTATGAACCAATTACTTATACACGGTATAGCTATAATGGCAAAACTAGTATAATGTTTTGTAACTACTATCATTGTCAAGAAATTTTTGAAATTTTTTGGGTCATCAATCGAGGACCTGGATCCCTTCCTTAGGTGATTTGAGGTAGCATATATGGTCAAAATTTCCACCCAAATGGATCCCCCTAATAAGGTGGCCATATGTAATTTCTCATCTAATTTGTCGATGTGAAAAGGGGCAGCAGCCTGGCTCACGACTCAAAACAATTGTGCAATGTTTGATGATACCAGGGGTGCATTGTGCTCATAGTTCAAACTAAGCACGACTAGTGCCTAGAAGCTAGAGAGACTACATAGGCTCAAACAAGGTGATGTCATAGTGTAGAGCTATATAGCTCAGTTTAAGGTCTTGAGATGGCATATGTCCTTAAACACCCAGTCCACTGGTAAAATGTTGCACTCTCTATACATGTAAGGCTTTCGTCGAATATCCCTAAAATCTATCCAATAATAAAATGAAGTATTTATATCAACATGCTCACGGAGTTAAGATATTTCTAGCTAAGGAAAAGTTTAAAAATGAAGGAAATCAATCAAGCCCAATAACAAACCTTGTCATATGGAGCCCAAGGACTCTAATACACATCTAGACCTAGAGGAAGAGAGTAGCAATAAGGAGGAGGACTCTAAGAATAAGGAATACCAAAAGTCTAGAAAGTCTATGAGGGAGGACAAGGGTCACAAACCCCCACAAACCACTCAAAAATCTCTGCTCAAAACCCTCTAGTGTACGAAGTGCAGTAATACAAGTCACCTAGCTACTCAATGTGGTCTTGATTAGTGGTCGTATGGCATTTGTCATACAATTATCCACAATACAGAGCTGTGCCAACATGATGCTCATAATCAGATGGGACAAGATTTGGCAAGCTGCAGGAGAAGTACAGCCTGCCAATTGGAATATCCCTGGAACATCTGTTGATGTTGCTCTACTATGACCTCGACACTAGCTTACACACAACAAGACTATCTATCTCTCGGCATGGCTGAGGATAATGATGAGAAAATTGAGGAGATAGAGGAGGATATTACCACTCCCTAAACAAACAAGATTTCTTTTGTATGCAGAATTACACTAAGATGACGGTGTCTCAAAAACCAGGAGTATGATGCTTAAAAGCACCCAAACTCCATTGTCATCTATCATATAATGGAAATGAAAGAGATCCTTAAACGGGAAGTAAATGTGGTCATTCAAGAGTAGTGCCAAGAGACCCAAAACCACTTCATGTACCAAATTCAAGACATGTAGATGTGAAAGGAACGACAAGTCCATTGACAACATTGCAAAGACTACAATTGATTTTGAGTTTGAAATCAACACCTTCTGTCCCACTGTAATATCATGATTATCAGGATGTGAAATTATAACAAGAATATACATCAATCAAATATGGATTAGACCTCTCAAAATGTAGATCCAAGTGTATGCAAGAGTGAAAAAAAGATTTATGATAATTCTCACAATCATCCATATAACCTAATAGGAGCTTTGTAAGCTAGTTTATGATATCTTATTCGTTAAGTAATTTTTGGTAGATTTAGTATATTGGGATAATCACAAATTCACATGTTGATCTAGTCAACTAGCAACCAAAGCAAGAGGAGTGGTAGACAATGGATAATACTTTAGAATTAACTTTAAAAGAAACAGAGTAATGATTATATTATATAGTCATGGTTCTTCAATGCCTAAATTCCATGGACTCCCTAGTGTTTCATGTTAGAGATATATTTGCATTGATAGAAAAAGTAGTCAAAAACATGCATGCTAGTTTAAGTTCTCGGCTTTGTTGCTGCCAATTCAATAGATTGTGTGCATGTATGGCTCTTTCTAGTAAGCAATTTTAATAAAAGCAAGCGTTGAAACCAAAAATAGTTTTTGTGAATATGGTAATTTAGTAATACCACTATTTATGATGATGATAAGGAACCATTACTAACCTTGCTAAGTTTTCCTGTGATGCTCACAACTAGGAATAACAATTGTGCTATTATTCAAGCTATGAAGATTGAATTGAGCTATAGTAATGCATGGGTGGTGTGTCTTAGTTAAAACCTTCAACAAAAACTCGAGTAAGCTGTAGAATAGCTTATGATGGTACAATCAATAATATTGTGGGCCATTTCATGATAAGAAAAGGATATCACCACTAAGCTTGCATACATTTTCTATGACATTCTAGCTTCCTCTAACATGTATGCTTGGAAACCCTTTGATATTAATGTGAGAAAATATGTGAGTATACATAGGATAGGTTCCTCACTTAGCCAAATACTTGAGGGTGTGCTGAAGGGGAGGGGGGTCACCAAAAAATATATATGTCTATCATGTGGATTCAATACAATGGCTTTTTAGATTCTCTTTCTCATCCATTATTTATATATTGAAGGTATCACTAGGGTGGATTCAAGACAATGGATTTTTAAGTTCTCTTTCTCATCCATTATTTATATATAGAAGGTATCACTTAAAGGGGTATTCATAGATTGAATAGGAAATGGGTGTATTTTACTCATAAAAAATTCATATATAATGGGATTTTTGAATAGGCCTTGAATGCTGTGGCAGGGAGCATTTATATGTAGTGAATCCCATAAGTCCAAATACATAATTTGTAGGTCATTTTACATAATGTGTCCCCTTACCCTTTAATGGCATTGAGAATAATGGTAATGATCTAGTCACTTGAAATCTTCAAAACTTGGAATGTAACACTAGCTCTATATATCCATAGAAAATATGTGAGTATACATAGGATAGGTTCCTCACTTAGCCAAATACTTGAGGGTGTGCTGAAGGGGAGGGGATTCACCAAAAAATATATAAGTCTATCACGTGGATTCAATACAATGGATTTTTAGATTCTCTTTCTCATCCATTATTTATATATTGAAGGTATCACTAGGGTGGATTCAAGACAATGGACTTTAAAATTCTCTTTCTCATCCATTATTTATATATAGAAGGTATCACTTAAAGGGGTATTCATAGATTGAATAGGAAATGGGTGTATTTCACTCATAAAAATTTCATATATAATGGGCTTTTTGAATAGGCCTTGAATGCCTGTGACAGGGAGCATTTATATGTAGTGAACCCCATAAGCCCAAATACATAATTTGTAGGTCATTTTACATAATGTGTCCCCTTACCTTTTAATGGCAGTGAGAATAATGGTAATGATCTAGTCGCTTGAAATCTTAAAAACTTGGAATGTAACACTAGCTCTATATATCCATAGATAGACAACTTTTAGAGGTTGTTTTGGGCGATATTAAGGTTGTATCGATTATTTGTAGATAGACATCATGTGTAGAAGATATACCACTATAGGAAATAATGCCATGAGATTTACTCATTCATGAATTCTCATGATTATCCAAACTCAGATGAAGTCTCATTGACTTACTCACCCAACACAAACACTTACTCACACATACACACACACACACACACTCTCTCTCTCTCTCTCTCTCTCTCTCTCTCTCTCTCTCTCTCTCTCTCTCTCTCTCTCTCTCTCTCTCTCTCTTATATTATAAGAATACCTTAGAGTTGTGTTGCACCTATGGGCAACAATGGGATCTATGAGCAATAGCTATGACCTAGCACCCATGCACTTATAATGAAAGATTGGTAATGAATGAAAAAAGCTATCGATAGATGCACCCACTATTGTGAGACTATATATTCAGTGAAAGGAAAAGCAAGGAAATACATCCATACAAATATTTTGAATATGTGCTTATGGGTCACAAATATAATCTTTACAAGTTTTTTAGGAAGCAAAACCCGTTTATCAAAATAGTTTGAATATCCATTAGTAAGTTCAATTAACTTAGTAAGAAGTTTGGATGGAATAAATTATATGCAAGGACTTATATTAAGTGGTATGAGTCGTCCAAATGTAGAAATGTAAAAAAATGATGTATTTTATAAAAAACAATGTTTTCAACTATTTTGAGAAGATTTTGGCAATTCTAACCACATTGACTTATAGATCACGGTCCTTTCGATCGTTTTGAATGCTTGGATAATCATATTTAAAGTTTGTATGACAAAGTTATGACCAAAACAAGTTGTAGCCAAACTCAAGGCCTACACAAAATTAAAAACTAGAAAAAAGCAAAAGGCAAGGCATATAAGGCAAAAGCCTATGCTTTTAATGTGAAAAGCAAGGGACTAAACTTTGATATAAGATGCATAGATTGATGTATAAAGGCCTCACAATCAAGAGGGTTGGGAAAAATTGCAAGAGTTGATATACAATTAAATCTAAAGAGTGAGGTGCTCACCTATAGCTCAGGCTCCTTTAGCCCAAGAAGGAAGCAAAACACAAATATCGAAGAGTGGTTCAAGTATTGTTTTGGTTTCTTTCCAGCATTACCAACTGAGATGTTCTTCATTATATTATGATATTGTATTTGAGTATTACTTGTCTTATATAGTGCTCATAAATTATAATACACATCATTACTTGTTGGAGTCAATCACCTTTTATATTTTGTATTGTTTGAACTCGTTATCCCTTAAGGATTGTGGCTTAACACAAACCCCCCTCCTCCCCCCCCCCCCCGACATTTTATTGAATCCAATGTGAAAAGCCATATCCAAACTTAGCAAGATGGGAAATCCTTCATTGACTACACAAATGTCAGAATCTAGTGAAAATAGAATCTTTATAAGATTTTTAGGGAGCAAAACTAGTCCATCAAAATAAACAAAAGTTTTAATAACTTAATAAGAAGTTTGGATAAAATAAAATACCTATAAGGACTTTTCTTAAGTGGTACAAGTCATCAAAACCCAAAAATGTAAAAAAAGAAAATTTTAAAAATAGTGTTTTTAGCTATTTTGAGAAGATTTCCACGAATCATCCCATGTTACTTTGTAGATCAGGGTCATTTTGATCGTTCAGAGTCCCTGGATGACCATATTGGGAGTTTGCATGGTAAACTTATCACCAAAACAAGTTGCAACTAAGGACTTGGGGCATGCATAAAAATGAAAATATGAAAAAGCAAAAAGCAAGGCATAAAAGGTAAAAGACTAGTATGCTTTTAACATGAAATCAAGGCAATGGACTTTTATACAAGATGCATAGATTGATGTATAAAGGCATGGGCAATCAAGAGAGCTAGGTAAAATTTCAAGAGTTGATATACAATCAAAGCTGAAGATTGAAGTGTTCACGTATGCCTCGGCTTTCTGAGGCCGCCTAAGAAGGATTCGAGACATGAACATCGAAGAGTCCTTAAGTTGTTCTTTGGGTTTGTTTCTAGGGTATTCTAAAAAGATATTCTTGATCATATTAGTGTATTGTAATTTTAGGATTACTTGGATTGTATAGTGCTCATAAATTATCATTCATGTAGAGTTACTTCTTGGAGTCAATGGCATTTTATCTTTCACTAGTTTGAACTCATTACCCCCTGTGGATTGCGGCTTAACACAAACCTCCCTGACAACGCTTACTAGCTAGCAAACATTGTAGAGTGATGACTTCTAAATAGGAAACCTTAGTGCTGCTAGCCTCGTGTCACCACTTGTATTTTCACAGGGGCTAGCAACAAAAATAGAGGGTTTAGAAGTACAAAGTAAACAAGTTTCTTCAATGACTAGGCGGTGACAATTGTAACAATATCTGGTGTCCTAATGGTTAATATTAGCAGATTCAAGAATAGAAGCATTGACATTCATGTTCGGTCATAGTTATTAGAGGTTAGGGTTGTGGTGATCCACAACTCTTTCCGCTGTCATAGAACCAACAATGAGTGGTCATTGATCTTAATATATAGAGAATGAGATTCCCTAGATATATGACCTTAATTTCCTATAAATATATCATGTGGGAAATGAAAGTCAATAATTGTATGTAGGGAATTCATATAGATATACATAAGATTTCCTACTATGAGATGTGAGCACGGAGGAATGTATCTCCCTCTTTGTTTGAGACCGAGCTTTGAAGATGCATTGACTCGTTCCGTAGCGATTTTGACATGATCCTTACATTCTTCGTTAACTAACTACCATGCGGACTTGAGATTATCCACTGCCGATTATACACACACGCGCGCGAACGAACTCCTTCCACGCGTCACAAGGATCGCTGCTCTCACGCGAGAGACGTCCAGATGTAGAACTTTGAAATCTAATAAGGACGACCAAGACTTCCATCATGTAGTTGTTAATGAATCGTTCACAGGATGTGTCAATGCGGCAACGTGATCGCGACAGTGGCGAGTAATAATAATATTACTACAGGAGTAATAATAATATTACTGTACTGCAGCTCAATATTCTAATTCTAGTGTCAGGATTCCTTTCGGACCTTGTCAGCCGGCTGGCAGGCCACGTTCCTTTGCAAATAATTGCAACTTGCAAGAGCAGTAGAGTCTTGGACAATGTCTCCTATGAAAGCTACAATCTCACAAGATCAATCCTTAGTAGAAGTTAGTACTTATCCTCTCGTCTCGCTTTGTAGTTGTCATTATCCAACCTGCACTGATCGCTCGGTCCCCGCCAGTGGCTCTCTCTCATTAAAACAGCTTTTCGTTTCTCACTCACTCGTGATCATTGTTTTATTATGAAAGTTGCCTCACGAGTCACGGCGTGTTCCCTAGTCATGGTACGCGGCGCGCGCCCACTAGCTAATTATTTGCCTTGATGTACTCTTTGACTCACAGTTGTTGTTGCAACTCCACCAAGCTATAGAGTCTTCACATCCATTAGATGGATAATAATATTATCCTTAACACTTAGCTCCATCATACGAATAGCAATTGTGGTCTTTATTGTTGCATTAGGCTAATTTTATCCATTAGTGTCCTTTACTTTTGGTCTATTCATAGAGACTAGATCACAACAATTTCAAAGAAGAGGAGTGATTTGATCCGTTCTTTCCAAAAGTAGCATCTTTTATTGATCCTTTCCGCTCCCTCCAATGATAAATTGTGTAGATTAGGTGCTATTTTTAGTTTAACATTATGAATAATTCAATGTAATGGGGATTTTCACATGCTCAAGGCTCAAACCAGACAAGAAGGTAAGATGGCTAGTCTCATACCGTGAGAAAACATAATGAGAAAGAGGAAATCACACACAATAGCAACCAACAACACAATAACAATGTAAAGTAAACAATAGTAGACTTTATTCAATAGAGAAAGGCCACTGATGGGGTTGCCAAGTACAAGTGATGGGCTAATGTCCAAACCCAAAACTAGAACTAAGAAGCTTAACTAGCTGTCATAGAATAATACATATAATGTTGAGTATGGGATAGACTTAGTACTCGTCTATACTCTCCCGAGTATACATTATAGTATCTTCATTTATTAAAGTATGCAAGTTCACACCATCTCATTAGTAAGGTTTCAATAATATTTTTTTAAAGCACAAAGGCAACTGCGAATTAGTGCATAGCATGCACCTTCTACTTAGCACACATACAGATAGCTGCAAATTGAAACACATTGGCAACAATTCACTACTAATTAGTATATAAGACATACTAATTAAGAGGTCACTACTAATTAGCATGCATTTTTTTATCAATGGGATTTCCTTATTTGAAGGCACAAAGGGAGGATATAAAATTTATTTTGAGGATGATGATGTCATATAGATTTTTGTCTAGTGTGGAAACCCTTCAACCATGACATGATTCAAAGCAATATATGCTCAGAGACAAAGAGACAAAATAATTCACTATTAAGTGCTTGGCTTCATAAATATGCTTGCATTCAGAGGTACTTGGAGTTTGAGTTGTCTCTTCGAGAAAATGTAGTCTCGAATAAGAGCTTATGTGATATGGATCAAGGGAAGAAGTGGAAGAAAGTAAGATTTGATTGGTTCAAGTATGGGCATCTTTACTTCTGCTATTGTATACATGCAATGAAGTGTAAAGGCTTGGGGCATAATGGCCAATGTTTAAACACATTCAAGAAATGGTGTGCAATACTCTAGCTATCCTTGGGATTGAGAATGGTATAACCCAATAGAAAAAGTAGCACTTAAATCTTAGCTTTTAGCTAGCTTTAAGTTGGATTTTTGAAAAGGCATGAGGCGATGCTACATGGTCCCTTCTTGGGAGGAAATGATCGTATATGCTGATACTTTTCGAGGATTGAGACCCATATTTTAGGAAGGATTCGACATGATTGAGGGGAGGTTTTGGTGTGCTTGAGGGAATGCAAAGGGAGAGTAATGCAAGGAGTGGACTAAGACACTGCAAGACATCGACCAAGGGAGGACAAGCACTATAGAGATAGAAGCCATCTTCTGCAATGTTGTGTTCCCAGAGGGAGAAGACAACCTGAACCAAAATAGTTGGTGAAGGTGGAAACGAGTGGAGACTTTGAGTTCAACTAATTATATTACATGCTACAGGTGAGTGTTGAAGAAGACATAGAAGAGGATGTAAATATGCTTTCTTTACAAGATGTAGAGCAAGTATTATATCTGAGTTTGCATATGCTTGAGCTTGGATATGGGGAACTAGATTTTGCGAATAACCTTTTGAATTCTAGCAAGAGGCTTGTTATATTGTATAAGAAACAACTATTTAAGCACTCATATGATCAAATAAGGATGCAAAAAAAGGATGCTAAACTTATAAAAGAGGCACAGGTTCTAGCCCATCTCACACTACTTACTCCAAGGCTCAAATTAGCCATATTGAGGATGCCTATGTTGAGACTATTAAGGCTGTAATTAGCCCTATAGAGGATCATGTGAAAGAGGTTGAAGTTGATGAGATGGACATTGCATATAATTTGTGAGTGCTGATGAGGAAGACTATGAGGCTAAAGTCTTACTTAAGGAAATGAATCAGATAGAGATTGAAGAATTGATGCATGCACATGATACGCATGATATACTTGCATTCTATGAGAAGGTTCAAAAGCTAGAGGATCTTGTTGTCCTACATGAGATCAATGTAGTGGGACTTTGGACACACGATTATTCCTTCAAGAGCTTCGATGCGAATCAAATGACTACTTGTCTTATAGTCTTTTGCACACAAATGCAATCATTTGTTTGTAGTGAGTGGCATGGCCTTGCTTCAATCCCATGAATGATGCATTTTCCACACTCCACGATCCAAGTGAGTGCTCCTTCAACTCTCAACCCTTTACAACCTCCACATGCAAGAGAGAAGCATGGGCATGGCAAGAGAGAGTTCTTGGAGAGAAGATGAGTAGAGCTTCACCCTCTTGGTCCCTCACCCTCTCACTCTCTTTTTCTCAATCTCTCACTCTCACCCGCACTCACTCTCCCACAATAAAAGTGTGACTTTACATGTTTAATCAATAGAATTGTTGCAACCATTTGGCAATTTAATTGTGCATGTGCTTCATGCATATCATATTATGATTAGTAATCCAAAGACTATTTATAAAAATTTAGGCTCCCTCTCATGCTTGGTTGCTCCTTGTGTAAGAGCTTTCGCTCAACCGCCAAGACCCACGGACCACTTATTATTTCAATCGTTTCAAGCCGAGCACTAATGGCTACCTCTCACATAGCCGACGCACCATCCATATCTACGGGTGTAGTGAGCTTACCTTGATGTTGAAATGAGTTGCCTCCTCTCTCACGCACTTCGGTAGCTCCACGATCCAAGTGCAAGCTTCAAGCAAGCTCCATCCTCAAGCTCCACACTCCAAGATCCATCGCCATGAGCAAGAGAAGAGAAGAGAAGAGAAGAGAAGAGAAGAGAAGAGAAGAGAAGAGAAGAGAAGAAGAGAGGAGAAGATGGAGAGCTTCTGTTGAGATATCGAGCTCCACTCGTGATATGCTAGGGTGACCGTTGTGCAGTTATGTCACCGACGTGTCAGTTGCAGATGCGGTTGGTACACCGCCCATGAATAATAGCTAGATGACAGCTATCCTTATCTACTCTAGTTCGTGGCTCAGTTAGTATGCCACCTTAGTTAGTTGAGTTTGGTTTGAGATCCATATATAGGGTTCTATTTCTTTGTATAAGACTTTCTTTTTGGCTTACACAACTAAGAAGAGGAAAACTGTTTTCAGTTTCCACCCTTGTGTGTATTCCCCCATTGTGCAAGCAAGAAAGCTACAAGTGAGACTCCTTCTTTCTCTTCCACAATCTTGACATGGTATCAGAGCCTTGTTCGTGGTAAGGAGCACAAGAAGGCAAGCCAAGCTCGCGGTGTTCTGGTAAGAGGAGCAGTGTTGCTTTCATTTTCTGTTTTGGGAGCAGATCTTTGTAGGTAGCACAGCCGGAAATTGCAAGAGTGCATTGTCTCAGGTTGAGACGCCCTTCGCGGTGAAGCAAGAGGGCAGTATATGCCATTTCAGGGCTTGTTTTGGAGGCGGAAGTTTTCTGCACGCACTCAAGAAAAGGCCCAATTTTATACTGTGCACCACTATTCTACAGGTTGGTGAAAAGTTACTGTAGAAATTGCATCATATGCCTCTGCGCAGAGACATTAGGAGTTACAGAATTGTCCTTGTTGCCTGTTGATGCAAAATCGTCACTAGGAAGTGACTGTGTGGTTAAATACCACTTTCGTCAGTTTTGCAAATTAGCCCTTGTGAGGCTGAAGTTGTGTTCTTTGTAGTGACAGAATTTTTTGCAGTGTTCTGTAATGGCGTCTGATTCTCTTTCACAGATTGTCACTGAAAAGCTTGACAAGAACAACTTCCAAGCATGGAAGTTTAGAATGACGAATTTTCTTATAGGAAAAGGATATTGGGAATTTGTTGCAGGAAATGAAGAAGAACTAGTTCTTCCTGATGTTCCCAATCAACAGCAAATGCAGGCATTCAAAACATGGTATGAGAGAGCCAGAAAAGTTATGTACTGGCTGTCTATCAGTATTTCAGACTCTATGATTGTGCATATTCAGGATGCAAGTACGCCAAAGGAGGCACGGGATACTTTGTCAAAAATGTATAGCACAAATACGCAAGCCACGAAAATGCAGCTCAAGCAAGAGTTGCATAATGTGCAAAGAGAAAATATGAGCATCAATGACTACCACATGAAGGTGAAGAAGATTGCAGATGCACTTGCTTCCATTGGGTCGCCAATGGAAGATGATGATTTAGTTTCTGTGACCTTGAATGGTCTAGGAAAGGATTATGCACAGTTTCGGACATCCATTTCAGTTCGTGAAAGATTTTCTGATTTTGAGGAGTTGATTGCTCTTCTAATTTCTAAGGAGCAGAGAAATGGTGGTACATCTTCTTCAGGAGGAACCTCAAAAGAAGCTGTCTTCTACTCAAATGCTGGAAGAGGTAGAGGCAGAGGTAGAGGAGGCCGATCTGGAGGCCATGGTAGAAATCAGAATATGCAGCAAACTCAAGAAAACCAGTCCTATGGAGGAGGACGTGGTAACTCTAGAGGCAGGGGGAGCCAAAGAGGTCGTGGTGGATGGCAAAGATGGCAAAATGCAAACAGCAATGTTGAATGCTACTACTGTGGTAAAATGGGTCATATGGCTAAAGACTGCTATAAAAAGCAGAATGACATCATGAATGGAAAACTGCAACAAGGAAATTATGCATCTTCTAGTAGACAGGGTGATGACAGAAATGAGCATTTGTTTATGGTGCAGCACATGAACAATTCTGTGACAAGTGCAGAAGAAAGCAACGATGTATGGTATGTTGACTCAGGTGCATCAAACCACATGACAGGTTATGCAGAATGGATGGAGGATGCAAGAAAAATGGAAAAACCAGGATTTGTGGAGACTGGTGATGATACTGCACATCCTATTGTGCAGATTGGAAAAATTCCCTTGTCTATGCAGGATGGGAAAAAGAAATACCTGCCCGATGTATTTCATATCCCGAATATCACCAAGAATCTGGTTTCTGTTGGTCAAATGGTTGAGCAGGGCTTGCAGGTCAGATTTAATCCTCATGGATGCTTTGTTGAGGATATGAAAAATAAAGGTCGCTTGATAGCAAAAGGAAAGAAGAAGGACAGAATGTTTACATTGGATGCAGACATGTTTGAATTGAGTGCATCAATGTTTGGACATGGGACCGGTGTAGTTGCAGATATTGATATCTGGCATAAACGCATTGGTCATGTTAATGTACAACGACTTAAATCAATGCAGGCCCAAAATATTGTTGCAGGATTGCCTAAATTCAAGGTTGCAGAAATGCATAAGGTATGTAAAGCCTGTCAGTTTGGAAAATAGGCAAGGAAACCATTTCCTAGACATGTTCAAGAGAGTAAGAAGCCATTGGAATTAACCCACTCTGATGTGTGGACTACTAAACCTGCATCTCTTGGAGGCTGTCATTATTTTGTCACTTTTATTTATGACTATAGCAGAAAAGTTTGGGTGTATTTCATGAAAAAGAAAAGTGAAGTTTTTGGGCATTTCAAAACTCTTAAAGCTATGGTTGAAAAAGAAACAGGTCTGCAAATAAAATGCCTAAGGTCAGATGGAGGGGGAGAGTACCTCTCAAATGAGTTTGCAAGGTTCTTGGAGGAGCATGGCATAAAGCAGCAATATTCATGCAGTCATACCCCACAATAAAATGGAATTGCAGAAAGGAAAAACAGGCATATTGGAGAGGTATCTCCTGCCATGCTCAATGAAAAAGACTTGCCAGATTTTTACTGGGCTGAAGCAGTTGCTAGAGCAGTCTACATAATGAACAGGACTCCCACTGCAGCAGTACATGGGATGACTCCAGAGGAGAGGTATACTGGTAGGAAACAAGATATTTCTCATTCGAAAATTTTTGGTTGCATTGCCTATGTACATGTGCCAGATGAGTTGAGATCCAAGTTGGATCCAAAAGCTGAGAAGTGCATCTTTATTGGTTATTCTCTGCAGCAAAAAGGGTATAGATGCTATAACCCTTCCACTCGTAAGTTTACAGTGAGCAGAGATGTTGTTTTTGATGAGATGAGTAGCTGGTATAAACCAGTAAATGTGATTGATGATGTAGATGCACAAAACGGTAATGCTGCACAGAATTCCTTGCAGCAGTCACAAAATATTAGTGGACCTGGAGCGTCCTCTAGTAGTGGCTCACATTCTTCGCCATGGACATGCAGATTGAGATCAGGAGAATCTTCTCAAAGCAATGTAGATAGTGATATGCAGGTATCACGAAAAGGAAAAGAGAAGGTAGATCAGCCCATGGTTGATGTGAATGCAGGTCACTCTTATGTGGATGGTGAATCCAGTGGCTCAGAACAGAGGATTGATGATGAGTTGGGTATCCCCTCTATTGTTACACTTGGAGTAAGGAAGACCAGGGATGTTTTGAGAGCACCTGGAAGTGAGCCTACTTTGTGTAGGTCTACCAGAGCTAGGTATCCTGTGGATAGGCTGAAATGGATTTAAAGCCATCCACTATGCATATATGGTCAAAGTGATACAGGAACCAGAACCCACTTCTTTTGAGCAAGCCATGGGAAAAGGAAAATGGGAGAAAGCAATGGATGAAGAAATGGATGCCTTGGAAGCAAATGCTACATGGGAATTGGTACCTTTGCCTAAAGGTAAGAATGCTATTGGCTGTAAGTGGGTTTATAAGGTGAAGCACAATGCAGATGGTTCTGTGAACAGATACAAGGCAAGATTAGTAGTCAAGGGGTATGCACAAACATATGGCATTGACTATGAAGAAACATTCAGTCCAGTTGCAAGGATGGCAACCGTAAGAGCAGTCATTGCTATGGCTGCATCAAAGGGATGGTCTTTACATCAGATGGATGTAAAGAATGCCTTCTTGCATGGTGATTCGCAAGAAGAGGTCTATATGGAGCAGCCACCAGGTTATGTGCATGTTGTTCATCCTGAGTTTGTTTGCAGGTTGAAGAAAGCTTTGTATGGCTTGAAGCAAGCACCTAGAGCATGGTCTGACAAGATAGGACAGTATCTTGTCACTATTGGCTTTCAGATTTCCAAGGCAGATTTCTCACTTTATGTGAGAAAAACAGAGAAAGATATTATGCTACTTGTCATCTATGTTGATGATTTGATTATGACAGGTGACAGTGATGAAGATATCCTTCATGTGAAAATGCTATTGAAGCAAAAGTTTGAGATGAAGGATTTGGGAGAGCTGCGTTATTTCTTGGGCATTGAGGTGATTAGATCACCAAGTGGGATACAGCTCTTGCAAAGGCAATATGGATTGGACATGCTGTCCAAATATGGGATGACAGGCTGTAAGCCTATTTCAGTTCCTTTGGAGCAGAATGTGAAGCTGAGCGCAGATGCAGGTGAGTTTCTGGAAGACCCTACTATGTACAGACGCATAGTAGGAAACTTGATTTATATGACTATTACCAGGCCAGATTTGAGCTATGTTGTTGGATTGGTAAGTCAGTTTATGCAGGCTCCAAGGAAACCGCATTTGGATGCGGCTAGACGTATACTCAGGTATGTGAAGTCCACATTGCAGTATCGACTATTTTATGAGACTAGGGTTCAGATACAGTTGCATGGATACACTGATGCTGATTGGGCTGGTAGCATTTCTGATAGACGATCTACCAGTGGATATGTGTTCTCTTTTGGGAGTGCTGCAGTCACTTGGAGCAGCAAGAAACAGCCTACAGTTGCTTTATCCAGCACAAAGACTGAGTACAGGGGCGCAGCAATGGCTGCATGTAAGGTAGCTTGGTTGCATAATCTACTTTATGATATGCATCATGGGCCAGTTGTCATTTATTGTGACAAGATGAGTGGTATACACTTGGCAAATAACCCAGTCTATCATGCTAGAACAAAGCACATTGAGGTGCATTATCACTATGTGCGGGAGAGGGTTTTACTAGGTCTTATTGATCTAGTTTATGTCAGCACAGAGGATCAGGTAGCTAACATATTTACGAAGGCATTGGGCGCAGAGAAGCTGCGCAAGTTCAGAGACCTGCTTGGTGTGCAGGAATTGGGATTGAGCTCGAGGGGGAGTGTTGAGATATCGAGCTCCACTCGTGATATGCCAGGGTGACCGTTTTGCAGTTATGTCACCGACGTGTCAGTTGCAGATGCGATTGGTACACCATCCATGAATAATAGCTAGATGACAGCTATCCTTATCTACTCTAGTTCGTGGCTCAGTTAGTATGCCACCTTAGTTAGTTGAGTTTGGTTTGAGACCCATATATAGGGTTTTTCTATTTCTTTGTATAAGACTTTCTTTTTGGCTTACACAACTAAGAAGAGGAAAACTATTTTCAGCCTCCACCCTTGTCTGTATTCCCCCATTGTGCAAGCAAGAAAGCTACAAGTGAGACTCCTTTCTTCTCTCCCACAATCTTGACAGCTTCTCCTCCACGGTCCCTCGCCCTCACACACTCACTCCCTCACACTCTCACACTCCCTCTCTCAAGCACAAGCTCAAGCAAGTAAGAACAAGAAGAAGAAGAAGAAGAATAGGAGAGCCACTTTTGGCCACAAACACCATATTGGGGAATATGGGAATTTCCCATAAGTTTGGGACATGTGGTCAAATCTTTGGATTTGTCATAACTTAAACACTGTAACTCCAAATCAAGTGCTCTATAGCTCAATAGATTCCATTTTTCAAGAACTTTCCAATGATAGGTCACATCATATGGTTTTGAGAAACTTATGGGTATATTATCCGAGTGCCAACTTTTTAGTATTCAAAAAATGGGAATTGGAAGATTCCCAAACTTACAAATATCGTGTTCACACACAAGAATGAGCTTCTCATTCACTTTTCAACTTTATATACAAAACCCTAAATCGCTTTTGGGCAGTCATCCCCTTATCCCCTTTTTTACATGGCCGGCCGTGGCCTAGGCCATTTTTCCCATTGTCCTCCTATATTCCTAGCTTCTTTCCTACCGCCCATCTACCTTTACAAATTGCACGGGTGCGAGCCCGATGCTCTTTAAATTAAATCATGATGCGCTTGTGCTCTTTTATAAAATTATTGACTTGTGCTTTTCCTTGTGCGTCCTTTTCCTTTATTTAGGACTTTTCTTGCGCTTCTTGTGTTTTTAGATTTTTCTTAGCGCGCCTTCGTCTTCTGTTTCACTTTTCCTTGGCCTTTGTGTTGGTGGTGGTGTGGAGGAAGGTCGTTGGGGGCACGTTGGTGGGCTAGGTGGCTGGTGGTAGGGTTGTTGGAGTTGGTGGTAAGACTATTCTTTGTTAGGGATTGCATTGATGGCCAGCACAAGTGTTGGTTTGTTGGGGATTCTGCACATGACGATGCTTGGCGGGCTTGCAGGATGATAAAGGATAAGAATTCAGAGTTGGGTGTCGATGCAGAGTGAACTTCACTTTCGTTGGAGTCTTCAACACCTGCAATTGAAAACCTCTCATAAGTGGTCTCTCCCTAGGGGTAGTGCTAGTCTTCTCTATCGTGCACAAGACATAGTTCAATTATTTTGGGAGATAGGTCGAACTCTAAGCAAGCTAAGAGTATTTTCCTACACTTGAGGACCCAAACTTGTATATATTTCAGTGCAGATATTATGTGAGTGCTCGTGCATACTTAGATATTATGTAGTTAGAAGACTGCCGGCTAGTTTCTCGTAAGAATGTGTGGATGAAGCAAAGTTATCCATGTTGAGAAGAAGTACATGTGAAGGTGTATGAGACATCCTTTGCATTGTGACCGCACGACGTAACATAAGTGAACACAAGGACACCCACTTTCGGTAGCTAGGAGCTATTGGACTTGATTGATGAGGACGATGTACTTTTCATGGCCATTCATGTCGTGCTTACCACAATTGATTGTGATGGTATTAAGGCAGAGTGCAAGAGGGAATCGTGCGAATGGGTCAGGGTGATAGGTCTAACCATAGGCGAGACAAGCTCCCTAGGTGTGTCCCGCCCTTGATGTGCCCTCAACAATTGTGGGTGATGCTAAAGGGCTAGGGGACTAGGGACGGAGCTAGCCAACCAAGGTCACTGGACGTACCTAATTTGAGAACCCCTAGGTGCTATGCTATAATCGTGGGTGCTTCGTATCCTTTCGTTCTTTTCTTTTTTTCCTTTCCCGTTTTTTTTTTTTTTTTTTTTTTTTGGGAACTTGCCTAAGTACAACCATTGCAATATGTTGAGGCTATCAACCTTTCAATGGATAGGGAAATGTCAAGCTTCGAAGGCTCAAGAAATGGATATTACAGTGATGATTGTGCCCTAGCCTCCTTGTTAGAGAAGCAGTTGTTGAGATGGGGAGATACACTTGAGATATGGCAATCCTCTTTGGAATGTGCGATGTTGGTACAATTGAGGCAACAGCTGCCGTGAGTACCCGGCGTAGAGTGTAACCCAGAAAGAGGAAGTGGTTAAGATCATGCTTTGGGCCATGCGACGTGGGCACTCGCATGGGTGATTTTCACTTTCGGCAGCGTGGCTTTGTCGCAGCTCTTTGTGAGGTTGGTGGTCTTGCGGTGACTTGGGCATTGAACACGTTCCTACGAAGACCTGCGTCCTCCTGCATCCACTTGTCACTTCATGAGAGTATATGCAAGTCGCATGCATCAAGTACAACAAACAGATGCAATCATGTCAAGATATTACTTTATCAAAATCCTATGATGTTGATTACGATGCATATTCCGGTGCTTGTTAAAGACATGGCATATATTAGCAATAGGTAAGGAAAGTGTATACAGGTGAGGAGCTTGCCTCTTTAACCATTTAAAGACAAAAAGTTATGGCAGGATGGCCTTTGTTAAGTTGCTTATATATCATAGGGGCTAGTCTATTTACACGAGGCAGGGTGAGTTCGGATGGTCAGGCGACTGAGGTTGTGCCGGTGAGGGGCTCCTATGAGGCTGGGTGTGGAAGATGTCAGCTGGGGCCTGGATGGTATAGTCCCTGGTCGCAACAATTGTTTCCAGAATTCTTTTAAACAATGCGTCAAATTCCTACTTGTCTCGAGCTGCCCTCTCCTCTTTCGAGCACCTGGTGCCCGAGCATCTAGAGGGAGCCTGCATGGCTGGTGTTGCTACACCCCATGTACTCCCTTGAGCCCTTGTCCTCTTGGCTTGGGGGGTTTTCGGCATGCGTCCTGGGCGGTGTCGTTTAGGGCCTCTTTTCGGCGCATACCTCTTTAGAGTAGGCGCCTATCATTCTGGTGGGGGTGCTAGTGCCTTATTCTCTTTCCGATGGTGAAGAGCTTCCTTGCATGCCAGCTGCACTATGTGGTCCATGGATGCTACCGTAGGGGGACCTAAAAAATGCGAACCAAGGATTAGGCCCTGAGACAGGATAAAACTATTCGCATGGAAGGGATTATACAGTGGGTTATCAAGTGCATATGGCGAGGAGGGGAGAGGTGAGGCATGCAGTGCTTGTTGTAGAGGGATGGCCCCCATGATGATGTTCGTTTTGCCTCCAGTCATTAGTAGCAGATCTTGGCTTATGCTAAGTTGCATGGACTGGTTGTCATGGAGTGGGCCAAGGCTCATACTTAGAAGGATAGACCGGAAAAGGAAAAGGTGTATAGAAAGGGACAATGCCCCATCTACACCATCATAGATGTTGGTCAAGGCTTCCTATGGCGGTAATGAGGGTTGCATGACCTCCACCTAGAGGTGGGAATGGTCACACGACTTCTAAATGTGTGGTGAGAGGAGGACCTAAGGAGCTCAACCTGTCAAACCCAACTCTTCTCACTGCGCTTGACTATCATTGCTTGTGTGTGTTGATATTATCTATACAGAGTCACAAAATTCATTGTGTATTTATGTACATGTTTACGAATCCATGTCACTTCATAGGATAAAAGCCAATTGTAGAACTCCAGATTGTACTGGAGTGTGACACGCACATCTAGTACTCGTGGCAGCTTACCCAATAACAATAGATATTTTGCAACATCGAGTAGCATGGAACCTTGTCCGAGTCTACTGGCAACATGTAACTCCTCCTTAGTGAAAACCTTATCAGACAGAGAGTTCTCTTAGCTAGTTTCAGCTAAGTCCATATCCCGAATGGCAGTTAGCACTTGAAAGGAAGTTGGTGCCACATAGATTGGGTATCTTTGAGACCGCCATTTGGCCAATCACTCCTCTGAGACTGTCATAATCTGGGCTCCTAGTTCAGCCATTGCAACACGTCTTTCAAACCAACATTTTTCAAATTGAATTCGACCCTCTGATTATCACTTTAGTTACTCTATCTCTTAGAGATTTGGTTGGTAGAGCACATCATTGAATGTTATATTTAAGCGTAGTTCGTTGGCTTCCTCGTCAGTGGTGAGTCGCATGCGTCCATGTAAGAGCCTATCATAGTTCTCATCAAGATGTTCTTGCTCTTCCCAAGTTAGGAAAAATGGCAAGTATTTCCTGAGCTGCTTCTTGGGGAATGCACCCATGATCGCAAGGACGTAGACATGTGCGAATACTTTGAGTTTAGCATCCAACTTAGTTAAGCATTCTATGACACATCTATGTTCAACGAGGGCTTTCTCCATTGCTATCTCATGCAAGGTTCTAGGAGTTTGCCAAGGCTTTAGCATAGTTGGGGGCCTTAGGCATAGATGAGCAAGATTGGTCAACGCTAGGATTGCTTATGCTCTCAGGGTTTGTGCATTTTTCTTGAGGTTCAGCTGCTATTTTGTCATGGTTCTCCTTGGATGTGAATGGTGATTTTTCATCGTGTCGTGACAGTGTTGTATCCACTCTTGATTTGTCCATTGTGAGTTCTATTGTCGGTGGATATAGTATTGCAAGCAATCATTGATGGTAACAACTGCTTTGATTTTTCAGAACACAGGGATGTGTCTGAGGTTTCACCGCTATTAGGAGAGACATCAATGGGTTCATTGGTGGATGGGCTTGATGCTTTATTCCTTAGCTCTCTAGTACTCTTGGTCTCAATGTTCTTGGGATCCACAACCACCTGTAACTGCTATTGTTTTTGCTGTTTTCTCCTCTTTTTCTTGGTCAATGAAGGTGCATAACTTAACGACTCAGGACCCTGAACTAGTTTAGCCACCATCGATGTGCTTGGTTGGGCCTCAGATTTCCCCTTCTCTGGTGTGTCCTCATAGGACGTAGCTGCACCGTGCTGGACAACCTTGCTAGGTTGGTTGGTCAGATGCATCATCTCCTTGGCCACATCTTTGAGAGGTTTCTCCTTAAGCCTAGGCTTTAGGTGCTTTGAAAGTGCTGGAGTTGTCAAGAATATTGGTTGCGGCACCTCCTCCCCAGGTGAACTGCTAAGGACACATTCTGTAAGGGGCATTGTCACAGCCAAGGGCTGTGACTTCTGTGATCCCTAATTGGAAGTGGTAGCGGCTAGTCCAGTGGGCTGGCTACTCTTGGTGGATTGCAGTGTCAAGTCCCTAGGGCACTCTGAAGTGGTCGTATCTTTTGTTGCCCTTTGAGCATCCACCTATATAGATCGAGCATGAATTGATCTAGTCACATTAGGTTGCACAAGCATATCCTTGGGCCGAGAGCTACGGATGGTGTCATGTGCCACCTTTTGGACATTTGGAAGCTTAGATGGAGATAGAGATTGGGATTGAGCAGCTACACTTGATGACTGTTGTTGTGCTTCCTGTGTCCGTTTAGGGAAAGAGAGTGTAGGAGACTTGGGACTCCTAAGTGGCTCCGACACTGGCTGAAAGATTTGCTCGAGGATATTAGACGATCGTGCCATTTGCTTTGTTGAGCAATCAGTCTTCTCACGAGCATCGTTGTGCCTATGGTGCTCATTATCCTCTTGGGAAGTCAAAATCTCCTTGAGCACTATTGGTCTTTGTGCACGCTCAATGGTTACATATGACATCTGCTTATTAAGTATGCTAGGCTGAGGCTCTTTCTTTCGAACACTCATGTTTGGTTTCTTGCCTTGAGACTTGGAGTTTCTCTTAGTTTTCCTCCTATGCTTCATTGCTTTTGATCCAATCTGGCCTTCAGCTGATAGAGGTGGTTTAGAAAGGGGTTTTGGTACCCAAATCCATCAGTTACCGGCATAATACCCTTGAGCACGTAGCAACGCTTTGGATATCCATCTCGTCGTTGTATTGGCTCTCCATTGAACATGCCTTCGTCTATAAGGCTTGGGATTCTTTTGGGGTCTTGTACGATATTCGTAAGTCCAATGCCTATCCTTGGCATTGGCTCCTGGCCTTCTTGTTTCAGGCATGGCCTCACTCACTTGTTCTCGTTGTTTGGCCTGTCCTTCTATCAACTCTTCCAACAAGTCCTTGCTCTCGTTAGTAGGCTTGATTGCTATGTCAAAACCTTGCCTTTCCCTCGAGGTTTGATGAGGTCACCCTTGCTAAAGGTTGTGACTATCCTCACACCCGGTAGTGTCAGGTGTATCCTCTATGCTACATAGTCGGCCTCACACTTGGTCGACCTTTTGAAGGGTCTTCCTAGGAGGGTTTCCTTTCTACAATTAGCACTATTTGGAGGAACATGAAACAGGATAGGCAAGCTTTCAGTTTCAATTGTTGCAAGGATTTTGCACTCCTCTATGAGTGCTTGTGGGTGTCCCCCATAAGAGCTAAGAGTTGCATTAGTCGGTGTGAGCTCTGGTTGGCCTAGTAGGGTCCATACTTCATAGGTCAAGATATTAAAATCTACTCCTTCATCAATCAGAGCATCGATAGTGTGCTCTCTTTTTGCGGTGAGTTTGACCCTAAGATAAGTTGATGGTACTATGTCTTCTTCTTTCGAGTCTTGGCTTGTAAATTTAAGCCTTCTAACAAATGCCCTTGAGTCCCCAACTGCATGACCAGATGTGGATTCTCCACTAATGTCTTGGATCGCCTGTGCAGTGCTATTCAAGGTGCATCTATCGTCAGGACTGTCATATCTAGTCATCCTCGCAGTTGTAGCTTGATGTTGTTGCTTTCTGCTTTGACTAGATGCAGTCCAAATGCAACACGTACGTGTTTTTGTGGTGTGGCCTTTTTGCCCTTGTTGGCTAGATTGGCCCATTGAGGTTCTAGGGTCTCTGTTTGTCTCTGTTCAGGTACGAGATTTTGGTTGCTCTTTTGCAAGTGAGAATTTATGCTCGTGTAGAGCCATTACTACGCTAGGGTCTAATTTGGAGGACCTATCATGGCATGTGTTTTCTCTCCAACCTACTTGGGGGAGTGTCAAGAATCGCATGGTGGGGGGACTTGCTCAAGATGCTGCACCGAACACACACAGAATGCACAAGGAGAAGCTTACTCAAGAGACAAGAAGAGAGATGGAGGCCAAAACGTTTTCTTGCTCGTTTCTTCTTCTTCTTCCACACTCTTTACAATGTACACAAAGTATAGATAAGATACAACATAAAGGAAAGTGGACTACTAAGTCAAACAATGCAGAACCGACTACATTAGTCGACTGGCGCTATAAGTATGCCACTTGTAAATAGGTGTAACAACCTGAATATAATAAGTAATGAGTCAGTGGCCATGTGAGAGTCATAATGACCACCGACGTGCTAAGTGTAGACGTGTGGACCCATCTAACCAGGCGGTCTATCATTAATGTCCGCATGTGTTGAGCTTGTTATCTCAACACTTCCCCTCAAGCTCAACTACATCTCTGCAACACCAAGTAAGCTTCGAAACTTTTGAAGCTTCTCTGTATCCAATGCCTTCATGAAGATGTAGGCTATCTGATCCTGTTACACCAAGTCAATCTCACCTGCTAGTATCTTCTCTCTCACAAAGTGATAGTGTACCTCAATATGTTTTGTCCTCGCATGGAACACAGGGTTCCTAGCCAATTGTATACTACTCATGTTGTCACAATAAATGACAACTGGACCTTCCACCTGCACATCCAAATTAGTCATTATCCTTTGTAGCCATACTACCTCACATGCTGCAACAACAGCACCTCTATACTCAGCCTTTGTACTCGACAAAGCAACTATAGATTGCTTTTTGCTGCTCCAAGAAACTGCTGCACTACGAAGAGAAAACATGTATCCGCTGGTAGATCTTCTATCAGACATACTACCAGTCCAATCTGCATCTGTGTATCCAAAAACCTGTACATCTATGCTGCCTACCTCATAGAAAAGTCCATAATGTAATGTGGACTTCACATATCTCAATATGCGTCTGACTGCATCCAAATGTGGCTTTCTAGGTACTTGCATAAACTGACTCACAAGACCAACAGCGTAGCTTAAGTCTAGCCTTGTAATGGTCATGTAGATCAAACTCTCCACTATCCTCATGAACATAGTAGGGTATTCTATCTCATCCCCAACATCACCACTCAACTTTACATTCTGCTCCAACGGGACTGAAAGTGGTTTGCATGCTTTCATACCATACTTGGAAAACATATCCAAGCCATACTGTCTTTGGGACAGCCATATACCACCATCACATCTGATCACCTCAATGCCAAGGAAGTACCTTAGCTCACCTAAATCCTTCATCTCAAACTTCTTCTTCAAAAAGTCCTTGACTTCAGCAATCCCACTATCACTATCACCTGTAATAATCAAGTCATCCAAATAGATGACTATGATGACCAAACCTGCATCTCCCTTTCTCACATAAAGTGAGTGATCATCATCAGAAACATAAAAGCCAATATTGACAAGATACTCTCTGATCTTGTCACACCATGCTCTAGGTGCTTGCTTGAGCCCATAGAGCGCCTTCTTCAACCTGCACACATATGTGGGATGCTCTAAATCTTCATAACCTGCTGGCTGATCCATATACACTTCTTCCTGCAAATCACCATGCAAGAAGGTTTTCTTCACATCCATTTGCTGCAACCTCCAACCTTTGGCTGTTACCAAAGCAATTACACATCTGACAATTACCATCCTAGCAACTGGACTGAAGGTTTCATCATAATTTATGCCATATGTCTGGGCATAGCCTTTTGCGACCAGCCTAGCTTTGTACCTACTAATAGAACCATCTGCATTGTGCTTAATCTTATAAACCCACTTACATCCAATAGCTTTCTTGCCCTTCGGCAATGATACTAGATTCCAAGTCTTATTGGCCTCTAATGCAGCCATCTCCTCATCCATTACTGCATCCCAATGAGTATGACCAACAACATCCTGAAAACAAGTGGGCTCAACATCCTCAATTAGTTTCACCATATAAGCATAATGATAAGCTGCATAACCTTCACAACCAAATCTTTTAACAAGGTATCCGACCCTGCTAGATATGCGTACCACCAGATCACTCAATGGAGCCTTTACATTATTATGAGCTCTCTGTACACCTGGTGTCCTCACTGAAGGAATGCCAAGCTCATCATCCAAGCTCTATGAGCCACTACAGTCTCCAGCAAGAACTGCATCAATGCCTTCTGACACTTTATTCTTTCCTTTGTCTTTACTTGTAGTGCTACTAGATGCACCTGAAGATGTAGAGCTGCTTCTTAGTCTCCCAGACCAAGGACTGCCAGATGATGTCTATGGTCCACTATGAGTCCGTGATTCTTTCTTTTCAGCCTGCACATGAGTGTCATGATCATGATCATCATCAAATGCATCACCACTAGATGCATACCAACTACTCATTTCATCAAAGATGACATCCCTGCTCACTCTGAACTTACATGTGACAGGGTTATAACAGCGATACCCTTTCTGCTCTAAAGAGTATCCAATAAAGACACATTTTTCTGCCTTTGGATCAAGCTTCTTCTGTAGCTCATTTGGTACATGAACGTATGCAACACAGCCAAATACCTTCAAGTGCGATACATCAGGCTTCTTGCCAGTAAAGCATTCTTCAGGAGTCATCCCATGAACTGCAGCTGTGGGAGTTCTATTCATAATATAAACAGCAGTATGAACAACCTTAGACCAAAAATGCATAGGCATATTCTTTTGAGCCATCAAGGCGTGTGCAACTTTTGCAATATGCCGATTTTTCCTTTCTGCAACACCATTTTGCTGTGGGGTATACCTACATGTGAACTGTCTCTTTATCCCATGAGACCTCAGAAAATCACTGAACTCATTCGAGAGGTACTCTCCCCCTCCATCTAACCTCAAGCACTTTACTTTCAAGCCTGTTTCTCTTTCAACTACAGCCTTGAAAGTTCTAAAGTGCTCAAACGCTTCACTCTTTTCCTTCATAAAATATACCCACATCTTTCTAGAACAATCATCAATGAATGTGACAAAGTATGAACTGCCTCCAAGAGATACATTTTGTGTAGGCCCCCAAATGTCTATATGCACAACATCAAGGATATTTCTGCTTACATCTCTATCATGTGAAAAGGGTTGTCTTACTTGCTTACCAAACTGACATGCTTCGCATACCTTATGAAATTCTGCAACTCTAAATGTAGGCAAACCTGTAACCAACCCTTTGGACTGCATTAATTTCAGCCTTTGTACATTTGCATATCCAATGAGTTTGTGCCAAATTTCAATATCTGCAACAACACCTTTTCCTTTAGCATACATAGCAGCATTCATAGTAGGAATTCCAGCATCCAGAGTAATCATACGTCCAACTCTACTTCCTTTTGCTACCAACCTGCACTTGTCATTGAAGTCTTCTACAAAGTAGCCCTTTGCATTAAATCTAACTTGCAACCCTTGCTCTACCATTTGATCGACTGACACCAAGTTCTTTGAAATAGATGGCACATGTAATACATCTGAAAGACTCTTTGTCTTACCATCATGCAAGGAAAAGGGAACTTTTTCAATGTGTGAAATTGGGTGGCATGAATCATCACCCGTCTGCACATAACCTATATTTTGCAAATCCTGCATCTCTCTAAACCATTCTGCATGGCTGATCATATGATTGGATGCACCTGAATCAACATACCAAACATCATCATGTGTTCCCTTTCCTGTAAGAGCATTTAGCATATGTTGCATAACAAACAGACGTTCATTTTTGTCTTCATTCTATCGTGAAGACGATGCATAGTTTCCTTACTGCAACTTACCACTGCAAATATCATCTTTCTTAGCATAGCATTGGGCTGCAATATGACCTGTTTTGCCACAGTAGTGATACACAATACTAGAGTTGTTAGAACCTCTGGTTTGCCATCCACCTCTTCCTTTAAAGCTCCCCCTGCCTCTAAAGTTATCAGGACCTCCTGAGACCTACATATCGCCAAATTGCTAATTCAATCTGTTTTGCTGGTTGTCACTACCACGTCCTGTACCACGGCCTCTTGAAGAGAACTTGCCACGTCTCCTTCCTGAACTAGAGTAGAAAGCTTGGACCTGTTCACCTTTTTCAGATGTCTCACTTTTCATGTTGATCTCTTTAATGATCATAAGGAAGATCAACTCATCAAAGTTTGGAAATGTCTTTCTAACATATACGGAAATTACAAAAGACTTCCAAGCCTTTTCATTGTTAAGTCCACCCAAGGTAGACGACACCAAATCATCATCATCGGGCATTGCATCAATCGCTACTAAGGCATCTGCAATGCTCCTTACCTTCAATGCATACTCATTGATAGACATCTTCCCTTTCTTCAATGTATTCAACTCTTGCTTGAGTTGAATCTTTCATGCCTTTGTATTTACAGAAAATATACTTTCAAGTATGGTCCAAGCTGCATATGAATTCTTTGTATTTTTAATATGTCCCAGTATATTATTGTCAATTACTGTAGACAACCAATACATGACCTTTTTATCTTTTGCATTCCATTCCTTCCGTGCCTTTGTCTCTTCTGCAGTTGGAGGATTACTCACCTTTGGCTCCTTTTCTTCACCTGACACAAGCTCGTAGAGGCCTTTTCCAATAAGGAAGTTCGTGACACGGAACTTCCATGAAGGGTAGTTGTTCTTGTTGAGCTTCTCAATGATGCGGCTTCCACTATTCTTTGCCATTATCATAAAACTAATACCAAGGAGCAAGCAAATCTTTTTCAACCCTCGACTTATAGTGCACAGCAATACACCAGACAGCCTTTTTTACTATTTGCTCAACAATACATGCAATCTGCAACCTGTTTGCAGATAAACCTTATGTTTGCTTCCTGCAAACACCTCAAGAATTACAGATTCGCAATCTGTAACCTACGCACCCACTTTCGATCAAACCATCCAAAATCACAGTGTACCCTGAAACTGCTGCCCGCAACCTTGCAGCTCTAAAACGGGGCCTGAAACGGCCTCAAATGCCCAAAATAACTGCGGAAAAGCCCTAAAGGTTCTATCTGCAGAATACACAGCACTCTTCGCGCACACCAAATCTCACTGTAATCTGAGATTTTTTCTCGACCTTGTTTCCGGTGCCTCCACAGGCACTATCCAAGAGAGAGAGTGGAAGAATGGGAGAGCTTCTTACCCGTGTCTTGCTTGCTCGAACCTTGCTTCTTCTCCTTCACTTCAGCCTTCGAAATCAGCCTCTCTCAGTGGCGCGGCTCTGATACCATGTCAAGAATCGCGTGATGGGGGGACTTGCTCAAGATGCTGCGTCGAACATACACAGAATGCACAAGGAGAAGCTCACTCAAGAGACAAGAAGAGAGATGGAGGCCAAAGCGTTTTCTTGCTGGTTTCTTCTTCTTTTTTCACACTCTTTACAATGTACACAAAGTATAGATAAGATACAACATAAAGGAAAGTGGCCTACTAAGTCAAACAATGCATAACCGACTACACTAGTTGACTGGCGCTATAACTATGCCAGCTGTAAATAGGTGTAACAACCTGAATATAATAAGTAATGAGTCAGTGGCCATGTGAGAGTCATAATGACCACCGACGTGCTAAGTGTAGACGTGTGGACCCATCTAACCAGGCGGTCCATCATCAATGTCCGCATATGTTGAGCTTGTCATCTCAACAAGGAGGTGGGGGGCAGTTCCCCCCGGTCCGCAGGGTTGTTACTATAAATGCCATACGTGATTTGAAGGACCATTTATAGCTAAATTTTGGACTACTTGCTCTAAGTTTCAACCCAGTGATCGATATATGATATGATTTCGGCTCTATATGGTCTCTGAGTCAGTTTCACTATCTACAGGTTAAAATTTGGAAAAATCTAAATTCGGCCCAACAGGTCCGAATTGCAGGGGCCGAGTGCCCGACTCGACCTGTTTGAGGACCGAGTAGAAATGGCCGAATGTAACTGGTTCGAATGTCAAATTTGGCCAGTCCGAGTCTGGTTGTCTGAGGGCCGAGTGGCTGAATGGGACGAGGGCCGAGTGGGCCGAGGGCTGAATGGTGAGTTCGGCTAGACCAAATGTCAACTTGTCCAAGTGGGATTGGGCCGAGTCGGCAGGACCGAGGGACAAATTTTAAAGTTGGTCCGAATGGTTGATTCGGACAGGCCGAGCGGTGGGTGTCTAAGTTGAGTGGGCCAAGGGCCGAATCTCAACGCATTCGAGTCGAATGGTTCGATTCAGGTGATCCAAGCGGTAGTGGGCTGAGGGCCGATTCTGAGACTCAACCCAGAATTGTCGTCACTCGGATGGGCCGAGCGCGATGCCATTTTTACGGACGCAATGATAAATCACTCGAATCCCACGATTTAGGTCACGGCCTATCATAGAAACCTCTAGATCAAAGCTACGGATGGAGGGGAAGAGTTGTATATACCTGGAATAGCCAATAAACTCCAAAATGCAAATTGGCAATCGAATCAAACCCTCATGTCCTGTTATGATAGCAAAAACCACGATGCTTGTTTTTCTTCTTTTTCCTTGTTTTTTCCTATCCTAATGCACCCAAATCACAAAACAAATAACTACCCTACTCCAACATGCTTTTCCAAATCCAGAAAACCAAAAATCTACTTGCTAAGGAGATTGAATACCTCTTCAAACTCCCTCATTTCCTACCTATCTACCTCAAGCACCGGTTCGAGGAAAACCCTTACTTCGATGCTAATTCGAAGAGCGCAAGCACTTAAGGCTTGAATTCCTTGGTCACGGCAAACGGAACCAAAATGTGCGAGCTTTCACTCAACCCCCAAGACCCACGGACCGCTTATTGTTTCAAGCATTCCAAGCCGAGCACTAATGGCTACCTCTAACATAGTCGATGCACCATCCATATATGGGTATAGTGAGCTTACCTTGAAGCCGAAATGAATTGCCTCCTCTCTCCTGCACTCCGGTAGCTCCACGATCCAAGTGCAAGCTTCAAGCAAGCTCCATCCTCAAGCTCCATGCTCCAAGCTCCATTTCCGCAAGCAAGACAAGAGAAGAGAAGAGAAGAGAAGAAGAGAGGAGAAGATGGAGAGATTCTCCTCCCCGGTCCCTTGCCCTCACACACTCAGACCCTCACACTCTCACACTCCCTCTCTCAAGCACAAGCTCAAGCAAGCAAGAACAAGAAGAAGAAGAAGAAAAAGAAGAGGAGAGCCACTTTTGGCCACACACAAGAATGAGCTTCTCATTCACTTTTCAACTTTATATACAAAACCCTTAATGCCTTTTGGGCGGTCATCCCCTTATCTCCTTTTTTACATGGCCAACCGTAGCCTAGGTCCTTTTTTCCATTGTCCTCCTATCTTCCTAGCTTCCTTCCTGCCGCCCATCTACCTTTACAAATTGCACAAGTGAGAGTTTGACGCTCTTTAAATTAAATCATGATGTGCTTATGCTCTTTTACAAAAGTATTGACTTGCACTTTTCCTTGTGTGCCTTTTCCCCTTATTTAGGACTTTTCTTCCGCTTCTTGTGTTTCTAGATTTTTCTTGGCATGCCTTCATCTTCCGTTTCACTCTTCCTTGGTCTTTGTCTTCTACTTTAGCTTTTCTAGATTTTCCACCTTGTTCATTTGACGGATTTTCCACCTTCTTCGTCTGACGGTTAACACCTTGTATGTTATGGAGTTCTTGCAGTTAATATTATCCCCCCATGGCACTCTACATCATAGGTGACATGCTTTAGCTTGTATCGAGGATGAGGATGCTAGGGACTATTGAGTGTTGTTCTTGGAGGAGTCCTTCAAATTGTTGATGGGATAGAAGCTTCTAGTTGTAAGGTAAGTTATTGTGGGAATGGTAGTAGATATTCTGGTTGCTAGAGTTTGTGCCTATTCTAAGAAAGACCCTTGGTGGGTCCAATGGTGATTATTCTCCTAGTAAGCTAGCATTGTGAGTTAAAGATCAGAAGTATTGGACCTTGAAGAGCAAGATTACACATTGATCCTTGGAATCTTTAATACCTATAATTGAAAACTTTTTGTATAGTCTCTCCCTAGGGAACAGTGCTAGTGTTCTTTTTGTGCAAAGGACATATTATGTTGGTTTGGGAGATGGATCGAACTCCAAGCAAACCTGTAGTATTGTCTTGCACTTGAGGACCCAAACTATGTATAGGTTATGGTACATATGTTATTTGAGTGCATGTGAATACTTACGTATTACTTAGTGAAAAGTTAGTTATTTTGGTTCCTCGTAACAGTGTTGTTGATGGATAGACAGAAAGAGCATTGTGACTGGCTAACATTATACTTGAAGGAGATTCTGAAGATGTTATTATTATCTAGATAAGATGTGTCATAGGATGGCCTAAGAATAAGAGTCTTGAGTAGTTGAAGCTTCTTTCAGTGAGGCTAAAGAGAATAGTCTCTTCTTCTGGCACTTTTCCACCTTGCTTTGCCAAGGCATTGATGTGCTATAAGGAAGGAAATGTGCAACTAACATATGATAATAGGTGTAAACAAAGGGAAGGCATGCTTCCTAGGTATGTTCTGCCCTTGATGTGCCCTGAGTGTGTGGGAGTGAATGAACAACATGGCTAGGGGATTAGGGGCAAAGCTGGCCAACCAAGGCCATCGGATGTACCTAATTTGAGTACCCCTAGGTAACTCCTCCAACACAGAGCAAGTGCACCACTTCAAAAGGCTTATACCTTGATATTCACGTTGTATAGGCAAGTAGTCTAGAGCTATTGAATCTCAAGAAGATGTTTGGTACAGAGATGTCACACATGTCTGCCTCCACATCTATGAAGACGAAAAGAGTCCTTGAGCCCACAATGACAAAGGAGTTAGTTGCCTCAGATGTTTTAATAGCATCTCATATGTCTGTGACAATTGAAGGTTAAAGCAAGGATCCAAAGAAGGGAAAGGCTTCAAAGTCTCATGTGAGGATCCCAAGGCTATCTCAAATTACAGATGTCACAGCCTTTGAGAAGTTTTTGGATTTTCTCATAGAAAATAATATTGACATTGGTTTCTATCCAATAGCTAGGGAGATTTTCAATCCAGGGTGGGACCTTGATCAAGTTCTTAATTTCTCAAATGACTTTATCAAGGAAGATTTTGCAGAGTTTGAAGAGTTGGCATATCCTATTGCTCAATTGGATTCCAAGGAGTATATTCACACCCCAGTTGGAAGGTCAGGCATTGAGAAGTCCTTGTTTACCAAGAAATGTGATTATCATTCTCTTGATAGATTTTATGCACCTGAGTTATGCTATTTACACCCAAAAAAATGCAAGATTATGCTTAAGTCTACTGCATTCATTGTATTTGCCCTTGTGAAATACTCTCTAAGATCTGATGAAAAGAATAGAGAAACCTCAAAATTATCTAGTGTTGCCTTCTTAAAGAGATTGTAGATGAAGTTGATGTTGAGGAGCAATTAGACACCTAGATGGAAGCATTAGTTACAAAGGACACAGAGATAGTAATTGAAGAGATGTTAACCTCAATTCAAGATGACGAAAAAATGAAGCAAAAAGCAAAAAAAGAACAGAAAAAGAGCAAGGGCGCAAAGGCCGCCCTTAAAAGACTAAGGTGAGATGAAATCACAATTTTAAAGAGAAGGCACCTCACAAAAACTCTAAAAACTCTTGTAAAAGAGCGCCAGACTCACTCCTGTCCCATTTGTAAAGGAATAGATGGGTGTAGATTTAAGGCATGAGGCAAGAAAAGGAAAATAGGAGAAAGGACCTTGCCACAAAGGATAGTCATGTAAAAAGGATGGACGCCCATGGAATTTTAGGGCTTGTATATACAAAGTTCAAAAAGTGAATGGAAGCTCATTCTTTGGTGTGTGGCTAACAAGAGACCTCTCTTCTTCTTTTCTTTCCTTCTCTTTGCTTGTGTGTGTGCTCTTGAGGGAATGTGTGAGTGTGAGGGACTGAGTGTGTGGGAGAGGGATCAAGAGGGTGAAGCTCTTCACCGTCTCCACTTCTCTTCATCTCCTCTCTTCTCTTTACTCACGTGTGTATGACTATGGTGGATGGAGCTTGATGGAGGAGGCTTGAGGGTGCTTGAGCTAGCATCAAGGATCATGGAGCTACCGGTGTACATGAAGGAGAAGGCAACTCATTTTGGCATTAAGGTAAGATCACTACATTCGTAGGTTTGAAGGCGCGTCGGCTATGTGAGAGGTAGCCACTAGAGCTTTCTTGGAATGCTTGAATTAATAAGTGGTCCATGGGTCTTGGCAGTTGAGCGAGAGCGCCCACCACAAGAGACCACTGACGAAGGAAATTCGGTATGGCAGCCTCTATACTATGCCAAACTCCCTTCTGCCACAAAGTGAATGAGATAAGGGCACCACCTAGTCATGGAAGAGCGGACTAGGACGCCATGCAAGAGGGAGAGGAGATTGTAAGGGAGAAGTGATGAAATCTAAGAGAGGGAGAGAGAGAGTGAGTGAGTGAGAGTGAGAGAACTACGAAAAAATAGATGAATCAATAAACTTAAGAGATGGAGAACCCTCGGGACATAACCAATATACACAATATGGACACCAATATCATGGGCTTATTACATTGTAGAGCATACATAAGCTATAGTAAGAGAAGGAATTCCATAAGCTCATGAGGGAGAATGGGGAAGGCTCAATAGGGCTGAAGGAGGCCTCTTTGCTCTCTCTCTTCTTACAAATTACAAAGGAGAAGGCCTCTTTATATAGGCCTTGAGGGTGTTTAGGGAGGAGGTTAAGATATAATAGGAATTAACACCACCAAAGCTGCATAAAGGCAGTTCCACCAATGTGGAAGCTCCATCTAGATGTTTTGTTGACCAATTTGTACTTAATCAAGCTCCATCATAGATGAGTTGTCTCCATTCTCCCCCCCATAGCTTGAGTCCAAAAGCTCTCCTATATAAAAAAAATATAGAGAATCTTCATAAAATAAGATCATATCTAGCAATAATAGAGAGAGAGTAATGAGAGTTCATACATTACTACTACAATTAAGGATAATTTGAGGGTGATTTAGGAGCGGAATTCTAATGGTTTATTAGCTTGAGAGAGAGGAGAAGAGAGGGGAAAGGGTTGGGGGTCTAATGAATGATGTTTTATGGAAGTGTTAAGTGTGGGGAAGAAAGTATGGATGTGTATTAAATTGGGAGGTGGTCTCCACTGCAGTTGGAAAAAGTTGGCATCCACCATTTTGGCTATATCTCCTGACTCATAGCTCCAAAAAATTATAAAAAAATACCAGCCAAAACTTCAGCTCGCGCGCTACAACTTTCATGTTGAAAAGTTTTTTTGGATCGGAGTGAAAGTATTTTTAAAAAATCTTACAAAATCATGTGCTTGATTTTTCTTCCACTAATGCTTCCAAGAAGGGTCCCATTTGGTTGAATTGTCATAAGGCTCCAAAGTCATGACATTATGAGCCTCACATGCCCTTTGGATGGCTCCAAATCCATTTCATATCTTTCCTTTTCACATTATACATTTTTCCTTCACCTTCCTCCATTGATCTTTACTCTTCACCCCCCCTTGGTAAACCGGTCCATGAAATATTTTCATCCAGTGATTTCTTGGATTTCCCAAGAGGTTGTTCCCACCCTCTTCTTTATTTCAAAGCTCCAAATGTACAAAAAAACAACAAAATGTTAGACAAATATTTTTTTGTGATTTTCTCGGATCATATAGCCCCCCCCAACCTGGCTAGAGGTATTTATGCCTCTAGACACTCTTTGGTATCTTGAGCTAACCCCACCCTGATGTGATAGGGTTTTAAGCGCCATCCATTTACCCTGGTCTTGTGAACTTTTCCCTCAATGTCTTAAAGTTTGTAGGAGCCATTGTTGAATTTTTTTGTGACCCAAAACGGTCCCTCCCACCGGTAGAGAAACTTGCCATCCTTTCTTTTATCAAAGCGATTGTCATATCGAAGCACTAAAGATCCCTCCTTGATGTTTTTATCTGTTAGCTTCTTGTTGAAATTTTCTCTACGCTTCTCAGCTTCCTGGGAGTAGTGGTTGATGGCTTCTTCACGATCCAATTGTAGCCTCTCTAGGTCCAGTAATCTTTGATGTAACTTCTCCTTTTGAGAGCCTACTGTGCCACCTAATACCCGAAGGCTAGCTAATTTCACCTCAATAGGCAAAAGAGCCTCTTGTCCATAAACTAGATGAAAAGGTCTGAACCCTAACATGGTTTTGAAGGAGGTTCTGTAAGCCCATAGAGCTCCACTAAGGTGCTTGTCCCAATCCCGGGGCCTTGAATGTACCTGTTTGTTGATGATTTTACAAATCATTCCATTTACCTTTTCCACCAATCCATTGCATTGAGGGTAGTAAGGGGTAGAGTGTCGTCGTTGAATATTTAGCTTTTGCATGAGTTCACCCACCACATTAGCTCTAAACCCTGGTCCTCTATCTGATAGTATTTCAAGAGGGGTACCACTCTTGTATGCACCATCAAAGTAGAGGCTATAAGCATCTACAAGAGTTTTTATGGATGGGGGTGGTGGAAGGTTCTTTCTTTTCACCATGAGATTTTTCTCATAGCACCTATTTTTCAAAATATCAGCCAAGCATGCCCGAGTTGTTTTTTCAACCTGCACTGTATAGTCAAACTCTTGAAGTCGGACCACCCACTTTGCTATTTTGTCAGAGATTTCCATATGTTGTAGTGCATAGGGAAACATATCCTCCACAGTGATGATCACAAACCTCTTTGGAAGTAAATATGGCCGAAATTTGGTTACTGCAAACATGAGGGCCAACACTAGTTGTTCCATGGAGGTGTAAGCCTTCTCTGAGGCTTTCATGAGGCGGCTGGCAAAATACACAGGCCTCATGAAGGATGTTTTTGGATCTTTTTGTAGGAGAGCAGCACCAATGGCCTCTTCTCCCACACTAGGGTTTACAAAGAGTGTTTCTTCCCAACAAGGCTGGAGGATTATAGGAAGTGACCCCAACATTTTCTTTATCTCCTTAAAATGTCCTTCACTTTGTTCACTCCATACAAGTGTTTCTTGGCGTGTCAGTTGCTGCAAGGGGTATATGGCCTGAGAGAGTAAGTGTATAAATCTACCCAAATATCTTAGCTTTTGTACGAAGGAGACCAATTGTTTGATGGAGGTTGGGGAAGGTAGAGCTAGCAATGTTTCTACCTTATTTGGATCTACCTCAATTCCTTCAATTGACACTACATGCCCTAGTAGTGTAACCTTGCTTTTCCCAATGTGGCATTTATCCTTATTTAGTTGTCCACCCAACCTAGCTAAGCGAGTAAATCCTTCATCAACCTTGCGTAGATGTATGTTCCTTGAGCTGTAAATAGAAAAGTCATCTATGAAAACCCTTATGGACTTACCAAAGTAGGGTTGGAAAACCATATTCATGAATCGTTGAAAGGTTGCTGGGGCATTTGTGAGACCAAAGGGCATGACCCGAAAGGCAAAACAGCCCCATGGTGTGATGAAAGTGGTCTTCTTTTGATCCTCCTCTGCAATGGGAATTTGGAAGTAGCCAGAGTAGCCATCACACACCGTATACCGCTCATGTCCCGCTACTTCATTCAAGATTTCATCCTGAAATGGGAGAGGGAAGTGGTCCCTCTTTGTTGCAGCATTTAGTGGCTTGTAATCTATGCATACTCGCCACTTACCATTTTTCTTTGGCCTCACTACTACTGGGGAGACCCATTCTGAATCTTCCACTGGGTATATGAATCCTGCATTCAAGAGTCTCTTCACCTCCATCAACAGTGCATCCTGTTGCACAACTCCCAATCTTCTCAATCTTTGTACTACAGGTTTGCTTCCTTCTTTGAGTTGGATGTGATGCTTCACTGCAATGACACCTGTAATGTGAGTATAATCAGAAATAAACAATGATGCATGCTTCTTGAGAACATTCACATAACCCTCTCTTTCTTCATCCTTTATATCCTTGGATATCATCTTCTCTAGGCTAGCATCCCACACATCTTCTCCTTGGATTCTTGGGTTGTCTTCTGATAAGGTAGGTTCCTTTAAGGTGACGCCCATAACTTTGAGAGTGCTATCACTCTCTCCACTTGAACTCTCTTCCTCTTCTACTGATGAGGAACATCCACTTGAGCTCCACTCATCGGCAGACGTTTCTAGTTCAAGGTTCTCTTGACGCCCACTCTTCAAGTTGTAAACCACCTTTTGATCGTGGCCACCCACCTTATGTGGCCTCAACTCCAGATCTCCTGTTGCCCAATCTTGCCTAGCTCCGATGCCCATAAGCCAAGGTCTCCCTAGGATGAGGGGATATCCTTCCCCCTTTACTGGCATCACATAAACATCCACCGCTGTAGTGATTCCAAAAACAGAAACTCTCAAAGCTTTCACTACACCCACACATGTGACCGCATCATTGTTGGCCATCTTTGCCCTGAAGGTTGAGGATTCCATTACTTCTAAACCTAATTGATGCATAAGTTTTTCTGTCATGACAAAAACCTCTGCTCCACTATCGATGTATGTTTTTCGAATCCGTTGACCTTTAATTTGAGCCTCCACTATAGGCACTATATCTTTGAGTCCATATGCCTTGATTGCACTAACCATTTTACCTTGCCTTGCCCTTGTGCTTACCATTTTTGACCATTGTCGTCGTAGCTTTGGAGAGGCATGAAGTAGTTGTGGCCAAGTAATTTTTCGCCCTTGAGAGCTCACGTCTGCTACCAGATCATAAGGTTGTGTCCGAGAACCCAAAGGGAAGTCAGAGATATCAATTTTAGACCTAGTTCGAGTCTTTCTCTTCTTCCCTTCATCTCTAGGTGCCCGTGATGTACTTGCCTCATTGGTTGCTTCCTTGCTTGCCTCAGTCTGGACATGTACCCGCTTGATAGGCATGGTCTCTACTACATCTACCTTCATCTTACCTCTTGCTATTTCTTCTTGGAGCCTTCTATCCCTGACCACCTCCTCTATTTTTATGACATTAACATTTGGTTGAACAACAAGGGTTTCAGCTTGAACATAAGGTGGTTGTAAAATTGCAGGTCGTGACTGCTCTTGCTCTTGAGTCCTAGCATGAGGAGGGCTTACTTGTTGTCGAGGACTTCTAGCAGGGTGATCATATCTTCTAGGGTGAGGACAATTATACATGCCATGTCCATTTTCTCCACAGTTGTAACACAACATCTCCCTTGCTTGTCGCCGCATTTGTGGTCGATTCCCACCATTCCCCTCGATAGGTCTTCTTGCACCTTGCACAAGATTCACTCTCAAACCCTCTAGTTGATTAGTAAGATTGTTTATTTGTTGGATCATGTCTTCTTGACCTCTAACAAAGGCCTGGTGCATTAGATACATTTGGGGAAACTTGAGAGGGCTCCATAGTTGTGATGTTGTTTCCCAAACCTGTTTGGCTAGCTTGGGCTTGGTACAGAATCTTTCGATTCTTTTCCCTAGTGATTCTCAAAGCATCTTTAAAAGTGTTTGGAAATTTCACCTTTACCTTCTCCCTGAGCAAGGGATACAAACCTGAAATAAATCGATCCTTTTGAAGGTAGTTTGAAGCTCTCTCTCCAAGGTTCAGTGAGTCTGACCACTGTCCCCAAAGCTTCAAAAACCCTTCCTCATAAGTTGCATAACCATAAGGATCACTTTGATGGAGGACCAAAAGCCATTGCCATAACTCTTCAGCTGAGTTAGTTTGTTGAAATCTCTGCAAGAAAGCTGCCTTCAATCCTTCCCATTCAGCTCTTTGGGCCGGATTTAGATTTTGGAACCACATTCTAGCTTCTTCCTTGAGCACCAAAGGAAAAGCCCTCAACTTTAATGCTTCATCATCCCTCCCACAGACAAGGAAGGCCATCTCAAGGTTGTCCAAAAAATCCACTGCATTTTCTCCATTGCGCCCAAAGAAGCTTGGAAATGCCATGTTGCCTTAGTAGAGTACAAAGATGAACACGTCTAGACTTAAGTTGTATTTTATGAGGGGAAGGATGAATGGGTTTACAGATGCATTGATTTCAGCAAGACGTCTAGGCCCTAGTATGCTTCTAATAATGCCTTGAAATCTAAGCTTTGTGCTGGCTATAATATGCACAGTTTGCATAGCAAGTGGACGGATAGGTCCATACAACTCGTTGTGATTCATGAGAAACTATTATAATAGGATAAAGACATGTACATTGAAGGATGAATTGTAGTCTAGCATTGGGAAGATTATAGGTTCTGGTGATACAAGAATTTCCCTTAATCTTTCAGCCCCAAAGTACATGACAAGACGCTGTTGGAAGAAAATCTTCCTACTGATGCATACATTAACTTGGATGTTTTGTACAGAGTGGAAGGTGTAGAAATTCGGGCCATTATTATTATTCATGAGTAGAAACTACTTAAGGGAGTAGAGGGAATGCACTTTCTTGAATTATGAAGGATTTTTCCCAGAATGTTTCTTTTTGGATCCCACCAACTTTGCTATATGGAGAATTTGCTCACCAGTGATTGTTCTTGCCTTAGCGTGTCCATCCTCAGTGACATATATTTCATAAGGTGTGATGGCCACCTTTTCAACCACACCCAACCTTCGAGCTAACAACAATTGAAGGTAGTCTTCATACTTTGCAGTTCTACAAAACTCCACACTGTTCATGCATAGTTGTCCTCCTTTGATGTGGATTAGGCCAGAGAGAGAGAGGGATTTGATGACTTGGAGACGAGGACCTCCGGGAAGGGCCTTTACTTTGTTTGCAAAACACTCACCACAATTATGAGAACCTAGCAATTGATGGCAACATGATTTTTTCCGTTGTGAGAGCATGGAATTTTTAAGGTGAACACCTTTTACCCGCATACGTGCCGTCATCCGATAGGCATACTTCCTTTCTTGGGCTTCCTTGGGAGACCATTCTGGGAGTCGTGGACTTCGACCAGCTTCAAAAAGAGTTGGTGAAGGCATTGGAGAAGAGCCACTTGGAGTACTTGTTGTAGAGGATGCACCACCATGTGTTGTATCCTCCCGCATGGATGAGAATGTCCTCAGTGGGGGCACCAATTTATGATGAAGGAAATTCAGTATGGCAGCCTCTATACTATGCCAAACTCCCTTCTTCCACAAAGTGAATGAGATAAGGGCACCACCTAGTCATGGAAGAGCGGACTAGGACGCTATGCAAGAGGGAGCGGAGATTGTAAGGGAGAAGTGATGAAAACTAAGAGAGGGAGAGAGAGAGAGAGTGAGTGAGAGTGAGAGAACTACGAAAAAATAGATGAATCGCACAAGAAATTTTGCATTCGTGTACGCAAAAGAAGAAGCTAGAACCTTATTGATTATGCTCGTAATACCTTAAATTATGCACTAACATTAGCATGCTTAAAATTTGGGTTGCTAAAACACTTATGCATATTCGTCGATCAGCAGAAATCATACTTTTTTCCTTTGTATGACAAAACTTGTGAAATTGGAAAGGTAGAAGTAATGGTTGAATCAAGTACATGCAATTCGTGAACTGCTACGATGACGTTTAAGTGTATCTAGGCCATTGCAAGACTAAAACAGGAAGTAGGCCCTATAAACCTTCAGAGGGGGGTATTTGGTTTTGCCTTAGAACTGATAACTTCACGTCCTGCACCCAAAAGAAAAATAAATATATATATATATACACAAGTCTCTATTTGTGTTTTGCATAAGTGCGTCGAAATGAATTCCCAAAAGCAAAGGCCTGCTTTGCAGCATTGTATTGTCTAGGAAAGATGCGCCTCCAAATTGCATGGCATCATAATCAGTTTTGTTGTACTGCTAGAGATTCACGTTGAAGATAACTATCAACCGCACTTATGAAATACAAAAATTTGTCAAGAGCCATTCAATAAAAATGAACCCTACACATGCAAGGATAGGGTGCAACTTAACTTAGTTAGGGTTTCGAAGAAACTAAGCCAACCTATGGTTACTTCATAGGGGGACGGAATGAAGAAAATTCCCTACCCTTCGGAGGATATTGAAAATTACCACTAAGGCAAGAAGGACAAACGGTTGGGTCAAGAGAGGGACCCCACCTTAGCAGATGTCTCAAGCACTCACCTACACCTTTCTTTGTACTTGTAAATTGAGGAACACTATTTCTAAATTTTAAAAAAAAACAAAAAAATAAAAAAAGAGATTGTGTAACCCCAAACTCATAAATGAGTATAGTGAATCAGGTTGAGAACTTTTGGAGGGCATGCCAAACCACCCCTAGCTGGTTGCCAACCCTAGCCAAGGAGGTTCTAAATAGCCGTGATGGGAACATGGACCGAACCCACCACGAGAGGTCTCTCTGTGGATTGGTTTGAATGTAGCAGGATGCTTGGATACCAGGGGGGCTCTGGCTGTAAATTCCCTGCCTCTGGGCCCTACTCAAATAATCAGTGTGACTCGGAATAGATTTTCGAGAGCCCTTCTTACTAGTGCAAGGCAAAAACTTGGTGGAAATAAAGTGCATCCTTACGGATTGCAAATATGGACCTTTTGGAAAAGACTTGTAACTCTGATAATTTGCTAATATTAAGTACTTCTAGGAAAACTGTTCAAATTTGTTTTCATATCAATGCCATAAGATTATGTGAATGAACACTATCCTCTAAAAAGGTTAATTAAGGAAGTTGTTTTTACATGTCATAAGTAAAAGTGATAGGGCTAATTAGACAACTAAATTACGCCAAGTGAGGGAAGCGAGAGGACAGAATCCCCGACCGGTCTGTCCTACGGCAGGGTGGTCCTACGGACAGAATCCCCGACCGGTCTGTCCTACGGCAGGGTGGTCCTAGAGAACTGGGAGGCTTCTCATAAGGTTTTACTGACGATCGACGCTTAGAAATCGTTAGGCTAGAACCCCGACTCATGCCATTTTAGGGGACCGGAATGGGACTATGCTCTATGGGAAAAGAGGTGGAACATCGTATCCCTCTCGTTTTCCATTCTCTTTGAACCAAGTGTGGCATGGGTGCTCTTTGGCTTGGTTATCTCTGTGTAAAGTAGGGTGTCTGAAACCAACACTAGAAAGCTGTCAGGAGACCTTCGCCACTAGGGACTCAAGTTCAAGTCAATCCTAGTGGGTTTGGCCGTAAACATTCCATTGCGAAGTGGATTGGAGAAACCCTAGGCGACAAACCCTGTGACATTCCATGAGAGTGTTGAGTGGCGTCGCTTAGATTTGACCACTAAAAACATGCTTGGACAGCCGATAGAGGCGGCGCATTACACTTGGTATCAGAGCTGTCGACCTACCTCTAAAACAATTAGGGAGAAAAATCGGAAAGAGTGAGGTGATGTGTCCATTAGTAAATGTTTTTCTTTTATGCTCACTTGTGGATTGATGCCACTTCCAGACTTACGAGGCATGGAATAGGTTCCTCGTATTTCAGATCATGTTCATGACAGCTATGCAATCTTCAACCTATTGCAAACGATTTGACATGATGGGGATCCTAGATTGGCTCTATAACCCCTCACCATTGTATGTGGAAAGGCATTGGACTTGGAGCGCGGGATACTGCTACATAGACGCCAACCAACTCGCCTATCTTCAAAACAATCTGAAGAGGTTAAAGTGGTTGGAAGACTTGAAGATTATCAAGTTATTCATCTTCCATGAGGCTTGTGTAAACTCGACCCTACACATCGGACGTCGGTAAGTAGATCAGAACTGCTACATCTACGATGAGGTGGTTAAAATTTTACCAGCGGCGGACAGAATTAAAATAATGGGGTGATATGAACGTCATGGCTATCAGAAATAGTGATTTTCTGAACTTCCCATGACTTATCGCTTCCTAAGAATCCATTCCCCAAATCCATACTACTATTCTATCCCTGTAGCTGAATCCAATAGAGAATTATTAACCTAGTGTTAATGTAACTCCTAAAAAGGAAAAACATCGTCTCAGCCAAACCCTATCCATTCCTGAATAATTGTACTTGAGGCTTATGCTATCAAGCGACCTTTATTTTTCATATCCTCAACAAAGCATCCATGAGGATTAAATCTGACCTGCAAGCCCTGCTCAACCATTTGACCAACAGAAACCAGATTCTTGGTGATATTCGGGACATGAAATACATCGGAGAGGTATTTCTTTTTCCCATCCTGCATAGACAAGGGAATTTTTCCAATCTGCACAATAGGATGTGCAGTATCATCACCAGTCTCCACAAATCTTGGTTTTTCCATTTTTCTTGCATCCTCCATCCATTCTGCATGACCTGTCATGTGGTTTGATGCACCTGAGTCAACATACCATACATCATTGCTTTCTTCTGCACTTGTCACAGAATTGTTCATGTGCTGCACCATAAACAAGTGCTCATTTCTGTCATCACCCTGTCTACTAGAAGATGCATAATTCCCTTGTTGCAGTTTTCCATTCATGATGTCATTCTGCTTTTTATAGCAGTCTTTAGCCATATGACCCATTTTACCACAGTAGTAGCATTCAACATTACTGTTTGCATTTTGGCCTCTTTGCCATCCACCATGACCTCTTTGGCTCCCCCTGCCTCTAGAGTTACCACGTCCTCCTCCATAGGACTGGTTTTCTTGAGTTTGCTGCATATTCTGCTTTCTGCCACGGCCTCCAAATCGGCCTCCTCTACCTCTGCCTCTACCTCTTCCAGCATTTGAGTAGAAGACAGCTTCTTTTGAAGTTCCTCCTGAAGAAGATGCACCACCATTTCTCTGCTCCTCAGAAATTAGAAGAGCAATCAACTCCTCAAAATTAGGAAATCTTTCACGGACGGAAATGGATATTCGGAACTGTGCATAATCCTTTCCTAGACCATTCAAGGTCACGGAAACTAAATCATCATCTTCCACTGGCGACCCAATGGAAGCAAGTGCATCTACAATCTTCTTCACCTTCATGTGGTAGTCGTTGATGCTCATACTTTCTCTTTGCACATTATGCAACTCTTGCTTGAGCTGCATTTTCCTGGCTTGCATATTTGTGCTATACATTTTTGACAAAGTATCCCATGCCTCCTTTGGCGTACTTGCATCCTGAATATGCACAATCATAGAGTCTGAAATACTGATAGACAGCCAATACATAACTTTCCTGGCTCTCTCATGCCATGTTTTGAATGCCTGCATTTGCTGTTGATTGGGAACATCAGGAAGAACTGGTTCTTCTTCATTTCCTGCAACAAATTCCCAATATCCTTTTCCCATAAGGAAATTTGTCATTCTAAACTTCCATGCTTGGAAGTTGTTCTTGTCAAGCTTTTCAGTGACAATCTGTGAAAGAGAATCAGACGCCATTACAGAACACTGCAAAAAATTCTGTCACTGCAAAGAACACAGCTTCAACCTCACAAGGGCAAATCTGCAAAACTGACGAAAGTGGTATTTGACCACACAGTCACTTCCTAGTGACGATTTTGCATCAACAGGAAACAGGGATGATTATGTAACTCCCAATGTCTCTGCGCACAGGCATACAATGCAATTTCTACAGTAACTTTTTACCGACCTGTAGAACAGTGATCGTACATCATAAAACTGGGCCTTTTTCTGAGTGCGTGCAGAAAACTTCCGCCTCCAAAGCAGGCCCCGAAATGGCCTCAAATAAAAAAAACAAGGTCGCCCAGGGCTAAAGCCCTGTCCCGCAGTATATACTGCCCTCTTGCTTCACCGCGAAGGGCCTCTCAACCTGAGACAATGCACTCCTGCACTTTCCGGCTGTGCTACCTACAGAGATCTGCTCCCAAAACAGAAAATGAAAGCAACACTGCTCCTCTTACCAGAACACCGCGAGCTTGGCTTGCTTTCTTGAGCTCCTTACCACGAACAAGGCTCTGATACCATGTCACAATTGTGGGAGAGAAGGAAGGAGTCTCACTTGAAGCTTTCTTGCTTGCACAATGGGGGAATACACACAAGGGTGGAGGCTGAAAACAGTTTTCCTCTTCTTAGTTGTGTAAGCCAAAAGAACTCTAGTACAAAGAAATAGAAGAATATATGGGTCTCAAACCAAACTTAACTAACTAAGGTCGCATACTAACTGTGCCACGAACTAGAGTAGATAAGGATAGCTACCATGTAGCTATTATTCATGGGCGGTGTACCAACCGCGTCTGCAACTGACAAGTCGGTGACATAAATACACAAGGGTCACCCTGGCGTATCACGAGTGGAGCTCGATATCTCAACAGAATCTTGGGAGGATAAAACCTTCGGGGTTTATTACCAGAAGACAGAAGGATTTTTCTGCGGAGGTAGAAAGGAACACTTAATTCTCCTGTATGGGCAGGAGGCAAACATTAATCTTAAGATAAGTTAAGGAAGTGTTTGATCTTGTTTTATCTTGTCTTCGTGTCAGTGCCTTAACTTATCTTAAAGGAACCTGTGACTATCGGGTTAATTAAGGAAGCTGCTTTTATGTGTCAAACATAATGTGGTAGGTAATTAGATGACTAAAACAAACCTGAGGGAAGCATGGTGGGTGTGACCAATAGGTCTATCCTATAGAAGGGTGGTCTCGGTTAGCTGAGAGCTTTCCTCAAAAAGAAATGTTAATAAGTAATGTTAGGGAAGGATGGATGATGACCTTAGACAATGTTGGTTAGAATCCTGATTCATACCGTTTTAGGGGACTGGAATGAGACTATGCCCTACGAGTAGAGAGGTCGAGCGATGCGTCCCTCTCATTTTCCATTCTCTTTGAACCAAGTGCAGTATGAGTTTGCTTGGGTCCAGTTGTATCTACGCAAAGTGGAGCGGCTGTACGCTAGGAAGCTATTAAGAAGACTCAACTGCTAGGAACCCAGACTTCAGGTGGATCCTAGTGGGAGCATCCGAATAAGTTCTGTCGCGGGGCAGACTTGAGAGACCCTAGTTGGCAAACCCCATGTCATTCCTTGGGAGTGTCGGGCGGTGTCTTCTAGATTGATCTCTCAATGGGTTGCTAAGACTTGTCCCGCAAATTGAGGGATGGGCACATTACACAAAATCATGCAATGAAGAAATATAAACATGATCCAATGGAGCATTGAATATAGAATTTGAGGTGGAATTTTCTTTATCACATGTCAACGGAGTATTTTGTGCTCTTTACCAATTCTTCTTACAAGAAGTATAAGTATGAAAACCTTCCATTCCACCATTGGATATTCCATACATTTATTTCCAAGTCTTCAAGTCTCCCGCCAAGTTCCATTCAACCATATATTCACAATATCCTTTGATTGACATCATCTTGCCATATTCTTAGTGATCAACGGTGTTTGGAGTACTTATGTATATGAAGAATAGCTATTGCATCTTAAATGTTATCTTGGGAACTTTGAATGTGTCAAGGCACTATGCATGGCATTTTGATTGAACAATAAAGCTCCTTTGGTTGTTGTTTTTGAATTATAAGTCTTTTCTCATCAAAGTGATACCAAGCCTTCACAAATAGCTTGTGCATCCATGTTAGAAAATTAATTTGAGATATCTTTTAAGGTGGATTCCATTATCTGCTTTGTTATTTAAACTTTGGGTTGTTAAGAACATCTTCTAATATGCATGTATTCAACAATATATGAATGGATGATCAAAGCTCACCCTTGTTTTTATTTTCATTCTAAGGAACCTTACAAGCCTTGATAAGTCACTTCCATTGGTTGTTACTCACATAATCAACTCATTGATATGCATTCTCTTCTATTGGCACTCCTATGTCAACTTACTAGTGATGTTTTTTAGATAATCTAATTAGGACTTTGTCTCCTAATGTAGATATTGATATTATGGACAATATCTTACATTGTGATAATATGATTCAGTTTTTAAATAGATGGTTCATTTAGTTGCATAGTTGTTTGTTAGTTAATTATTGAATTTGAAGTTGATCAATAGTGGGGGCTGAAATCATGATAATTTTTAATAGTTTCTTGATAGGTTGTCAACACTTGATTACTGAGAGGCCTTATGTAACCCAACAATCCACTAGCACCATCACAAACATATTTCACGAAGGTTTTGATTCTAGAGAAGGTAAGAACTTTCTTGACTAAGGGTCCAGTTAGATAGGTTGTCCCATGAACCCATGTCCATATACCTCAATTTCATCTACTTGTATGTCTATAAAAGTTGCAAACTAATAGTGATACGATCTATCCTCTTGAATAAAGAAGCACATTCAGCCTCTATCTCAATTTGTAGCTCTTTCTTACCTCTACTTTTTTTTTACTATGAAGTCACATTGAAGATACACGAATGGGTTACAAAATTCTATTGAATGAATGTTGAGTGTGTTTAGATAGTCTAGATAGACAAATAGAGATGTTAATGGAAATAGGGTAGTTGAGTATATGAAGGTAGATTTCATAAGCAAGATAGAGTACATAAACAATATATAGTTGATTAACTATGAGCAAGATAGTTCAAAGGAAAGAGATAGTTCAGTATGTAAAGGTCGGTTCAATAAAGATAGAGATGCCAATGAAAATGGAATAGTTGAGTGTGTGAAGGTAAAATTCATAGATAGTGAAAAATTTTATAGACTTAATATTCTTGATTGCTTATGAGCTCAAGTTAGGGACATATAAATAGAGTTAAACACTCTAATTGAGTGAATGTTCGTTTGTAGATTAAATAGAGAGAAGAATCCAAGACAAATCAAGAGAAGTGGAATGGATTAGAAGATCTTAGAGGCAAGGGACATCCAAGTCCTTTGAGATATAAAAAAACTCCATTTTGTCTTCAAGTATATATCTAGAAAATGAAAAAGTTGACCAATATTTTTTTTGACCAAAATCTATACTATTAAAACTCCCCAAAAAATCATAAATGAAACTCTCAAATTTTTACTTTTTAAATTTTTATTTAAAAAAAATTTACCACATCTATTAATCATTTTGTATTCAAAATTAAGCAGCTCACTCTTGTAATTGATCTTTATTTGAATATTGAAAAAGGGCTATTGATTAAGGAGAAATAAGAAATTTGAATAAATCTTTTGTGAATAATGTTGAGAAGGAAAAATGAGATTGAAAAGGTGGAGATAAGATAATATTTTTTTTCTTTTCTTCTCTCCATTTTTCCACCTCTCTCTCTCTCCCTCTTCCTCTCTCTCTCTCTCTCTCTCTCTCTCTCTCTCTCTCTCTCTCTCTCTCTCTCTCTCTCTCTCTCTCTCTCTCTCTCTCTATACCTTTCTCCTTTCTCTGTTTTTTCTTTCTTTCAACATAATAAAATTTTCAAAATTTTATCTATTCATAATCCACATTGTACATTTTCTATAGAAAATCATAAGAACTCAGATGCAAAAGTAAAAAACAAAGTAGAATTTTAGACATATCTATGGACTCATCCATGGTAAAGTGAGAAAGAAATGAATAACTTTGATTCTGTTAGTTTATTTTACCATAGTTCATATGTACATTGATATGTAGGCTAGTATCTTCATCAATGAGTATCTTAAATTGTGTTAGTACAGCCATCATGTAGGCTAGTCTTTTTATGAGGAGATAATGGTGCATGTTCTTGTATATATCTCAGGGCACATTCTGACATCAATATTTTCTTTAAGCATGCATTGGAATTTGTATTTAGTATTCTCCTCATTCCTTATAGTGTTCATCTGAATAACAAAATCAAAATGTTGGTCTCTCTAAGAGCTCAGCAATGGGACAATGGCTTGGAACTTGTAACATTTCTCCCCCCCCAGGAACTCTCCCCCCCTTTAATTTTTTTCAAATTGCTTTTTAAATCTCTCCCTCTCTCTCCCCCTGTCGTGTGCATGGCGGGGGAGAGAGAGAGAGACTCTGTGTGTGTGTGGATGTGTGGAAGATGGGGGGGCATGCAGTCCCCCAGGTGGCGGGTGGCACGGCCTTGCCACCTCCCCCCTCCACCTATAAACCACCCCCTGCGTCATGGCCAAGAGCTCCCCCCACCACTTGCAGCAAGTGCCACCCTCCCCTACCTCGTCAATCTGCCCCACCAGCGGCCCCCCTCTCCGTTTCCAACAATCGCTCTTCGGCCTCCTCTACCTCTAACTTGATGTGTCCTTCCAGCGACGGATCGATCCCCCTTCCATTTCCAACAATTGCTCATCGGCCTCCTCTACCTCAATGTAGTAGTACCCCCCTCCCCCAGCATCGTAGGCAGCAGCGGGCCCCCTGGGGCCTTCGTCAGAGTACCCTTCACCCCCCCTCCTTGTACTTTTAATAGTTGTGCTTCCCCCCCGTGTACAATCCAAGAAGGAGAGGAAGAAGAGAAACAGAGAGAGAAGAGAGCAGGAGAAGGAGAAAAGAGAGGAGAAGGAGAGAAGAGAGAAGGAGAAGGAGAGAAGAGAGAAGGAGAGAAGGAGGGAGAAGAAGAGAAGGAGAGAGAGAAGAGAGAAGGAGAAGGAGAGAAGAGAGAAGGAGAAGGAGAGAAGAGAGAAGAAGAGAAGGAGAGGAAGAAGAGAAGGAGAGAGATAAGAGAGAAGGAGAAGGAGAAAAGAGAGAAGAAGTGAAGGGGAGAGAAGAAGAGAAGGAGAGAAGAGAGAAGGAGAAGGAGAGAAGAGAGAAGAAGAGAAGGAGAGGAAGAAGAGAAGGAGAGAGATAAGAGAGAAGGAGAAGGAGAAAAGAGAGAAGAAGTGAAGGGGAGAGAAGAAGAGAAGGAGAGGGAGAAGAAGAGAAGGAGAGAGAGAAGAGAGAAGGAGAAGGAAGGAGAGAAGAGAGAAGAAGTGAAGGAGAGAACACCATATTGGGTAATATGGAAATTTTCCATAAGTTTGGGACACGTGGTCAAATCTTTGGATTTGTCATAACTTGAACACCGTAACTCCAAATTGAGCTCTCTATAGCTCAATAGATTCCATTTTTCAGTGCTTTCCAATGATAGGTCACATCATATGGATTTGAGAAACTTATGGGCATGTTATCCAGGTGCCACCTTTTTAGTATTCAAAAAATGGGAATTGGGAGATTCCCAAACTCACTAATATTGTGTTCAGAGGAAGAAGAGAAGGAGAGGTAGAAGAAGAGAATGAGAGAGAGAAGATAAGTAGAGGAAGGGAGAGAAACGAGGAGGAGAAGAGAAGAAGAAGAGGAAGAGAGAGAGAGAGATTAATATGATAAGGGAAGGGAGATATAGTTAGTGGGAGATAGAATCAGACCATCATACTGATATATATATATATATATATATATATATATAGAGAGAGAGAGAGAGAGAGAGAGAAGGGTGAAAGTTAGAGATTATCTCCAGCAAAGGCAATTTCCAAAGTCATGAATACTATCGGACTTTCTTCTCCTTCATCAGTTTGGTGACCACTTGCAAGCCACCCCTGAACAAAGCCACCACATCAAGGACCCAGGGTGAAGGATCGTGTATGCAAGATGGCTCCAAAGAGAAGGCTTACTAAGAGTACTAGCGCAAAAGCCGCGGTCGAAGATAGAAATGCCAGTGGAGTCGCAACCAACCGTAACATCTCGTCAACCTCTCTCCACATCCAAGTGACCCGTAAAACACAAAAGGAACTTCTTTCTTCCATTGTATGCATAATTTAATCTATAAGCATGATTTATCACATGAAATGAAGGGAATTTCTAAGCTATTCCCGCATAGGATGCAAACTTATTAAGGATTAGTACGAGTCATACAATGTTCAGTTGAGGTTATGACATAGATTGCATCCTAAATAAGTTTATATTCAATATCAAGACTACTTTCTTAAACATCTAAGTTGTCCTACACTATGATGTATCCATTTAGGAATCTAATACATACTTAAGGGATTTCCTACGATACAATAGTTGTTGTGATATATGTTTACCTTTGCAAACACCCGCACAAAGGTGGATACACTAGGGTCTAGAAGTTATCAATGCGTGAACTTCTCATTGCATATCACTTTAATGGGGCTAATAGAGTGGAAAGGTGATAAGAGTGGCTATTGCATTGGTATGCTCCAATCGCATGAGGAGTGAATTTGACTAAAAAGATTCTGCATAGTATCACACTTAAAGATAGAAGGTTAGAAGATGTTGCATTTACTTAAAGTTGATGTCCAACTGATGACCAACAAGGAGGGTTTATTGCAATACCTTGAAAACTTAAGAACCCAATTCCAAGGACTTAGTCGTTCCTTTTCCAACAGAAGGGTTGTCCATCAAAGGCTCTATGGTTGTGAAGCTCAATGAACTAGACAGATTGTCAAGTCCCAACTATCGAGGGCCATGCAAGACAAAAGGACCTAGAAGGAACTTATTAAATCGACCCAGCGAAGCCCTAACCGAAGGGGGAGAGCAAACTTTAGGGTAGCCGATTCATGCTAAGCATGTTGCTCGGAACTATTGAAATGGTTTTAACAAAGGTTGGTCTTGTTAAAGATGGATTGTTGACCCAAGTTATGCTTGGTTGTTTGGAAAGGTTGTAAAAGTGTTTTGATACATCCAAGTTAAATTGTGGTTGTGCATGCAATGGGATTGTGATGCCTTGAATTAAGAGGTTGTGCATTCAACTGTTTGTTGATGTGGTTTTGGATGCTAATCCAAGTTATTTGTGATTGATGACTACATGGCGGGACTGATTGCCATGGAAATAAAAGGGATGTTTTCCCTAGTAATTGTATTAAGCTGGTGGCTTGAGTTGTGGTTGATTTCCTAACGGGATAATTAAGGAAGGATGGTGCTAGCTACCCCCCGCGAACCGCCAAACCCTAACCAAGGGGGTTGTGAGTCCGCACCGAGAACGTGGATTGAACCCGCCGCGAGAGGTCTCTCCATGGAAATCACTTGGTGTAGGAGATTGCTTGGGTGCCGATGGGGGCTCTGGCCATAAATCCCAATGCCTTCGGGCCCTACACAAGTGTTCTACGTGACTCAAGATGGGATCTTGAGGCCTTGATACTAGTTACAAGGCGGAATCTTGGTAGGATGAACACTTAATCTGAACCTAAAGAGTCCCTGCATTCCATCCTATGACCTATCCTAAAGCTCCCATAAACAAAGTATGTAGATTTACATGATCCATAGCATCTCCATTTTTCATACTGTAAGCAAAAGATCCCATGACAATGTTATGTTGAACATAATCTTTAGCAAGACTAATAGCACTTTGGTTATCACATCAAAGTGGTGTGTTGGAGAGAGGAGGATGGCCAATATCTGATAGAACTTATTGAAGCCATACTAACTCTCCAACTGCAAAAGATATAGCTACATATTCAGCCTCTATAGTGGAAAACGACAACACAATGTTGTTTCCTACTAGTCCAAGAAACAAGATGACCATTAATAAAGAAAAAATTTTCACTTGTCGAACACATAGATAAGTGAGAGCTTTCCCAATTTGTGTTGGGGGTAAAGGCGCCTCCACCTAGCCGCCCGTGTATTACTATACTTTACTACACTGAAGTACCTGCCACTGCACACTGCAGGGGGCGGGCACCCGTCACAGTCACTTATTCTTTATTCTTTTAGTGATAGTTTGAATAAAGGAAGGCCTAGCCACACATTGTGGTTGTTGGAGTTCCCACTTTTTTGTGTCTCTCTCTCTTACTCTTGCTCTCCATCCACCATAGCTCTCACCGCCAAGCTTCTTCCTCCTGAGTTTTACTTCCCTTTCAACTGGTATCAGAGAAAAGGATTTGGAGCTTTCCCGGAATTCTCTTTAGCTCAGATTTGAAGAGCTTCAACTCGAGCTTCAATGGCAACCATGGCACCTTCATTTGCAGGTATGTTTTGATCTCCCACCTCCTCCCCGATTTTTCGGCCTTCATTTGGCAACTTACAGGGCTGCATCGGAGCCCCCTATTCATTGCCAAGTGCTCAATAGCACTACTGAAGACCCCCCAACCCCCAAGAGTAGCCAATGCAAAATGCAGCACATTTTTAGGGGGTTGGGCTGATCTCCTCCTGGCATTTCTAGCTCATTCCCCAGCTTCTTGGCATTGTTTGCAACCTTCTCAATCATCTTCAGACTCCCTAACATTGGTTCTTGACTCTTGGTGATCAATACGAGTGCTTCCACCTTCAGCCATTGTTGTATACACAGTCCTAGGACTATCACAAATAGGGCAGCACTTGACATTTAATGTTTGATGCTTCTTGGCATTGCTTATTTGATGCCTATTGATACCCAGATATTATGGGATGAAATGTCTATGCTTTGGGACTGATTTGAAGAAAATTTGGGCACCAATTGAGCTTCATTTGATAGTGAATATGCTGTTGTAATACAGTGGGCTGAAGCTCATTTACTTGGTGTATGCATTGGTTCTTGGATACAGGGTGCTTACTGGAGATTTGAATGATCATACCAATGTATTTGGAGATTTTCAAATGCTTCTTTCTGGTTTCGGAATGCTTTTGAGCTTGGAGTAGAATTTGTCTTGGTTATCATTCACTAGCATTAGGATTGAGTTGGCATGCTTTGGACGAGTTTATGCCTATTGTCACTACTTGACATTTAGGCTTCTTGCATTTATGCTTTGGTCAGATATGGATGCCACTTGGTTTGCCCATGCTTGACAGTCACTTGGAGCTTCATCTTTGGATGTATTTGAGCATTTTGGATCTATTGGGCATTACATTTGGTTGTTATTTACATGCTATTTGAATGCTTTTAGGCTTATGTTTTACGAGCCTGAGATAGCCTGGGATTTATGCTCCGGATGTACCATACTGGGATTTGGAATGTGTGCGGCTACGTACTCAATGTATTTGAGTGTTTCTTGCTCTATTTGCATCTAATTTTACTTCCAGTGGGAGCCTCTTGGCATATTCGGATATACACAAAGTTTCACCACACTTGAGCTTGAGCTTGTGGGACAGTTACATGCATTTGCTCTCTTGAGAGCTTTATGTCTGCAATTAGTCTATAGTGGGCTGATTTGATACGCCTATTGGGGCAGGCACCTATCTCTGTCACAGGTTTGTCAATTTTGTATGCATCTTGGATGGTTATGCATTAAGCTTCTTGCTCTATCAGTTGTGCTTTTACTTGGTCTCTTCTCTTACCCTAAGACCCATTACATGCATGACTTCTAGACCTATGCGATGTCTCTTGCCTGACAGGTTATTGGTTTGACAGTTCTTGGTACCTTCTTGCCCCTTGACACTCATTGTTGACTATATCTTGCTACCTGGTAGTTGCAATGATATTTATATCAGTGATTGCTTCAATTTGGGACAGTTTTACATATTGCTGTAATTTATTTCACGAAGCTGAAATCTGCATTTTTCGAGCACTTATATGAGGTTAATGCTTATTGTTTGATGTTCTCTAGGTCATATTTGGTAGACAGGTAGGTTTTCTTGGTGATATCCACTCATTCAGCTAATTTTAGTAGTGGTTTAGTGCATTTTCTACTAATTACAACAACCTGCAATTTTTCTTTTTTGCTTTGATTTGGGACAGTATGGTTGGTCATCTAAAAGACACAACTCTCTTTAACATTGCCAAGTTGGATGGTACCAACTATGGGTATTGGAAGTCCCAGATATATGGTAAGTTTTGGTGCAGAAGTTGCATATTAAACCCTTGTGTTTCAAGGGTGTTAAACTCAAGGATATGGATGATAATGTTTGGATGGAAGTTGATGAGCTATGCAAGTCTACCATTATCTTGTCACTCTCAGAAGAGATCCATCATAATGTTGTTGAAGATGAGAATCAGAGTGCATGGGACTTATGGAAGAAGATTCGAGAGCTTTATGCGTAGTAGAGTCGTGCGTCACAGATGTATTGGTTGAAGTAGTTAATGGACCTTCGCATGAAGGAGGGGACATCCCTATCATCTCATTTCAATCAGTTTCATGCTATCATGAAGAATCTATTGTCACATGGTATTGAGTTCAAAGACAATTTTCACTCGTTGTTTTTGCTTGGCACCTTGCTTGAATCATGGGATGTCTTTTGTACTGCCATATACACAAACAAGCTTGATGGGCTGAAAATCAAAGATGTTGAGAGTGCTTTATTGACTGAGGAAATCAATAGGAGAAACAATGATGCTTCCCGCTCTTCACATGCATTGACCGTTAGAGGTGGCAAACATGGCAGGCATGATAATGATCATAAGGGCAAGGACTCTCAAAAGTCCAGGTCAAAGTTACATGGCCATAGTAAGTCCCGTGGATGGAAGTTTGATCTCACCTGTCATTATTGTGGGAAAGCAGGACATATTAGGTTGCAGTGCCATAAGATGTGCAATGATAAGCGCAAGGAAAAGGGAAAAGAGAAAGTGTAGAAAACGTCTTCTGAGCACAATATTGTACCTACAAAGTCCAGTGTGAAGATAGAAGAGGTTAATGTCATGCAGGCCACTCATTTAGATGAGGATTACATACTTGTAACTTCTTCATGCGATGCCTTACAGACTTTTGAGACACATTCTATGTATGCGCAGTGTTGGATTTTGGATTCAGGTGCGTCATTTCATGTGACACCGTGTAGAGATTGGTTTCATACCTATCATACCATCTCTTGTTCTATGCATCTTGGTGATGACAGGTCTCTTGACATTATGGGCATTGGAGATGTTAGGCTGTAGTTTTCTTCTGGCAGTTCTTTTGTTTTACATGATGTGCGCCATGTACCTGCATTGACTTGGATCCTTATGTCAGCTGGACAGCTTGATGATGCAAGGTATTTTGTGTCTTTTGGAGAGTCTGCATGGAATATTACTCATGGTTGGCAGGCTTGTGCTTGGAAGAGGTGCCAAGTCTGGCATCCTCTATCCCTTACTTGTATTTGAAGCTACCTTGAATCATGTTTTGTATGTGGGTTCTATCCCCCATGTATCCCTTTGGTATGCTCATTTGGGGCATATGTCCCTTAAAGGAATGAAAATGCTTCGTGCTTTGCAGTATCTTCCGCCTTTTGACTCTTCGCATTTTGACTCTTGTGATCATTGTTTCTATGGCATGCAAACCTGGAATACGCATAAAAAGTCTGGTAAGAAATGCATGGGTGAGCCCTTGGCTCTTGTGCACTCAGATGTATGTGGGCCCATGCCCTGTCAGTCACTAGGTGGGGCAAAGTATTTTATTACTTTCATAGATGATTACTCATGTAAGGTTTGGGCGTATCCCATAAAGAGAAAATCCGATGTCTTAGACACATTTTAGCGTTGGCTTGCATTAGCAGAGAACCAGTGTGGGAATATGCTGAAATGCCTAAGGTCAGATAATGGGGGTGAGTATGTATCACATGGCTTTGAGCAATTTTGTGATGAGCAAGGTATTAAGCATTAGTTGACCGCCCCTTACACCCCTCCCCATAATGGTATGGCTGAATGCATGAATAGGACCATTCAGGAAAAAGGGTCAGTAGCATGCTTAGCCAAGCTGGCTTACCGTAGCACTTTTGGGTTGAGGCAGTTACTACTGCCGTGCATCTCATTAATAGGTCACCTAGCAGTGGCATTAACTTTGAGGTTGCAAAGGAGGTATGGGCAAGAAAGTCCCCCCCTCTTATGATCATTTGTGTGTCTTTGGATGTGAGGCATTCTGCCATGTGCCCAAGGACAAATGCGATAAGCTCGATCCTAAAAGTGTCAAATGCATTTTCATTGGCTATGGAGATGCAGGAGAGATGGGTTATCGTCTATGGGATCTGCAAGCGCAGAAAGTGATTTACAAGCACAAAAAGTGATTATCTATGGGTTACCGTCTATGGGATCTGCAAGCACAGAAAGTGATCTGCAACCATGATGTCACTTTTCATGAGGACAAAATGCATATGCAACCTAACAAAGTGGTTGGGGTATGCAGAGTTATCTTTCAGGAGGAGCCACCTACTCCCGTATAGCCCGTTGCTCCACAGCTAGCTTGATAGTGTGCAACATCACCTGATGCTCATAGCCCACTAATGTTAGACAAGATGTTGGTCAGGTAGCAGAGCCTGGGTTGAGGTGTTCTACTAGAGATAGATGACCTCCTGACTATTTTGTGCCCTCTATGGATTATGTACTAGTTACAGATGCAAGAGAGTCTCTCACTTATGATGAGGCTATGCACAGGGGTGATTGTCACTCTTGGGAGAGGGCTATGCAGTCTGAGCTTGACTCATTGCATAAAAATCAGACTTGGGATTTGGTTTCCTTGCCTCAGGGTAAGAAGGCTTTGCCATGCAAGTTGGTGTACAGGCTGAAAAGTACCCCTAGACACCCCAAGCTGGCATACAAGGCTCAATTGGTTGCTAAGGGCTTTAAGCAGGAGCATGGTGTTGACTTTAATGAAATCTTTTCTTCTGTGGTCAAGATGGCCACTCTACACTTAGTCTTGGCTTTGGTTGCACAACTTGACTTGGACTTGTACCATATGGATGTCAAGATGACTTTTTTACATGGGGACTTGCATGATGAGATTTATATGGAGCAGTCTAAGGGCTTTGCAGACCTTGGTACAGGGAACACCTAGTGTACAAGCTAAAGAAGAGCCTGTATGGCTTGAAGTAGGCACCTAGGTAATGGTACCATAAATTTCATGCATTCATTCAATCACAGGGCTACAACCATAGTGCTATGGATTTGTTCTTGTACACGAAGAAAGCCCGTGACGGTTCGTTACTAATTTTGGTACTCTACATGGATGACATGCTTTTAGCAGGGATAGCTCATGAGGAGCTAAATGCTCTCAAGGCTCAGTTAAAGAAGAGCTTTGAGATTAAAGATCTCAGACAGGCCTCTCATATACTTGGTATGTGCATTCTGCGTGACAGATCTCATGGACTACTCTATCTGGCACATAGGGAGTACATTCATAAAGTCCTTGAGCGCTTTCGTATGCAGGATGTTAATCCTATTGGCTATCCATTACCTTCTCATGTGAAGGTTTCATAGGCCGATTGTCCGCAGAAAGATGAGCAGAGGGCTGAGATGGCCAAGATTCCCTATATGCATCAACCATGGGTAGGTAGTCTTATGTATGCCATGATAGCCACCCGTCCAGATATTGCTTTTGCAGTTGGGGTTGTAACACGTTATATGGCTACAGCTAGCAACAAACATTGGAATGCCATGAAGGGTATCAGGAGGTATTTGAAGGGCATAGCAGATATGTGTATTTGCTATGGCAGCCAAGATATAGGAGTCGTGGGGTACATTGACTCTGATTATGTAGGACATGCAGATAGTAGGAAGTCCACTTCTAGCTATGTGTTCACTTATATTTGAGGAGCTATCTCTTGGATTTCCAGGGTGCAGAAGTGTACGGATCTTTCTACTATAGAGGCCGAGCATATTGCAGCCATAGAGGCTTGCAAGGAGGCTATCTGGTTAGGCTGTTTAATTGTAGACCTTGGTATAGATGTTATACCTACACTGTGTTCGGATTCTATGAGTGCCATTCAGTTGGCCAAGAGTCCAGTCTTCCATGAAAAGACAAAACATATTGAGGTGAGGTATCACTTCATTCGCAAGGGGTACCTCTCCTCCCTCTCTCTCCCCTTAAGAGATAGTTCATGCCCATGAAGAAGATTGAAGATCGATTGAAGGCCGCTTGTCCAGCATGGTACCTAATCACTCTCGGATTAGGGAAGGGCTAGAGTTTGCTGTTTGGAGGTGGGTTGAGCATTGAAAGAGGGCTGATCTGCAGTCCCACATCAGATTTTAAAACCCGCAAAAAGAAGGAAAACTTTGGTAATTCTATTTTACAAAGGAAAATTGCTTGTTTTTTACATTTGATTGAGCCAATGTTGTTCTTATGGAGTGAAAATTGGTAGAAATATTGTTCGCTATTTTTTCTATGCTTTCATGATGAAAAAATAAAGAAACATAAAGTAAAAATGCTAGAAATAGTTTTTAGAAACTCGTAAAACACGGTTTTTATGAGGAAAATGGGATTTTTGGTTTTTTCCGGTGGGATAAACCAATACACATGAGATACAATGCTGATATAATCTATATTTCTATTGTCCTAAGAATCAAGAGCCACAGATCTAAAAATATATCAATTTTTTAATTAGAAAAATAGAGGAAAATAGAGAAAAATTGGGGAAAATAAGAGGAAAAATAGGAATATGGCTTAGAAAAATACAAAAAAATATAATAAGCAGTTGTGGATGTATGCCCCTGAGACAAAGCATGAGGTTTGGAATTAGTTTTCCCTATCTTTTTGTTATAGTTTGTGATTTATTTCTCTTTATACACTAAACCATGACAAAACAACCTCTATACACCTATGCAACAAAGCAAAACTTAAAAGATGAGGAGTATGATTTTGTACAATAGTTTGAGGGCTGAAATAATACAAATTTTGATTTTTTTTCTATGCATAGCATTTACGAGACGGTTTATTTGGAAATTAGGGATCTAGTAGTGCAAGGTTCGCCTTGCTGCTAGATTCTTGCAATGAAGCATATACACGTATTAGTTGAAATTCATGGAAAGATTGTTTGCGTACTAGCACATAGGCTGATTTTGGAATATAACTCTTTGTGCATGATGAGACATCCACTATTGCATTAATCATACATGTTGTATCAACTGCTGGAAATGCATAGAAATTGTTTGAATTATACTTGACCTATGCTTAAGAGGGTGAGAATTCCCTTGCCGTAGGTTAGTCATTCGTTCCTTGAGAAAAATTATTGGTAAGAAACATGTTATCTCCTGGATCTCACTGACAAAGAGAGGAATCTTGTGGAGAGCTATAGTGGGGTCACGGCAATCAGTCGGTGGGGTGCCTACTATGTCTGTGATACATGGCACTTATTGCCAATATGTGTGGGATAGCCCCTTTGAGGGGTTTTGGGGAAGGTATCATTGCGACTACAATCAAATATTAGAAGTACCTAGTGTGCATTTAGTTATTACATATGCTCCTGGACCGCAAGGCTGGGTGGTGGTGGAGGTGTCTATTATATGCATGAGGTCCCCGGCTAGTGCCATAGCCAGTGCTGGCCCATTTTTGGTCCCATCAAAGAGCCACTTAGACACTTTGTTTTCTCAGTCACTCTAATTTTTAGCACTTAAAACACACTTAAGAAAAGCTAAAAGCCTGATTGCACACAGTGCATGTAAAAGAGTGCACACACACACACAAAGAGTGAAGATAAGTTGAGGATTGGTTATAATTAACAAGGAACTCACTCAAACATAAAAACGTGAAAAAAACCACCAATAAGAGAAGATCCTAGGAGAGAGATGGGTGATCAAATCCCCAAGTAGGACCAAGTGAAGAATATGATTTAAAAGCCAAATGCAACAAGGACCCACACTATCGGGGAAGTGGATCTACTCGACCTCATCAACCTGATCGAAAAGCTGGCAGAACAAGAAATCTTAGACATGGTAGAGGGCAGCTATCCAACAATTAGTGAGCAAATATGATGCTCAAACCCGACTAGAATATCGCGGTAGACCAGAAGAGGACATCATAGCAGACCTTGAGGAGGAGAGGAAACTAGCACACGAAGCTTTGCAAGGCATAGTTGCTTACAACTAGGATCAACAGACTAGGAGCTTATGCCAGAGCATGGAAATATAAGTGATCTAGAGAGTGTTAGCCCTAGTGGGTAAAAATTAGATAGAAGAGAACAAGAGAGCGTTAGAAGGAGACCTCACACTAAGCAAGCTTCTGACGAAGCGATTGCTAGATAGCACGGTAGCGGAGCAAAGTACTACAGCGTTAGCAACATTGCTATTGGCAAGGATAGGAGTCAACCAAGGCTCTAAGAGCCAATCGAAAATTCCTATAGTAGCAAAGCAACTGGACAAATACCAGCCAAATGACAAATTCATGGAGCAGTTTGAGGAGTTCTACGAGGCCAACGGCCTCACTGATCTCAGTCAACACTCGCAAGCTTTCGATCTATGCTTAGGTGATAAGGGTTGGACCCGGTAGAAGAGTCTAGATGCTATTGACAGAGCCAATTTCAATGGCCTCAAAAATCTCTTCATTAAGAGATTCTCTTAACTAGGATACTTTTAAAACTTGCTACTAGTTTGACTCGTGAATGTCAAGTAGAGAGAGAAAGAGGACATCTCACATCACGTGACCCATGTGAGAGCCTCTCTAAGAGAATCTCTATGGGCAAGAAACCAACCGAAAGAGTAGTGTCCAAAATATTCATTAACAGAATATGAAGTGAATAGCTCTACAAAGCCTTGGCAGGCAACTTGAGACTGTAGCAAGACACACTGGCAAGGGTCTTGAAGAAGCTACTAGAGTGGACGACCACCAACTCAAGGAGATAAGCTCAAGGAACTTGGATTTCTAGCACTAGGAATTCCGAGAGAGCTTCAACCCTGAGTGAGAGATTAGGCCCAGGTGCTCAGGATAAAGGGAAGGGCACTAATTTAGGGCAAGAGCTAGATGAGATGAAGATGGACATAGCCGAATTGCAAGAGATGATGAGACGACCAACGTGCCCACATGTCCAATGCATGTATTGTGGCAGAAAAACCACATGCCAGTCGAGTGTGAGGATCCTAGGTCATGACCTTGCACTAATTGCAGTAGGTTTGGCCATGATGACATGCATTGTCGGGCCTACATGGAAGACCCAACCTTATCACATTCCGAGTCCCAAATGATTTACAATAGCTCCTTTTGAGATCCTAGAATATCTGACTGACAAGTTGGTTGGCAATCCAGCAATGAATCTCAAGCCACTCCAAGATCTCTTGGATGAGCCTAAGTGGCGATGGTCCAAGGTGCATGATTTAAACTTAATATACAATTTGGCCTTAGTCCAAAACCAACGAGAAGAGATGTATCATGTCTTGGGAGATGATGAGCAATCACATAAAGATAGCTATGACGATGAATATGAAGACTGATGTTATTTCAGTGATGAGAGAAAACGGAAAATAGAGACTATAGAATACGACATTGAGGGACATGTAATAGACCAAATACTCAACCAAATACAAGCCGACTCTAGACCACACAAGCAGAATGCCTTTAGGATAGAGAGAGGATTCATGCGCATGGATTGTGATCGAACCTGGTTGGAGCACATAGGCACAATTGACTAGGAGCACGCAAGCCTAGCCCAACCAAGTGCCGCACCACTACTGAGAATGGACTCACCTTCTGAGCAGACATCCTCTTCTAGCGAAGACGGAGAGTTTGATTTTGAGTCAGAAGTTAGCTTAGATAGTGATCGTGAGATACCTCGGCCTTCCAAGACTAGTCACGCTAAGGGAAACCTACCCATCCACCTAAGGTGCCGATGGTTAAGGGAGGAACGATGAAAGTTGTCCAAGGATACACATGTAGAAGAGTAGTGAAAACTGCAAGATCTATCAAAGTAATTCACAAAATTTAAAAAAGGAGATAGGTTAGTGATCTTGCTGGGAGCCAAATGACAAGGGCAAGGAAGCAAACCAATCGAAGGACCTGCTAAGGTCAAGGAGGTCAATTTAGCCAGGAAGTGAGACACCCTGACCTGTATTTATGGTGGCTGATGACTTGATTGAGGAAGAGGAAGCAAGTCTCGTTGCTTTCTTATGAGAGTATATAGACATATTTACTTGGTTCCTAGAAGAGCTCAAAGGGCTAGACCCTAGTGTAGTAACTCACAATATACCCATGACACTTAACGCAATGCAGGTCAAGTAGCAACCGTATCCCATGAATCCAGGACACGATGTTACTAAATTTTTCTCTTATTACGCATTCTCTATTTAGTAAATTTATTTCAATAAATTAATGACTTTCTTTTCTTTAAGTGTTGATGATGATCTATTATGGCCATGAGACCATTTAGAGACCAATATTCCTAGTGCATCACTTAATAGGGTGATCAGAGCACTATGATGGGGATATTTGGTACAGGTAGTACAAGTTATGAAGAGGGAAGGAAGTGTCTGCCAATTGTAAGAGTGTACACAAGAACCAAGGAGTTACACATAAATGAAGATGGATTGAGTTCTAAGAAGAGGAAGTGCATTAGCATTGTGTATATGTATTTTGGTGTGCATCCGAGGATGCCTGGGAACATTTACTTATGTGTAATGAGCATTGCATTCATTTGGGGTCATCCTCTCCCTTACAAGTCAAGGTTAAGGTCTTTTCTCTCTTAATAAATTAAGGAGAGAAGTAATTCTTTCACTAAGAAAAACAAGAGAGGTAATTCTCTCACCAAGAAAGACGAGAGATGTGATCCCCTGGAAGTGAGAAGAGAAGTGATTTTCTCTTTCTAAGGTCTAAGATGACACAAGATTTTGTATGGAAGTCAATCTTAAGGTTGAGGCCCAAGGAAATCTAATGAACTCTCCTTATCTAAGGCTCAAGGTGGTTGCATGGACCATAAGTTAAGAATAGAGTTTAAAAATATGCTTTTCTTACAATAGACATAGTGAATCCATTTTTAAAATATCTTGCAATAGAAAGTCAATCTCTAAAAATATCTTGCGTAGCTTATCAGAAACGGAAAGATCTACAACTTTTGTGTTGGACATTTTTCCATCCAAGCAATGCATAGAGAGATATTTCAAAATTGGTGCTGTAGAGTAGGTCCTAGAACAACCACATCTTGCATGAAGATCAACCCTTCCAATCTTGGCACTCAAGTCTCTCTCCAAGAAGAGAAGCTCTTAGAGCCTATAAAAGGGAGGCTCTCCTTGGGCATGGAGGGAGGGAAGGAAGCATCACTTTGCATATATGCAAGAGGATGTTTATGGCCAAACCCACTAGGATTGACTTGAACTTGAGTCCCTAGTGGCCAAGGTCTCCTGACAGCTTTCTAGCATTGCCAAGGTCTCCTGATAGCTTTCCGACACCCTACTTTGCACAGAGATAACCAAGCCAAAGCAAACCCATGCCGTACCTGGTTCAAAGAGAATGGAAAATGAGAGGGATGCGGTGCTCCACCTCTCTGCCCATAGGGCATAGTCCCATTCTGGTCCCCTAAAATGGCATGAGTTCGGGTTCTAGACTAACAATTTCTAAGTGTCGGTCATCAATAAAACCTTGTGAGAAGCCTCCTAGCTCTCTAGGACCACCCTATCGTATGACAGACTGGTCGGGGGTTCTATCCTCCTGCTTCCCTCCCTTGGCGTACTTTAGTTGTCTAGTTAGCCCTAATATGTTTACGTGTGGCATGTAAAAATAGCTTCCTTAATTAACCTTTTTACAAGATAGGGTTTGTTCACGTAATCTTATGGCATTGACATGAAAACAAATTTCGAATAGTTTCCCTGGAAGTACTTAATATTAGCAAATTATTAGAGTTACAAGTCTTCTTCAAAAGGGCCATATTCCAATCCATAAGGATGCAATTTATTTCCACCAAGTGTTCGCCTAGTGACAATAGCTCTCAAAAATCTATTTCGAGTCAAGCTGATAATTTTAGTAGGGCACGGAGGCATAGAATTTACAGCCAGAGCCCCCCTAATATCCAAGCGTCCTCCTACGTTCAAACCAATCTGCGGAGAAACCTCTCGTTGCGGGTTCGGTCCATGTTCCCATCATGGCTATTTAGAGCCCCTTTGGCTAGGGTTGGCGGCTGGGGGTGATTTGGTGCGCCCTCCAAAAGTTAAACCTGATTAACTATACTCATTTATGAGTTTGGGGTTACACAATCTCTTTTTTTTATAAAAAAATTTAGAAACAATGTTTCTCAATTTACAAGCACAAACAAAGGTGCAAGTGAGTGTCTGAGACATCTGATAAGGTGGGGTCCCTCTCTTAATCCAAGTGTTTGTCCCTCTTGCCTTAGTGGTAATTTTTTCGAAGGGTAGGGAATTTTCTTCATCTGTCCCCCTATGAAGTAACCATAGGTTGGCTTAGTTTCTTCGAAACCCTAACTAAGTTGAGTTGAGCCCTATCTTTGCGTGTGTAGGGTTCATTTTTATTGAACGACCCTTGAACATTTTTTTGTATTTCATAAGTGTGTTTGATAGTTATCTTTGAGATGAATCCCTAGCAGTGCAACAAAATTGATCATGATGCCATGCAATTTGGAGGCGTATCTTTCCTAGACAATACAATGCTGCAAAGCAGGCCTTTGCTTTTGGAAATTTATTTCGACTCACTTATGCAAAACACAAATGGAGACATATATATATATTTATTTATTTATTTATATATTTTCTTTTGGGTGAAGGATGTGAAGTTATCAGTCCTAAGGCAAAAGCGAACACTCCCCTCTGAAGGTTTATAGGGGCCTAATACCTGTTTTAGTCTTGCAATGGCCTAGATACACTTAAACGTCATCGTAGCAGTTTACGAATTGCATGTACTTGATTCAACTGTTACTTCTACCTTTCCAATTTCACAAGTTTTGTGATGCAAAGAAAAAAATTATGATTTTTGGTTGATCAACAAATATGCATAAGTGTTTTAGCAACCCAATTTTTAAGCTTGCTAATGTTAGTGCATAATCTAAGGTATTACGAGCATAATCAATAAGGTCCTGGCTTCTCCTTTTTGCGTACATGATTGCAAAATTTTTCATGTGAATTACTCGTAAACATACCAAAATGCAAGTAAGTAGAATTTCCAATATGATAAATGATGTAAACTAAATGATGGTTAGTTATGATAGACTTTTGCCGAATAGCTTTCCCTTCCCAAGGAAGTTGGGCCTATGTCCTTAAGACTCCCCATCAGGGTAGGGTGTATGGAACACACTTGATTACCAAGTGACGCAGTTCCTTGCCCCACGGCCCCATCGGTTGAGGCTGGACTATTGTCCGATTGGGCCTTACTTCGTTTGGGAGGCATTGTATGATTTGGCCTTTGCTTCGTGGCTATGCACCCAGATTGCAAGAGAGATGGCTCCTCGCAGAAAGGACTAGTGTGTGAGGATCTTCTCCAAGAGGGGGGGAAAGAAAGAGACACAGTGAGCTATGAGTTCTTCAACAAAGGAAAAAAAACAATGTCCTTCTCTCTCTCTCTCTTTCTCTCTCTCTCTTTCTCTCTCCTCTTACTCTCCCTTTCCTCTCCTTTCTCTCTCTCTCTCTTTCTACTCTTCCTCTTCTTCTCTCTCTTCCTCCTCTCCTCTCTTCTTCTTCTCCTCTCTCTCCCTCTTCTTCTTATTCTTCTCTACTCACTCTCTCCCTCTTCTTCTTATTCTTCTCTTCTTCTCTACTCTCTCTCTCCCTCTTCTTCTTATTCTTCTCTTCTTCTCTACTCACTCTCTCCCTCTTCTTATTCTTCTCTTCATCTCTACTCTCTCTCTTCCTCTTCTTCTTATTCTTCTCTACTCACTCTCTCCCCTTCTTATTCTTCTCTTCTTCTTCTCCCTACCCGAGCAGCAGCAAGTTGTGGCCTTCCCAGCCTTGTCATCCCCTTGACGTTGGGGGGGGATTAGTAATGGAAGCCACCTCTAGGGCACGCGACAACAACCTCCCTTGCCTCTTCCATGGTCATGGCATCCTCTCGTCACCTCTTGAGAGCACGTGGCAATGCCCCCCCTCGTGTGGATGTCACGATAGTCCCCCCTCCTTTCTACGGCACATGGCGGACCCCCTAGCTTCTCATGACAGCCTCCCCCCTCCCCCCACTATCTGTTAGTTGGCAATGTGAAAGGGGGGATTTATCCTCTTTTTAATTAAAAAAATCATTTTATTATGGGTGTGGCATCTTCTTCTGGAATGTCCTTCCACTAGATGAGGTATTCCTTGAGGATTTTACTCCTCAATCTCTTTTCTTGAATGTCCAAGATTCTAGATGGCCAGAGCTCAAGGACTCTGTGGCTTGGCATTACAACTTGTTGATCATCGAGTATATGGCTAGGATTTGGTACATATTTTTTCAGTAGGCTAACATGAAATACATTGTGAACTTTTACGTTCTCAGGGAGTTGGAGTTTGTAGGCGTTGCACCCTAGGCATTTGAGGATCCTATAGGGTTCACAATACCTTGGACTCAGTTTTTTAAATTCCCCCAATGACAGGGAACTCCTGTTGGGCCGTACACGAATAAAAACCATGTCTCCCTCATTGAAGAGTCGCTCTTGTCTATTTAGATCTGCATAGGTTTTCTACCTATCCTTGGTGGCTCTAATGTCTTGCATGATAGTCTTAACATGCTGATCCATTTCCTTGAGCATTTCCTTAGAAGCTTCTACTCTTAAGGTAGGATCTAAAAATTTCAATGGGCAACGGCAATCATGCCCATACAATGCTTGAAAAGGTGTCATTTGGATGCTTTGTTTGTAGGAATCATTATAGGCAAACTCTACTAATGGTAGATATTGAATCCATTTCTTGGGTTTGCGACAACAATAAGCTCTAAGGATATCTTCAATGACTTGATTGACCCTCTCTATTTGGCTGTTAGTTTGAGGGTGATAAGATGTGCTGAAATAGAGTTGAGTCTCGATGGCCCCAAATATCCCTCTCCAGAAGTGAGACGTGAAGAGGGAGTCATGGTCATTAACGATCCTTTTAGGCAACCCATGGAGCCTAAATATCTCCTTGATGAACAATTTGCTGGCAATATCTGAAGCTTTATAATTGGTCTTGACTAGTATGAGGTGTGAAACCTTGGTGAGCATATCTATTATAACCATAATTGAGTTGTAGCTCCCTTGCACTACTGAAGGTAACCCAACAACAAAATCCATGCTGATAAATTCCCACTTTATTTGGGGGATGTCGAGAGGTTGCAGCTTCCCAGGCATCTTGACATGTTTCGCCTTAATTCGCTGGCAAGACAAACATTCCGTGATATATTGAAGCACTTCATTTGGGGGATGTCGAGAGGTTGCAGCTTCCCATGCATCTTGACATGTTTCGCCTTGATGCGCTGGCAAGACAAACATGTTTCGCCTTGAAGCACTTCATTTGGGGGATGTCGAGAGGTTGCAGCTTCCCAGGCATCTTGACATGTTTCACCTTGATGCGCTGGCAAGACAAACATTCAGTGATGTATTGAAGAACGTCTCCTTTAAGCCTTCCCCAATGGTAGCTTTTTCCGACCATATTGAGGGTTTTGATATATTCGAGATGGCCTGAAAAAGGGGAGTTATGTGCTTCCCAAAGTATCCTCTATTTGAGTTTCCTACTGGAGGGTATGCATAATCTTGTCCTAAAATAGACAAGTCCCTCATTGATGGAGAATTATTGATATTTGACCTTAAGTTGCGGGTTTTGGTCCTTCCCCAAAATTTCCTTTATCATCACTAGATATTCCAAATCATGACTAGCTTCTTCTTTGGTTAGTTCAAGGATAGGGTTGCTAGGCATTGACACCATAGTTGCCAAAGATTCAGCCATTGAGGGTTCCTCCATGATAAGAGAGTTGAGGAATGCCTTGCAAATTAGAGCATCAGCTACCACATTCTCTTTGCCGGGACGATACCTGATCTCAAAATCATACTCTTGTAGAACTTCCATCCAACGATGTTGGCATGCTAGCATTCGTGACAACTTCAAGTTCCTTGCTTAAGTCAAGGAACTTCAAAATTGGTGTTGTCACCAAGCTATGCTCGAGTTGATCAAAACGTTCTTTTTCAGAGGGCGTCCACATTATGGCAACTTGTTTTTTCAGCAAATTTGTGAGGGGTGTTGCGATTAAAGCATAGTCCTTAATGAAGATCTTGTACCAACTTGTTAATCCAAGAAAGCTACGGACTTCTTTAATAGTAGTTGGTGGAGACCACTCTTGGACATCCTTAACCTTGGTAGGGTCTACAGAGATCCCTTCATTTAACACAATAAATCCGAGATATTCAATCTGTCTTTTTAAGAAGGCACACTTTCTCTTCTTAGCATAGAGCTTGTGAGTTCTCATGGTCTCAAGGATGATGCGAACTTGGGACTCATGATATGCCTCCTTCATGGAATATACCAAGGTGTCATCAAAGAAGACGAGTATGAAATCATTGAGGTGTCGTGTAAAAATGTCTTGCATTAGCCTGTTAAAGGTGGCAGGGGAATTAGACAATCCAAAAGACATTACTATGAATTCAAAATGACCATATCTGGTATTGAATGCCGTATTTGGAATATACTCATCCTTGATGCGAATTTGATAATACACTGGCCTTAAATCAATCTTGGAGAAGATTTTTGCTCCCTACAGTCAATCGAGTAACTCATCTATCCTTGGAATGGGGTATTTATTTTTTATGGTTACTTGGTTTAGGCCTTTGTAATCAATGAAGAGATGAAGTGCACCATCCTTCTTCTTTTGGAACAAAACTGGAGCTCCCTAAGGAGAACTACTAGGGCATATGTACCCTTGGTCCAGGGCCTAAAGAATGGACATCTTGTAGGGCCTTTTTGCAACTAGAGTAGCTCATGGGAGTAGTTTAATCTCATGATCCACTTCCCTAGGTGGTGGTAATTCAGTTAGTTCCTCTGGGAACACATCCATATATTCTTTTAGCCATGATGGTTCTTCATTAGTGTCTTCTACTTGATCGGGTTTGTTTAGCTTGATCAGGTAGACAGGTAACCCCTTCCTTATTCCTTGAACTATTTGCATTTCCTTAGCTAGCTGGATCTTTGGTTTACCTACTTCACCTTGTGTTGTAACTAGCTCACCCTTAGGATTTCGAAAGGAGACTTGGCCCTTCCGACAATGAATGTGAGCATCATTGGGTATTAGCCAACCCTGAGTAGACTTTCATGGACACCTAGATTCATTACTCTAAACCTAATAGTTGTGGGCTCATTTTTGAGTAGGAATTCCACCTTAGCAGTTTGTCTAGTGCAAGTGACTTCTCGCCCATTTGCTAGTTCGACAAGCAAAGTGGATGCAGCTATAGTGGCTATCCCTAACCTTCTTGCACACGTCGGTGAGATGAAAGAATGAGTGCTCCCACAATCAATTAGGGTTTTGAAATTCTTACCCTAGTAGTCCGATGGTGTTTGAATCACCAAGAATTGGTAGTTTGGCCCCTTCTTATGGAGGGTCACATGAAAGGTTGCCCTCTTGATCTTAGCTTCCATACATAGATCTTCTTCTTCATCTAATCCTTTAATGGTAATATTGGAAGTTTTTGCCCTTTCCATAGTTGCATGACTGCAGCCATGGGTAGCCCAGGCTTGGCCTCCGAATTTTCCTTGACAGCGGTCCCCGCCAAGTTTGGGACGTTCCCTTTTGAAATGCTCGGGTTCATTGTAGTGAAAACAACGCAGGGTTTGTTCACTTCTTTGAGTGGGGACAAAGTCATTGATTGCATTTTCCCTTAGCTTCTTACGTTGACCTTGACCATGTCCTTGCGCCCTTTTAATTTGAGCTCTCGCCATCCCTGGATTTTGGTCTCTGTAAGCCCAAGATCTGGACTTCTTGGGCAATAGGTCTTGCTCTTATCAATGCATCTTGCAAGTCCAAAGGACGCATTGATTCCAACCGAGTGTTTATTGGTGTATTTATTCCATCACAAAACTTCGAGACCTGTTGGGGTATGCTCATTGTCGGGGCGTACTTTAGCAAGGAAACAAATTTTGAGTAGTATGCTTCCAGAGATAGGCCCAACTGCCTCAACTTAAAAAACTCATTCATTTTTTGAGTTCTATACAAGGATGGCAACCGTAAGAGCAGTCATTGCTATGGCTGCATCAAAGGGATGGTCTTTACATCAGATGGATGTAAAGAATGCCTTCTTGCATGGTGATTTGCAAGAAGAGGTCTATATGGAGCAGCCACCAGGTTATGTGCATGTTGTTCGTCTTGAGTTTGTTTGCAGGTTGAAGAAAGCCTTGTATGGCTTGAAGCAAGCACCTAGAGCATGGTCTAACAAGATAGGACAGTATCTTGTCACTATTGGCTTTCAGATTTCCAAGGCAGATTTCTCACTTTATGTGAGAAAAACAGAGAAAGGTATTATGCTACTTGTCATTTATGTTGATGATTTGATTATGACAGGTGACAGTGATGAAGATATCCTTCATGTGAAAATGCTATTGAAGCAGAAGTTTGAGATGAAAGATTTGGGAGAGCTGCGTTATTTCTTGGGCATTGAGGTGATTAGATCACCAAGTGGGATACAGCTCTTGCAGAGGCAGTATGGATTGGACATGCTGTCCAAATATGGGATGACAGGCTGTAAGCCTATTTCAGTTCCTTTGGAGCAGAATGTGAAGCTGGGCACAGATGCAGGTGAGCTTCTAGAAGACCCTACTATGTACAGACGCATAGTAGGAAGCTTGATTTATATGACTATTACCAGGCCAGATTTGAGCTATGCTATTGGATTGGTAAGTCAGTTTATGCAGGCTCCAAGGAAACCACATTTGGATGCGGCTAGACGCATACTCAGGTATGTGAAGTCCACATTGCAGTATGGACTATTTTATGAGACTGGCGTTCAGATACAGTTGCATGGATACACTGATGCTGATTGGGCTGGTAGTATCTATGATAGACGATCTACCAGTGGATATGTGTTCTCTTTTGGGAGTGCTGCAGTCACTTGGAGCAGGAAGAAACAGCCTACAGTTGCCTTGTCGAGAACAAAGGCTGAGTACAGGGGTGCAGCAATGGCTGCATGTGAGGTAGCTTGGTTGCATAAGCTACTTTATGATATGCATCAGTCTACAGATGGGCCAGTTGTCATTTATTGTGACAACATGATTAGTATACACTTGGCAAATAACCCAGTCTATCATGCTAGAACAAAGCACATTGAGGTGCATTATCACTATGTGCGAGAGAGGGTTTTACTAGGTCTAATTGATCTAGTTTATGTCAGCACAGAGGATCAGGTAGCTGACATATTCACGAAGGCATTGGGCGCAAAGAAGCTGCGCAAGTTGAGAGACCTGCTTGGTGTGCAGGAATTGGGATTGAGCTCGAGGGGGAGTGTTGAGATATCGAGCTCCACTCGTGATACGCCAGGGTGACCGTTGTGTATTTATGTCACCGACTTGTCAGTTGCAGACGCGGTTGGTACACCGCCCATGAATAATAACTACATGGTAGCTATCCTTATCTACTCTAGTTCGTGGCACAGTTAGTATGCCACCTTAGTTAGTTGAGTTTGGTTTGAGACCCATATATAGGGTTCTTCTATTTCTTTGTACTAGAGTTCTTTTGGCTTACACAACTAAGAAGAGGAAAACTGTTTTCAGCCTCCACCCTTGTGTGTATTCCCCCATTGTGCAAGCAAGAAAGCTTCAAGTGAGACTCCTTCCTTCTCTCCCACAATTGTGACAGATTCCACCTTGTAACTAGTATCAAGGCCTTAAGATCCCATCTCGAGTCACGTAGAACACTTGTGTAGGACCGAAAGCATTGGGATTTATGGCCAGAGCCCCCACTCGCACCCAAGCATCCTCCTACTCTAAGCAATTTCCACGGAGAGACCTCTCGTGTGGGGTTCGGTCCACATTCCCAGCGCGGATTCATAAACCCCTTGGTTAGGGTTTGGCAGCTCCCGGGGGGTAGCTAGCGCCATCCTTCCTTAATTATTCCTTTAGGGAATTAATCACAGCTGAAGCACCCAGCTTACAAAAAATTACTAAGGAAAACATCCCTTTCATTTCCAATCAAGAAAAGATATCATTTTTCGACATCAAGAAATTACCTGCTTATAAACCACTTGTCCTTAATAGGGATCTCTTCTTACCAAGGCAACCAATCAAATCACTTAGAAATATTCTTCTCGAAACGTCCAAGCATAAGCCTTGATCAACGTTCCATTTACAGTTAGCTTATTAGCCTAGCTTAAGCCTGGAGGATATTCACTTCCAATAATTGAAAACAACTCACAAACACGTGTGTCTAATCACTCGACTTCTTTTTAATCCCTCTTTCCCTTGGGTTTTTCTCTAGGGATCCAAGTTGTGAATCCTTGATTTCCTTGCACATCTTTTAACATACTTGGTATTGTTTAAAGTGTGTTAAATATATTGCATGACTTGTCATACATTCTTTCTATCTTCTCTTAGTGCGATGCTATGCAGAATTTTCTAATCAAGCTTATCTTGCATGCACAAGGTGCGTTTAGTATATTAGTACAACCTAAACAACCTTTAACTCTTTTTATATCTGGCAATGAGTACTTGTTCCTAGAGTGTAGGGTCTCATGTGACTTGAGTATATAAAGTTTAAACTCAATTCACTTATCGCCTCTATGCTCTAACATAAGTAAAAGATAATCATATAATGTATAAAAATCTTTCCTTATAAGCGATCCCTAAAAGTCTAAGAACGTGCTAGTATTCTAAATGCAATTTTACCCTAATATTTCCTGCGGTCTCCAAACATAAACATTGGTTGTCATAGGATAGGATAAACTATTCGTGGTATACAAGATCAGGACCTATCTTCCGCATGGAACGAAAGATAGATGACAAGTCCTCTATGCTTCTGTGCAGTTGCATCCTATGAATGGAAGCTAATATTTCATGTATTTATTTTAATCACGGGAGTAAACCATGGACTATAGTTAACAAATCATGCATCGAGGGTAGCTCCTCTCACCCTCCTTCTCCTCTTCTCTCACTCTTTTTTTTTCCTTTTCTTTCTTCTCCTCTCCTCCTCTTCTCACTTTTCTCTCTCACCCTCCTTCTCCTCTTCTCTCACTCTTTTTTTTTCTTCTCTTCTCCTCATTGAAAACTATCTCACCATTACCCATCGATACCTCTCCAACCCCTCATCGCCAGCCACCTTGATGGCCGGATGGAACTACGAGATAGGCACCACCGATCCTTCTTGCACCTCCTTTACGTGGATCACGTCAAGGGGGGGGGTTCGTTGAAGTCAACAAAGAATGGAAGTGCTAACGTAAAGGGAGGCAAGGGTGGCATGCTCTAATAACCCGATTGGGGGGAAATTCTGACGATGGGAGGAGAAAAGGTATGTCGCTAATGAGGTATGCCACTGCCCTAGGCGCAGAGGGCAGGTGTTCTGACCGCACTCAACATCGGGAGGGGAAGACTCTCGTGAAAGCCAGGAGGAGCCGAGCCCAAACCTATAGTGGAGGAGGGAAAAGAGAAGAAAGAGAAGGAAAGAGGGAGGGTGAGAGAGAAGAGTGAGAAGAGGAGGAGAAGAGAAGAAAGAGAAGGAAAAAACAAAAAGAGTGAGAGAAGAGGAGAAGGAGGGTGAGAGAGAAGCAAGAAGAGGAGGAGAAGAGAAGAAAGACAAGGAAAGAAGAGTGAGAGAAGAAGAGGAGAAGAGGAGGAAGAGAAGGGAAGAGGAAGGGAGAGAGAGAAGAGTAAGAAGAGGAGGAGAAGAGAAGAAAGAGAAGGGAAGAAGAGTGAGAGAAGGAGAAGGAGAAGAGGAGAACAAGAAGAGTGGGAGAGAAGAGGAGGAGAAGAGAAGGAAGGAAAGGGAGGAAGAGAGAGTTTTTGGGCCAACTACTTACCATGGCCCCCAAGCGCAAAGGAGTGAAGACCGCGGGAGCTACCCTAGATGCTCAAGGGACAAGTATAGATGGAATTCATGGTACAATTGGAGCTGTTGGAATTGCGGCCAATAATGGAGCATCGAGTATAGCCAACACGGGAATTAGCGCAACTCCAGACCCCCTCTCGGAAAACCAAGTTCTCCTTGGCCCAGGGAAGAACTATTGATTTCATTCCGCCACATGAAATGATAAGGTTTTCATAATATGTCACATAAAATGATAGACTTTCACTTAGTTTGGTGCATGATTTGTTAACTATAGTCCATTGTTTACTCCCGTGATTAAAATAAATACATGAAATATTAGCTTCCCTTCATAGGATGCAACTGCACAGAAGCATAGAGGACTTGTCATCTATCTTGCGTTCCACGCGGAAGATAGGTCCTGATCTTGTATACCACGAATAGTTTATCCTATCCTATGACAACCAATGTTTATGTTTGGAGATCGCATGAAATATTAGGGTAACATTGCATTTAGAATACTAGCACGTTCTTAGACTTTTAGGGATCGCTTACAAGGAAAGATTTTTATACATTATATGATTATCTTTTACTTATGTTAGAGCATAGAGGCGATAAGTGAATTGAGTTTAAACTTTATATACTCAAGTCACATGAGACCCTACACTCTAGGAACAAGTACTCATTGCGAGATATGAAAAGAGTTAAAGGTTGTTTAGGTTGTACTAATATACTAAACGCACCTTGTGCATGCGAGATAAGCTTGATTAGAAAATTCTGCATAGCATCGCACTAAGAGAAGATAGAAAGAATGTATGACAAGTCATGCAATATATTTAACGTGCTTTAAACAATACCAAGTATGTTAAAAGATGTGAAAGGAAATCAAGGATTCACAACTTGGATCCCTAGAGAAAAACCGAAGGAAAAGAGGGATTCAAAGGAAGTCGAGTGATTAAACACACGTGCTTGTGAGTTGTTTTCAATTATTCGAAGTGAATATCCTCCAGGCTTAAGCCAGGATAATAAGCTAACTCTAAATGAAACATTGATCAAGGCTTATGCTTGGACGTTTCGAGAAGAATATTTCTAAGTGAATTGACTCGTTGCCTTGGTAAGAAGAGATCCCTATTGAGGACAAGTGGTTTATAAGCAAGTGATTGCTTAATGTAGAAAAATGATATTTTTTCTTGATTGGAAATGAAAGGGATGTTTTCCTTAATAATTGTTTGTAAGCTTGGTGCTTCAGCTATGATTGATTCCCTAAAGGAATAATTAAGGAAGGATGGCGTTAGCTACCCCTTGCGAGCTGCCAAACCCTAACCAAGGGGGTTATGAATCCGCACTTAGAATGTGGACTGAACCCGCTGAGAGAGGTCTCTTCGTGGAAATTACTTGGAGTAGGAGGACGCTTGGGTGCCAGTGGGGGCTCTAGCCGTAAATCCCAATGCCTCCGGGTCCTAGACAAGTGTTCTACGTGATTCGAGATGGGATCTCGAGACCTTGATACTAGTTACAAGGTGGAATCTTGGGAGGATAAAACCTTCGGGGTTTATTACCGAAAGACGGAAGGATTTTTCTGCAGAAGTAGAAAGGAACACTTAATTCTCCTGTATGGGTAGAGGCAAACATTAATCTTAATATAAGTTAAGGAAGTGTTTGATCTTTTTTTTATCTTGTCTTTGTGTCAGTGCCTTAACTTATCTTAAAGGAACCTATGACTATCGGGTTAATTAAGGAAGTTGCCTTTATGTGTCAAACATAACGTGGTAGGTAATTAGATAACTAAAACAAACCCGAGGGAAGCATGGTGGATGTGACCAATAGGTCTATCCTACGGAAGGGTGGTCTCGGTTAACCGAGAGCTTTCCTCAAAAGGAAATGTTAACAAGTAATGTTAGGGAAGGACGGATGATGACCTTAGATAATGTTGGTTAGAATCCTGACTCATACCATTTTAGGGGACCGGAATGGGACTATGCCCTATGGGTAGAGAGGTCGAGTGATGCGTCCCTCTCGTTTCCCATTCTCTTTGAACCAAGTGCGGTATGAGTCTGCTTGGGTCTGGTTGTATCTACACAAAGTGGAGCAGCTGTAGACCGACGCTAGGAAGCTGTTAAAAAGACTCGACTGTTAGGAACCCATACTTTAGGTCGATCCTAGTGGGAACGGCCAAATAAGTTCCGTTGCGGGGCAGACTCGCCCTAGTTGGCAAACCCCCTGTCATTCCTTGGGAGTGTCGGGCGGTGTCTTCTAGATTGATCTCTCAATGGACTGTTAAGACGTGTCCCGCAAGTTGAGGGACGGGCACATTACGATTCTCTAATAACCCGATTGGGGGGAAATTTTGATGATGGGGGGAGAAAAGGTGTGTCACTGATAAGGTATGCCACTGCCGTAGGCATAGAGGACAGGGGTTCTGACTGCACTCAACACGGGTAGGGGAAGACTCTTGTGAAAGCCAGGAGGAGCCCAGCCCAAACCTGCAACGGAGGAGGGAAAATTTATAGGTGGAGGGGGAGAGGTGGCACGGCGGTGTCGCCCGCCACCTGGGCTACATGCCCCCTCCCTTTACCACATGGCTCTCTCTCTCTCTCTTCCCGCCATGCAGTCGGCAGGGGAGAGAGAGGGGGTAAAAAAATTTAGGAAAAAAGAAATTGAAAATTTCCTTGGGGCGGTCGTATGGGGATTTTTCAGAAGTATGGAGAAAATAGTGTACGAATATATTTTCTTTGCATATAGACTGCAATCGAAGAAAGAAGTCATTACAATGTGTAAGAAAGTGGAGTGGGTTCTAACAAAGATTAAACTACACAAGCATCAAGTAAGGATTGAAACTAACTAGATGATTTATTTTATTTTTTTGATAAATTTCTAGAGAAACATGTCTTTAGAGAAACTAAGACCAGTAAGTCTCTTTGAGTGCCTATTATTGAGGAAGGGAATGTTAGAGTTCACAGGCCGTAACACTACAATGGGTGGACAAAATTGTATGTTATGTGTCTTTCATTAAAGTAACAAAGGAAAAATAAGATTGAAAAAAGCTACGGTCTAGACGAGTCTCAATAATTGGCTCCCTTACTCCCAAAGATGGTATTTGATGTTGAAGTTAAGGAAGAGTCTACTTGTGCTATTATGCACAATTTCTATGAAAATATAGTGAAGAAATGAGGTAAAATTTTTATCTCATGATATGTGCTAAGTTAATTTTTTAGAAGTTTAAGAGATATATAGGTTATTTTAAATATTTATATTTATGTATGATGTGCACCTTTTTAAGATGCATGGGCCATACTTTGCAAAAAATGGAAGCATATGAATTTGATCTACACAAGGGATGAAAATTCACATCAGATAGTATGTGGTATACATCAAAGGAAAACTAATCATGATGGAGGGGTGAATGGAAACAATCCAATGATTCAATTACTACTTTGATGGTGGTACACCATCATTGTGATAGATGAAGCTCAAATATCATAAAGGAGAACAAATGAGAGTGCTAACAAATTGGCTGCATATTCATAATGTATCACTAAAAGAGGATATTATGATGCATCAAGTGCTAAAGAGAACCATGCTAACTGGCTAGAAATAATATTTTGAGAAGGAAACAAATAGGTTTGAAAAGTTCTAAGATAGTAAGATAAAGAATGCATCTAGTGTGAACACAATTTATTATATATGAGAGAGAGACACAAAGAGAGAGAGAGAGTGTGTGTGTGTGTGTGCGTGTGTGTACGTGCATGGACCATGAGGAGTCATCTCATTTAGCACGATACTTTTGACTTGGGTAAGTTATTTATGAATATATGTGCATCACGTGGGTTCAAAATAAGGTATTTTTAAAATACCAAATTTATATATTTTTAACATACAAAATGGTGCAATATAAAGGGGTTATTTACATATTGATTAGAAAAAGGTTAAGTTTTATTTAGGAAAAATTCACAGATAAGAATATTTACAAATAGGTCTTGATGAACGCACATGATGTTGATGGTATACATATAGTAACTTCCTCGAGACTTTTGAGAAGACAAAGCCTATATTTTGTAGGTATCAATGCTAGTGAGAGATTGATGTACTAGTTTGATTACAATGGATATCAATATGATGATTCATTAGCATTGGTAGAAGGTGAAATGAGGAGGTCTCATGGCGGTTTGGATAGATATGCAGAGCAGAGATATGATCTGTACAACATCAACTTCTAACTGATGTGAAAATTGGCACTCATGATGACTTTAAGCCACATCATAAACAAGGCAACAACAAGTTCTTACCACTCATCTAAAGCACTACAATGAAGTTGACTCCTCTTTTATTTTTACCTTCCAATTGTGGCTCATAAAAATACCTCTCTTATCCTCTCCACATCTCTTACTTCAATTGTGATAAGCCAAAACTTTCTCAAGCCACTCAAGAGATACTCCATTTCCAAATAGGAGACTATCCTCCATTCATATCTTATCCTTATTACCACCTTACTTCTCCATTAATTTAAGATTACCCCATAAAGAAGATCTTTTACCTTTGAAGTTCACTTATTTGTACCTTATCTGCGGATGTAAAGCAAGATTGAGAAGGTGTTTAACCTTGGATTGCAAGTGGAGAGGTTGACCTATAAAGGGCTTAATCCTTGAGGGTTTTCTCTACAAACTCTATGATGCATTTTGTTGGCAAAGCTCTTAAGGGGTTTCACTTGGTGTTACATATGTGACTTCTTCCATCTTGTTTCATTCCTTATCCTTTGTGGACTTCTGGTGTGATGCAATTGCCCTTTGACAATGCCAAGTTTGCATTGGGATGAGTGACATAATGTGTTCATGTGGTCTTGCATGAGGAGACTTGAAGAGCATTCATATATTCTAGTGGAGGAATCTTGGAATCACAACAAGCTATGCATAGAGCTTTTGTGGCTAGATGAGGTATAAGGTTGATGGCTCAACTACTTTGCTTTCAGAAAGGGCATATGGAACTCGAACTTCTTCTTGAGGGTGCTTTCTTATACTGAGGTGCATTTTGTAGAGTGCACATTGCTAGAGTATCTATGGTGCATCCTTAGTGTTCTTATTCATTGCTTGTTTACTTGTGGTGTGAGAGAGGGTGTTAGAAGTTGTCATATCATAATGTCATGGCCATCCTCAAAGAAAATGGTTTTTCCTCTTGTAATTCCAAAATTTGTACCCAAACATCATCTACTTGTATCACATCCTCTAGCTACCAAAAACGAATCCCTCATGCACACATTTTCGTATTGTGCTATCTCATAGCTCAAATGAGATCCTCATCTTAGCAACTTCTCTTGATCTTAGCCTCATAGGCCACATCTTGTCATGTCACATGCAAGCACCTTACAAAATCCATGGCATTACTAAAAAACAGGCACTTCACTACCTCCAACATACTAAAGATTATCTCCTCACTTACAATTATGGGACACCTACCATGGATCTCTCTATCAATGGTTTTTTGGATAGGACAAGAGCCACAAATGCATAGCATATTTGGTCACTTATTCATGCTTGCAAGAGAACATATCTCCTGGTGCAACAAGTGGCAAACCACATTGGCCCTTTCCTCGGTAGAAGCTAAGTACATCATGGCATCTTTGGCTCGAATAACTCTTAAATGAGCTTCCACTTTATCTTGCTTATCACACTCCCATCTTGTGATGTGAGAACAAATCCACCATTATGGCCCATAGCACCCAAGTATCAAATTGTACAAAGCACATCAAAATTGCATATCACTTTCTCAAAAAACTAGTCAACAACAATCTATTGCATCTCGAGTACAACTTCACCCATGAAAATCTAGTAGATTTTCTCATCAAAGGTATTCCCACTAAAAAGAATTCCATTTATACACATACTACTTGCCTTGAAAACCTACCATGTTACTAGCTATCATTCTTTTTAGTTGCATTTTCTTTTTTTGTTTGCTTGGGTTTACAAACCTACATATCCTTTGGCATATGCCATGATCTCTCTCGCTCTCTCTTGAAACTTTTTGCGACAACTGCTGCGCTCGAGTTTTTGGTGGTTTTTTTTTCTCGGATTGGTGTCACTATTTTCGTTGTAAACAATGTCGCAAATAGTGACACCGCTATTTTAATTCGCAAACCACCGTTGCTATTTGCCCATTCCCTTGTAGTGATAGGTGTTATGTTTGAGCTATAGAGGTGTCTCTAGAAGATAAATATGAAGGGGAATGGTTGATAATAGGTCAATATCTTAGCACTCTTTCCAAGAGGGAAGAATGGTCATCAAAAGAGGAGTTCAAGAGGATCAAGAGAAAGACATATGTGAAGAGGAGGTGAATAATCCATCCTTGGGCATTTGTGGTAGGTACATTGCATCTTCTTGCTTTGTTATTGTGTTTTCTTCTTTTCATTTGTTTGTTTTTCTTTGTAATGAGATGCATTGAGAGAGAGAGAGAGAGAGAGAGAGAGAGAGAGAGAGAGAGAGGAAATGAGAGAGGGAGAAGAAGGAAGAAAGAAAGAGGAAGAGAGAATGAGAGAGAGTAAAGAAAGGTAACAAAGAAAGGGAGGGAGAGAGGAGAATGAGTGAGAGAAACAATGAGGGGGGAGAGAAACAAAGAGACAGGCAACAAAGAAAGAGAAAGAGAGAAAGAAATAGAGCGGGGAGAGAAAAAGGAACAGAGAGTGAAGGAGGAGGTGGATAAAAGGGTGAGATAAAGAGAGGAAAACACAATATTAGTGAGTTTGGGAATCTCCCAATTCCCATTTTTTGAATACTAAAAATGTGGCACTTGGATAACATTTCCATAAGTTTCTCAAAACCATATGATGTGACCTATCATTGGAAAGCACTTGGAAAATGGAATCTATTGAGCTATAGAGTGCTCAATTTGGAGTTATAGTGTTCAAGTTATGACAAATCCAAATATTTGACCACGTGTCCCAAACTTATGGGAAATTTCCATATTTTCCAATATGGTGCTCGAATGAGAGTTTAAAAAAAATAGAGAGAGCTAGAAGAAGAGGGGGAGAAAAAGGGTTGGAAAGAGGGAGATAAAGAGAGATGGAGAGAACAACAAATAGAGAGCAAGAGAGGAGGAGAGAGAAAAATGGAAATAATGAGAGAATTAGAGAGAACAAAATGATAGAAAAATAAAGGGAGAGGGGGAAGAGAGACACAAAGAGGGGTGGGGAGAGAGGGTTTTTCAATGTCTTGTTTTATGAGTTTTTTATTTCTTATCTTTGATTTTGATTGTAACGAGATGCATCAAGTGCGAGTAGAGAGGAAAAGAGAGAAAGATAGAGAAAAGAAGGGAGGAAAAGGAAAAGAGAGAAGAAGTGAGAGTGGGGAGAGAAAGAAACATTCAGAGAGAGAGGGGGAGAGAGGGAGACAAAGAAGGATGAAGGGACGTGCATGGAGCCACATTGACTCCACCTTTCTAGGCTTTGCATGAGAGCCAAGGAATCTTCTGCTTAGTCTTGCTATGGATGGCATGAATCCATTTGGTCACCTCTCAGCTTCTTACATTGTGTAGCCTATAGTCCTTGTTAACTATAGCATCCCGCTAGCAAGTGAATTGGGTAGTTGGAGCCTCTAACAACCCCTAAGACAACACCATAGGATAAAGATTGAGGATCTCCCCTCAACAAAACCCACAAGACAGTATCACTGAACACATGATCAAATATTCCTAATCACTCACTCTCACTAAGAATTCAACTCAAAACTTATGCAATTTAAACCTTTAAGCTTAGAATTTACCATTTTCACAGAGAATTTGATGGAGAACAACCATGGGTAAGACTCTGATAGCACAAACTTTCAGATTCACACAACTCTTATTTTTTAGGGATGGCAGTCCCATGCGAAAACTATCCCACAAAGGGTGGTTGCCTCAAGTAGTGTAAAATTAGTTGTAGATCCTTTCTGTTTCGCTTTTCTCAAAGCACACATAAATACATATAAAAACTGCAGGTAATCAAAGCTTTATACGGTGAATTTTCATGCCAATCCAGCTGCTACAAGCATTTCACTATTGTGTAGACATTCCATTACTGCAACAAAACAGAGTTTGCATTGATATAGCAATGGATAATCATGATCATCTTCATGGGAAACCAAGTTGGTGATACAGATGCTACTGAATTCACGTGTTGCCTCATGCAGCATAGAAATTGCCTCATAGAGCATTGCAAAAATACACCACTACTCTATACATCAAGACACAACTTTTTTTCTCAAAGAAGCACAAACTTGAAAATGGGAGGATGCTTTCTTTGATTTTAGATTATCATTTCAGCATAATAGTAGATACATCTCAGCATATCTTTCATTGATGAAGAGTTAGGGAGCTTCGAATGTTATGAGCTCTAATTCATAATTTTCATGGATGCAAATCCTTTCCACTAACTCGAGTCCGTGCATTCAACACCTACCTATAATACATATTCTTTGCCACATACCCAGTTTTAGATGTAGAGATCCTTTACTTCCATTCTTCTCTCTCGATGAGAAGCCTCGCACGAACAACTAACATACATCACTCTCAACACGACGAAGAATAGCTCTCTCTTGTCTCTCACTCATATACATGCATCATAATAGATCTACATACTCTGTGCTCCACAAAGAAGTAGAAGAAAACAAAATAAAAGAAAGACTCTTATTGCCATCATATGAAAACTGAGAGCTCGCATCAGCTATGGTGCGTAGATCGGTCGCAGATAGCTCACGTAGTGAATCCCAGAAGGTCCCCAAGAACAATGAACTCTACCTTTTTGCACAAAAAACAATGTAAAAGCATGCACGACAAGAGGCAAGAGACAAATTGGGTTCAATCTCCCCCATGCCTTGTGTGAGCGCTTCACAAAGCATGTATTTAATGTATATTTCCAATCTTCATGCTCAATAATAGCCCAATTACAAAAATATGACAAGCTTTTTAGCTTTTGAGTTTGCTTTCTACAAAAATAGGAAAATAAAGCTAATGGACGGTGCCCATAGAGTTTGGCACGCCCAATCTCAATGTCCAAATAGAAATAACATATCCGGCGCATAGGCGCATACAAAATAATAATCAATAATCAATGTCTCTATAGACATAACAAAATATAGGCGTGGTGCCTATCAAAATATAGTCCAAATGTCGAATACCCGCTAGACTCCAATGCTTTCCTCCGCCACTACCGCTATCTCTACACATCAACTGAAGCATTCATAATCGTTAGTAAAATAATACAATTAAACCGACAAAAGTGAATACCTAGCAGTCTTCAGCTACATAAATAAATCAACTGGTTAAAAATAAATCCTAACCTTAATTTATTACGAGTGCGCACTCTAAACTCATAAACGTTTATTAATTTAATATGCATTTTGCGGAATCACCCGCTATGGAATCACCCATGTACACACTAAATTAATGAAACGCCCGAAAAGGACAGGCGTCCCCATCAACTTCTCGCACAAAGAATCCTCTTTGTGTATGAGCCCTGGTCATCTAAGTTTACGGAATCTACCGTAAAACCTCACGGAATCCACCGTGGCACAGAATCCATCGTGGAATATGCCTCCTGGCATCATACCCCCGGGGTGGGATAGCAATTGACCTCAATTGCTATTAGCTCAATGTGGAGCTAACAGAGTGGGGAAAGCATTTAAGTCTCTAGCGTGCATCCATTGTGCTTCCTCTACAGGATGGTTCTTAAATTTTACTAGATATCTAGAATACCTTCGGCCAGTTCTAGTGGTCATGTAGTCAGTGTCTATGATGGCTTCTGGTTCAAGTATTTCAATCTCTTCTTCTAGTAAAGGTGGGTTTTCATAAATAGGGTGGATAGGTAATTGGCCTCTAAATGGTCTCAATAAACTAATATGAAATGTATTATGAATTTTCCAATGAGATGGCAATTCTAACTTGAATGCATTATCATTAATCTTATGAATGATTCTAAATGGTCCATAGAATCTAGGAGCTAATTTGACAAGTGGATGTCTATCTACACTTTGCAGTCTACGCTTTTCTATTCTAAGCCAAACATAATCATCAACTTTGAAATTCATGGCTTGTCTTTTCTTGTTGGCTTGTTTGGTATATGATTGTTGGGCTTTAGCAATCATATCCTTAACCTCATCAAAAATACTATTATGCATAGTAGCAATATCATCAGCACTCTGAATTCTATTAGACAAAGATGCAACAGGTGTAGATAATCTATATCCATAAATGACTTCAAAAGGTGCTTTCTTTGTAGATGTGTGCGGTGTATTGTTGTATACAAACTGTAATAAATGCAAATGAGTATCCCATGTCTGAGGTTTAGAGATAGTGTATGCACGTAAAAGATCTAGAATAGTGCTATTTGTGGCTTCTGTTTTTCCATTTGTTTCTGGATGAAATGCAGATGAGAAATCAATCTTTGTGCCTAGATTTGCAAACAGTGTGATCCAAAAATTATTACAAAATCTAGAATCACGATCTGAAATAATCACTTTTGGCAATCCATGGTTAGTAAAAACAGTTTTCAAGAATAACTGTGCTGCTTATGATGCTGTTAAAGTTTTCTTACATGCAATGAAATATGCTTGCTTACTAAATCTATCTACAATTGTCCAAATCATGTCATGGTTAGATTTAGTATTTGGTAAACCAGTAATGAAATCCATAGAAATATGTTCCCAAGGTTTAGATGGAATAGACAAAGGCATTAATAATCCATACTGTTTACCATGATGTCTCTTTATTCTTTGACAAATCAAACATTCAGAAACGAAATTAGATACATCTGCATCCATATGCGGCCAATAAAAATCTTCAGTTAACATGCGTAATGGAGAAATGATACCTCTATGACCTTGATATGGGGGACAATGAATTTCATTCAAAACAAAAGATCGGAATGGAATAGTAACACACAGTCTCTTTTCAAAGAACATAAATCCATCATTACATGACAATGAATCAACAGGAATGAAATTATTTTGAACTAATTTTTGCCAATCAGAATAAAAAGTAATATCCTGGTGATGTGTGTCTTTCATAGCAATCAAAGAATCAAAAGATATGATAGAAATATTATGAATTCCTGGTCTTCTACTCAATGCATCAGCAACTACATTTTCTTTTCCAGGTTGGTATTGAATGATAGGATGGAAACTTTGAATGAAGGAAGCCCATTTGATATGACGGTCAGAGATTTGGGGTTGGCTAAGTAGATGTCTAATGCTTTGCTGGTCAGTCTTTATCATGAATTCTGAACCCATTAAATAATGCTTCCATTGTTTTAATGCTTGTACAACTGCTAATAGTTCTTTGTCATAAGTGGAATATTTAAGGGTTTCAGCTTAGAACTAGAATATGCTATTGGATGGTTGTCTTGCATTAATACGGCTCCTATTCCTGATCCGCTAGCATCGGTCACAACTAGAAAGAATGGTCTATTAAAGTCAAGCAATTGTAGAACAGGGGCATTAGTTAATGCATGTTTCAGTAAATCAAAGGATTTCTGCTGAGTTTCAGTCCATTGATAAACAATTCCTTTCTTAAGAAGTTTGGTTAATGGTAAAGCAAGTAATGAAAAATTACGTACAAACTTCCTATAGAAACTAGCAAGACCAAGGAATGAGCGTAATTCATGTACATTTTTAGGAACAGGCCAATGCAATATTGCATCAATTTTCTTAGGATCAACTTTTATTCCTTCTTTTGATACAATATGACCTAGATATTCTATTTCTGTCTTAAAGAATTCACTCTTGTCAGGATTTGCAAACAATTGATTTTCTTTCAAATATTGAAAAACTAATTATAAATGCTCATAATGCTCTTTTTCACTTTGACTGAACACCAAAATATCATCAAAGAAAACAATCACACAATATTGATATTTCAGAAAAATACGGTTCATCATTCTACTGAAAGTAGCAGGTGCATTAGTTAATCCGAATGGCATGACTAAGAATTCGTAATGGCCAAACTGTGTCCTGAATGCAGTCTTAAATATGTCGGATTTATCTAGCCTCACCTGATGATATCCAGACTTAAGGTCAATTTTACTAAATATAGAAGATCCTTGCAGTTTGTCCATAAGGTCATCAACTCTAGGTATGGGATACCTATTCTTTACAGTGATCTTATTTAATTCTCGGTAGTCAATACACATACGATAGGTATTATTCTTTTTCTTGACTAAGAGCACAGGTGCACCGAATGGAGAACTGCTAGGTCGAATTAAGCCTCTATTTAGTAATTCTTCAACTTGACTCTGGATTTCTTTTTGCTCTATTTGATTGTGCCTATATGGTGCTTTGCAAGGTGGTTGTGTGCCAGGTATTAGATCAATCTTATGGTCTTCTGGACGTGATGGTGGTAAACCTGGTGGTAGGTCTTCTGCAAAACAGTCCTTAAAATATGCAAGAAATTCCTTATGCCTAGGGTGCATATGATTTTCCTTCGCATGCAATTCATTCACCCAAATGAGATATGATTTAGTATTCTTGCGTAGTGCACGTTTTGCTTGAGTATGCGAAAGCAATGGAAAAATATGAGATGCATGCATACCATATAATGTAATAGATTTTCCTTGAAAATTAATATTCATTGTGTGCATGGAATAATCTATATTTGGATTATGCTGGTGTCTCCATGGCATTCCTAGAATAATGTCGCTTGACTGTAATGGGACAACTAAGAAATTTCTTCTTTCAATATATGAACCAATTTGAATTTCTAAATCTTGTACTTCTTGTGTGCCATTGTACCTAGTGCCTAAAAATGCAGCTTTTATGCGATAATGCGTAGGTACAGTATGCAATTTCAATTCCTTTACCAATTTTGCTGAAATAAAGTCATGGGTACTACCGTCATCATGCAATATAGTTCTTTCCTTTCCATGCACCATACATTTCATCGTCAACAATGAATGTGAAGTAGGCATACCTGGTAAAGTGTCGGAAGTAGTAGTAGGATCATCCTCATCTTCAGTGAAATCCGGCATATCCTCATGCTCGTCTTCGTCCATAGCTCCAAGGTAGTTGATATGTGCTGGTGGCTTCTTTGAATGACAATTTGCTGCAAGATGCCCTGGCTGGTGACACTTGTAACATACTATTGGCTTGGCTTTGGTTACATTATTTGCAATGGCTGGAAGTCTGGGTACATTTGGATTTGCTTGTGGAATAGACTTAGGATTTGGATTGACAGTGGATGGTAATGCAGGTGGTTTAGGCCAATTATTGCAAAAGGATGGTGATGAGAAACGACCTGGATTAAACCTTCTAAAATTGGAATTGAATTGTTTAGATCCATAATTACCGTTGGCTTGGAATTGCTATGGTCGTCGATCTCTTCCACGTAACTTATCTTCAGTGTAGTGAGCTAAGGAGATGGCGTCTTCAAGGGTAGCAGGCTTGAACATGTTCACTTCAGTGTAGTAATGTCCAAGAAGTCCAGACATATACTTCCGCTTATGTGTCGTCTCTGGTACGTCTTCAAGCATGCATAGCTGTAGGAGTGCATTCCAAAAACGCTCTGTATACTGTGGAATAGGCTCACGATCTCCCTGTTGAAGTAAATCCCATTGTTTGATGGCCTTCTCATGAAATTGCGGTGGAAGGAAATTTTGCATGAACTTTTTCTTGAAATCTTCCCACGTAGCAGGACATTCTATGCTCTTGCGGACTACAGTCCACCAAAGTGATGCTTTGTCTATCAGATGATTAGTAACACACTTGATTTTATCTTTTTCGGGATAAGTTTTCTCATGGAAATAGTCATCAAACTGGCTAATGAATGATAAAACAGTCTTTCCTTCTCTTATGCCATTGAAAGTGCGAAACTTGAAACTTTGTTTACTTATCTTGGATTCCTTGCGAATGGTTTGTGCTTCAAGAGTGGCGTCGATGGTACGGCGAATCAAATCTTCAGCTTGAGGTTCTTCTTTATCGGTGGACGCTCTTTGTAGCTTTATCAATTGCACTTGCAATGCTTGCCTAGCCCTTCGCTCTTCTTCCAATTGTAGCATGATTAGATCCAGCTTTTGTTCCATGGTAGGCTCAGGTAAGTCGTCTTCAGCCATAGGATCATCCATATGTGGGGTAGTCATCCTGTAAAACTCAACAAACCTTTCTCACTCAAAATCAGGTTAGCGGGATGAGCGTAGCTCAAATTTGGGGTTACAAGGCTATGTATTTTTTTGGGTATTTCTTCTTCAATTTTCAAAAATTCTGCAATATTTCTGTCTCCGTTTGCTGAATATACTTCAACGAACTTGTAGATAGGTAGAACAGCTTGCTGCGAACAACTTTCCAGTTCAGAGTTTTTGCATACGAACAAGTCTTCTAGGAGTTTTGAACACTAGTCAGTTTTGATTTAGTCTGACTTGTAGAGTTGCAGACTTAGCAGACTTGCAAAGTTGTTGACTTGCTGAACTTAGGCCGACTTGCAAAACATGCAGAACTTGATTACCGTCGACTTGCGGAACTTAACTTCAGAAGTGCGGGACCTGGAGTTTGCCGACGTGTCTGACCTGTGTAACTTGCAGAAAGCCTTAAGCTTAAGTGATTAAGCTTAAGCTTATTAAGCTTAAGGAAGGACTAACAGGGCGTCGTCTGATTTCGTGAGGGGGGGTCCGTTTTTTCATCGCGCGGAAATTTCAGGGCCATCTTCTGATACTTCGAAGTGAGTTTTGAAGCATTAAGCTTCCTTAAGGCTTATAAAGCTTTGTAATTAAGCTTTTAATTGAGAAGATTAAGAATTGTCTCATTTTTTTTAAACGACTTGTTGAAGGAGATGTATGCGTGGTCCTCCGCCTGCAGAGCCTGGTCCTTCGCGATCTGACAGTGGAAACAGGGGTTCTTCATCGCCAGAAGTCTGCCTGTATCGACGGTTCGCGATGAGATTGACTGTAGAGCCCGTTTGTTCCTGGAGCTCTGCCTTCGCTCGAGATTGGTAGCGATTGGAAGCTCTTGATCTCTGCTCCGCTCTGATACCACTGGTGCGCAGATCGGTCGCAGATAGCTCACGTAGTGAATCCCAGAAGGTCCCCAAGAACAATGAACTCTACCTTTTTGCACAAAAAACAATGTAAAAGCATGCACGACAAGAGGCAAGAGACAAATTGGGTTCAATCTCCCCCATGCCTTGTGTGAGCGCTTCACAAAGCATGTATTTAATGTATATTTCCAATCTTCATACTCAATAATAGCCCAATTACAAAAATATGACAAGCTTTTTAGCTTTTGAGTTTGCTTTCTACAAAAATAGGAAAATAAAGCTAATGGACAGTGCCCATAGAGTCTGGCACGCCCAATCTCAATGTCCAAATAGAAATAACATATCCGGCGCATAGGCGCATACAAAATAATAATCAATAATCAATGTCTCTATAGACATAACAAAATATAGGCGTGGCGCCTATCAAAATATAGTCCAAATGTCGAATACCCGCTAGACTCCAATGCTTTCCTCCGCCACTGCTGCTATCTCTACACATCAACTGAAGCATTCACAATCGTTAGTAAAATAATACAATTAAACTGACAAAAGTGAATACCTAGCAGTCTTCAGCTACATAAATAAATCAACTGGTTAGAAATAAATCCTAACCTTAATTTATTACGAGTGCGCACTCTAAACTCATAAACGTTTATTAATTTAATATGCATTTTGCGGAATCACCCGCTATGGAATCACCCATTTACACACTAAATTAATGAAATGCCTGAAAAGGACAGGCGTCCCCATCAACTTCTCGCACAAAGAATCCTCTTTGTGTATGAGCCCCGGTCATCTAAGTTTACGGAATCCACCGTGGAATATGCCTCCTGGCATCAAGCTAATTGGCTTCAACAACCCTGCCATCATGCTCTACAACTTTGATAACTTTAGCTACATGGCCTCTTTCTTCTAAAAACTTGTTGTTCTTCTTCTGAGCATCATATTTCTCCCTTCTCTTTAGACTACAAGATTCTTCTTCTTCTTCTTCTTCTTCTTCTCTTCTCTCTCTCTCTCTCTCTCTCTCTCTCTCTCTCTCTCTCTCTTTGATATGCTAATTGTCTTGTGTAGAGGCTTCTTCCCCTCTCTTCTTATAAAAAAAAAACTCCTCACGGTTTTTCTTTTTCCTCTATTCTACCAAGCTTCCCCCTGCTTTCCCTCAATTTTTACTAGATGGCAAACATGCCCCCTGCCACATAAAATTCCATTCGGGGACTCAAAATCAGAAGCAAGAACATGTTCCCTATATGAGGATATCTCTTCTTACATGAGGTGTGTGTTTGAAAATTGAAATATCACAATTACATGTCAAACATGCATGGTACCACTTGGGATTCCCATCTATCAACTCGACTCTCGCTACGGGTAAGTGTTAGAAAGACAAAAAAATCATATTTGCATGTGTTACCCCACTTGACCCCACATAGCATCACGTCCGAGTCGCTCATTTTCACCCACCATGATTAGCCATCCCCTGGTTTGGAACACAAACTATGAAGAAATATTTATTAAAAGCTTTGAAAACATTTGACAAAGACAAATTCCTTTTCTTGAAAATCTGCCTCATAGAGCACTGCACAGAAAAACTCATAACTTTCTAACCACGTCTCGAATTGCCAAGCTTCAAAAAGGAAATTTGTAGCTCTTTTTACAATCTAGAACTATTAATAATAACTCATACAAAATTATTTGAGCTGTTATCGTGAAATAGCTCTATATAGCCTACAGTCCTAAACTTTTTCATGTAGTCCACTTCATACATCGACCTTCCATTAGGAAAAAAATGAACTCACAAATGGGCCCTGAAAAGTAATATAGTTTAAGATGTGGGCCTTTTGGATTGTCCAATAGTAAGGCTAGATATTGACATCCATGGAGGGTGAATCTTCTCTCTCCAAATCTTGGGTCTTTTTAAGAAAAATGTGTAGTGGGGGATTTTAAAAAAGGGAGAATGAATAGTACACAAAATTTTAGTTTCTCTCACCTTGTATTTCTCCCCCTTTTTTTAGATAATTTTCAATTTCATTTTTCTTCTCTCTCACAAAATCAGTTTGATCCAAACATTGAGCAACAAACCACTTTCCCTCTCTTCTGTATACTCGTGAATTTAGGGAAAAACATAGGTGCCCATCTCTCTTTGCATTTTCTCTTGTTTGCTACTTTTTCAATAGGGTTCGATGTCGTTTCTTACTATTATTGTTGTTTTATTATAGAGGTTGTTTGGGGTAGGAGACAAAGGTGCTCATCTCTCTCTCTCTCTCTCTCTCTCTCTCCTTTCTTTCCCCCTCTCTCTATGTGTTTTTTCTCTTTTATGTTGTGTTTTCAATAGAATTTGATGTTGGTTCTAATTGTTGTTTTCTTGCAAAGTTTATTTGGAGCAAGAGGCAAAGGTGTTAATCTCTCTCTCTCTCTCTCTGTTTGTTTTTTTTTGCTGATATCTTTTCAATACAAAATAATGTTAGTTCTAACCCTTGTTGTTGTTTTATTGTAGAGATCATTTTGGGTGACATTGCATAAGTGCTCATCTCTCTCTCCCTCTCTCTTTTTCTCTTTGTGTTTCCTCTTTTCTATTGTTTTTTTAGTATGCCTTCATGTAAATACTAACTCTTGCTATTGTCTTTTGCATAGATCAATTTGGGCAAGATTGGATAGGTGCTCATTTCTTTCTCTCTCCCGCATACTCACACACTCTCTCTTTCTTTCTCTCTGCATTTTCCTTTTTCTACTATCTTTACAATAGGGTTTGATGCTAGTTCTAACTTAAGGATCAATTGTTGTTGCAGCACTTAACACAAGGTGGAGCAGAGATTCTGTAGCACAATTTATAGGTAAATCGACCGTATTTTTTGGTGCCAAAATTTATTCATTTAATTAGACACTTTTATGTTTGATGGGATTGATGTTTTCTTATGTCCATCATTTGCAATAGGTTTTGATCAGCACACGATTCAATCTTATCTGTAGCAAATCATCTTATAGGTAGATTGGCTCTGTTTTGTATTGCTTATATTCATGCAGTTATCTAGATATTTTATGCTAAAAGAGATTCATGCAAGTATTTTTATTAAAAGGGATTCATGCGTGTATTTTTTTTGTACATGTAGGTATTGTATAAGGTTTAGATGAAGCGCATAATTCTCGATCGACTATTTTGATGTGGTGAGTGATTCGTTTGTGCTGATGATATGGCTTTGCTAGGAGTGGATGGTTCAAAAATCCTCCATGCCAATTGGCAATGATCCATGAAACTCTTGTATCATATCATCCATATAACACACATTGTGTTGAGTCTAAGAATATCTTAGATGTGAATCCAATGTGCCTATTAAGATTTAAATGCCATGCGGTTGCTATCCTTGTAACAACTACTCTGTAATACCCACATTTCATACAATGTATTGAGTCAAATCAGACTCCTATTCATTATAATAAAATTTATATTGGCAAAATTCTCTAAGTATTCTTGTGCTATTCTTTTCATTATATTTCATGTAAATGGTATGATTAAAGTGATGCCTTGAAATTGAATCTATACTTCGTGTCAATATACATATCCACATGCATTTCAATATCAATGTTTATGTCTGTTTACAAAAGTGTAAACATCTCTTAATGCCATGTTGATTTGTATGGCATATTGGTGATTACTGTAGCAAACTTTAAATGCTTATTATTTAGGGGTTAATACATATTTCTTTACATCTAATGCTTAGGTTATAATGCCTAAGAGAAGAACAAGCATTCTCTCGATAGAAATATGTAACAAAAAAGATGAACGGAATTGGATCACTGATACGTATCATTGCTCGTCTTGGGTACATATGTGTCCAAGTATGAAGGGAGCTTTCAGGGTAAAAGCATCTGCAATTGCACATGTATCAAAGCACTGGAAGGGTAAAATTTTATCTCTCAGACAAAGGAATGTTGATTCTCCCCTTGTAAAAAAGTCGTTTATATAACATGTATTCATGCAAAAACAAATACATATTGTGCCCACTGTGGCCTTTCAACAAAACATTGCAAACAGTAAGTATTTGCAACTCATTGAGAATGAGAAATTTCATGATATCTATGTAACAACTTGTCTCGTATTTATAGAAGTATACCCTTCGAATTGCTGTGAGTGGCAAAATATTGAGAGTTTCACAAGTTCTTTAAGTGTTACCACCTCGAAATTGGTAGATTTCTCTTTGAGAGATGCCTCACTGACACATGAGGAAATGAAGATAGAAGAGGATTTGGAGAAGGTGATATTTCTAACTACCACATATTTTTATGTGACGAAACTTGACCGTAGGGTACGTCGAGTCTCCAGGAGTCCACTAATGAAATCTTAACAAAAAATGATACCTGCAATTGCCCTGTATGAAATCTGGCATTTGGAGCCACTTTCGGGAGTCCACCGGGCCAAAAATGATGCTTGTAGCTGTCCTGTCCGAAGTCTAGCATCTGGGGCCAGTTTCTGGCCCCTGTCCGAAGTCGGGCATCTGGGGCCACTTTTTGGGCTAGAAAGTTGTTAAGATTACAAGCTCAACACATGCAGACATTAATGATGGACCACCTGGTTAGATGGGTCCACACGTCTACACTTAGCACCTCGATGGTCATTATGACTCTCACATGGCCACTAACTCATTACTTATTATATTCAGGTTGTTACACCTATTTACAGCTGGCATAGTTATAGCACCAATCGACTAGTGTAGTCGGTTATGCATTATTTGACTTAGTAAGTCACTTTCCTTTATGTTGTATCTTATCTATACTTTGTGTACATTGTAAAGAGTGTGGAAGAAGAAGAAGAAGAAACCAGCAAGAAAACGTTTTGGCCTCCATCTCTCTTCTTATCTCTTGAGTGAGCTTCTCCTTGTGCATTCTGTGTGTGTTTGGCACAACAACTTGAGCAAGTCCCCCCACCACGCGATTCTTGAGCCACGCCACTAAGAGAGGTTGATTTCGAAGGCTGATGAAGGAGAAGAAGCAAGGTTTGAGCAAGCAAGCCACGGGTAAGAAGCACTTCCAATCTTCCACTCTTTCTCTTGGACAGTGCCTGTGGAGGCACCAAAAGCAGGGTAGAGCAAAAATCTCAGATTGCAGTGAGATTTGGTGTGCATGAAGAGTGCTGTGTATTCTACAAAATAGCCCTTTAGGGTTTTGCCCGCTGCTATTTTGGCCATCCAAGGTCATTTCAGGCCCCGTTTTAGAGCTGCAAGGTTGCGGACACTAGTTCAAGATACCTTACAATTTCAGCTGTGTCTGTCGTATACAGGTGCACAGGTTACAAATTTTAGATCTGTAAGTTCAAAGGTGTTTACTAGCAAATAAACACAAGGTTTATTTGCAAACTGGTTGCAAATTGCATGTATTGTTGAGCAGACAGTGAAAAAGACTGTCTAGTGTATTGCTGTGCATTACAGGTCGAGGGTTGCAATAGATTTGCTTGTTGTTTGGTATTAGTTTTGTGATAATGGCAAAGAATAGTGGAAACCCCATGGTGTGCGCGTAGCGGCATGACATCCATCCCCTCCTAACCTACACATCCTCTGACATGTGCCAAAGTCTTATGGATCTGCAATGTCAGAAGAAGTATCCTCTGCCATGTCAATGTCTTTATCTTCTATCTCTTCTTCTTCCATATTCTCATATTCATGCTGAGCATCCAACTTCTTCAACTCATATGCCAAAGACTCCGTACGTTTAAAGAGTTTTATACATTTTCTACTGGAATCCTTAGAGTTGTCCCATGCATCTCATTTAATGCATAGGTAGCATTGTCAAAAACAAACCTTACCACTTATGGACCAAACCAATGCTTTGTCATCTTCCGACTAGCACTATGCTGATTTTCTAAGCTACTGTCATAAACTAGCACCCAATCTCCTTCTTGTATAGCTCGTGGTCAAAGTTTGTGTCGCTTGTCAATCCTCTTCTTGTTCTTGATCCTTGTAGTCTTCAGTTTTTTCATGGCTTTCTCAATGTCTTCAGTCCTTCTTTCTAATTGTCTAATGCATAGGACCAGTAACTCTTCTCTATTCAAACCCTCTTCCCATGGTAGAATACTCCAAGTAGTAATAGTCTCCTCAATAGGCATGATTGGTTGTTGTCCATAAATTAATTCAGCAGGCATATACCATGTAACTGCACTATGAATGGTCCTATCAGCCCACAAAGCAAAGGGTAACATTCTTGGCCATTCTTTCATCCTACCCTTAAATGACTTTGCTAATGCCTTAATGATAGGCTGATGACCTCTTTCACTTTTTCCATTTGCTTCAGGATTGTAGGCTGGAAATAAAGCCAGCTTGATACCCAATCGTGAGAAGAATTCATGAGCCTCATCCACATCCAATTCTCCTCTATCAGCAACCACTTTACCAACACAACCATATCTGCAAAAGACTTCCTCCAATAAGAACCTGCAAATTGCTTGAGTAATCTTTGTACTAAGAGCTCGACCTTCCACTTGATTTTTCAAGTCTCGCGTGCAAGCACAAAATATCTCATATTCCATAAACTTGTAGGGATGGTAACCAAATCAACTACCCATTTGTAATGCACAGACAATGGATAGGTCGGTTGCAACCCATCTCTATGCTTTACCAATGAATACATCTGACAGACATTGCATGATTCCACAAAATGTTCCACATCTTTATACATGTTTTGCCACCAATACTTCTCTTTGATCTTGGCAAATGTGCCCCAAACTCCTCTATGTCCAGCCCATAAGCTTTCATGAAACTCCTGCATCACCTGTTGTTGAGAAGCCCTATCTCCTAAAACACGTATTGGAGCTCCTATCTTTTTCTTTGCATCCTTCCATAAACATCCATCTTTTAAGAAAAACCCATAAGCTTTTCTTTTAATCCTTTTGAATTTAGCTCCAAACCATTCATCCTTCTTTGTCATGAGGCTGAGATATTGACCTATTTTCAACCAATCATCCTCATACAACTCTTCCAAAAATTGTGTTCTCACTGTAGCATAACACTGATGATGTTTTCTCTCTACTTCCATTTCTTCTCCATGGCTGTAAGCTCTTTTCTTACTACTGAAATCCCTGTTACAACAGTTATACATGTAGTAACAATAGCTGCATACTCATTCCCTATTGTCATAAAGTCTTTTTCAGCACCTATCACATCATCCTCTTCATCTTCCATCAACTCCTCTTCATCTTCAAACCTCATTCATGAAAGCATGTTAGCCACGAGGTTTTCTCTATTTGCCATATACTGAAAACCAAGGTTAAGCAACTTTATATATACAATCCATCGTAACATGGCAATATCAGGAGTTGAGCAATTTGCTATTATGCCCAATAGAGGTAGACAATCAGTCTCTACCACTACATGAGCTCCCATAAAATACTCCCTATCACACTTAAGGGCTATCACTACATCCCAAAGCTCTCATTTGACTTGAGAATACTGTCGTTGGCGTTCATTAAGGACCTTTGCTCCAAACCAAATGGCATATCTATTCCCATCAGCATCATCCTGACCCACTGCCCAACCAATGCCAATTGGGCTTGTATCCACAGTGAGAATAATAGGTTGCCATTCTCATAATTTTCTCTCTTTAGTGTTGGGGCTGAAATCAATAAGCTCTTTAACTTCTGAACTGCCTTTGTATGCTATTTTCCCTACCAAACTTTTTCCCTTTTCTCAAGAGTTGATATAGACTTTTAGCCACATGAGCAAAATGCGGAATCCATATCAAGTAAAAGACACATGCACCCAAAAATCTTCTTACCTCGGATAAATTCAAACATGTCTCCCGCATCCTGATTATGGCATCAATCTTTACTGGTGAGGGCTATCTTCCATATTGTCCACACATGTGCCCAACAACCAATACTTTCTCCACTCCAAAAATTGATTTTTCTCCTAACAGAGTTAAATGCACTTCTTCAAGACGGTTCAAAATCCTGTCACAATCAGCAATATTATCAGCCACAAATCCTCTACATCCATGATCATTCAGCTCGTCATTCTTCTCATGGATATTGCACCCTTTTATTGGCACATCATCAAGAAAGGGTAACGTCAACTGAGGAATATACTCCCTCAACACTTTATGCATAGCATTCATCATATGCACCAGTGAATTGGTTGCCCCTATGGAAGCGTACACATCCTAACCAATCCAAGTGGTGTCTTCATGGTAGTGATATCTCGGCTTTGTAATGCAAGCTGGAACTAATCATATTTTGAATATAAATCTCCCAAAGAGTAAATTTCCTTGCCTGCAAATGCTTCTACAAATTCATCCACTATCGGGCATGATCCAACATTCCTTATGGTGACTTTATTAACTAGTTGCAAATCTTGTATAAACCTCAAAGAACCATTCTTATTTGGAACAGTTAACCAGCGATTTGAATACAGAGCTGAAGAGGGCTCCAAAATCTGCATCCTGATCTTCTCGTTCAAAAGTTTTAGCAACTTAGGCAAACATGTCCAAGGTACTGGAATAGGCTTTAAATTCCATGGAACATGAGGTACTATAAAGATCACCATAGGTGCAACTATGGTTGGATCAACACATCCAATTTCATCTTGTTGAAATGCAAAGGCTTTCCCATGCCTTGCCAACATATGCAAGAAACAAGCTCTTTCTGCATGTAAAAGAAATCTTGTATCACCAATTTTCAACTTTTGTAAAGTTTCAGTTGTAAATTTATGTCCCATTCCATGTGGATCTCATAAACTAGGCTGTTGAATCACTTTTTTAGCCAACCCATCACTTTCAAGTGGTAAAGGCAAAGCCACAGGCTTAACCTTCTTTGCAACTGTTTTGTACTTTGTATCCACCCTTGCTTCAGCCCTGTTTTGCAGCCCATATTGCAGCCCATAGCATTCATGCTTAGCAAACTCTTGAATGACTTCATACATTTCTAATGTGTCAACATAAATAAGCTCTTTTTTTGCCATGCTTTTAGCATTAATTGTTGCAGAAATTTCAGTCACTGTAGCAACATCAATTAGCCCTGAAAACAGCCCTAAAATACCTTCATTTGCAGTCATCAAACCATGTCCTCAACTCTTTTTCATCCCATCCTACATATTTCTTTTCAGCCCTGCACATGGCTAAAACATTCTTAAAACTGCCAAGACTACATGCTGTCCATTCCTGCAATCTAGACATAAACACAGTTTCCCCCTTTCTTGGAGGCATAATTATCTTCCTAGAGGCACTGCCATAGCCTCCCCTTATAGCAGTGCTATCTAAAAACCCTTAAACTCTCATGCATTAGGTGGCATGGGATTATCCCACAGCTTATCCCGATTGCAAGGATGATTCACACAAATAGTGAGAAACTATACTACATTTGTATTATCTTTACTCCAAACCCGAGCATATGAAGAACCATCATCCAGAGCTTTTATTTCCAGCCTTGATTCTGAAATATAAGGCTGCCCCAAAATCACTGGATAACTACATGAATTTTGCACAAAAAAATGATATTTATCCCTAACATCTCCAATAGTCACGGGTACATTCAAAAAAGCTGCATAAAGATCCCCTGATGAATTGTTTGTCGCCCCCATGTGCCATCTTGGATCTACATCAATTGGCCAACCTCCATTCTTTTACAAACTGCATGCCATAACATTGATTTTAGAACCATGATCCAAGAGAGCTATGCAAGGCATCTCTCTTTCTCCTACTTTAACAATTGTCTCTGTTGTAGCATGAGCCCAATGCATTTGTGAATAATGATTGCTTGGAATAAATTGAGCATCTTCTTCTTCATGTGCTTGTTGATAGACATTCCTATTATACATAGCCTTTTCTCTATGCTTAATGCTGCCCATAATACCATTTTCGGCCACAAGCTTGCTGTCTATACTTCCATCTAACCCATTTTCAGCATGAGCCTATACCAAAATAGCATTACATACATCATCATATTCCCTCTGAAGATGTTTCTCTATGTCTTTGTCAACCTGCATCAATGCTTGCAAAACTTCACCATCAAATTGTCTTTTTCATTTCAGCATATCAATGATTGCATCATGAAATTCATGCTTTGCGATTCTAAGAACTTTGCCAAGTGTGAATTCCACTCTACTGCCAAGTATGCGATCTTCCAAGACTTTTTTAAGATTTGTGGCAGTCTCAAGATCTAATTGTAACCTGTAACCGGGATGCTTGCCCCTTTTCTTTCCTTCTTTGTTTCTTCTCTTGAGATGCATCATCCATAACATGCCCAGGTATGGCTTTTTCAATCTCTTTTTGTTGCTCCATTTTACTTCGTGTTATGTGTTTAGATGGGCCTGAAGAGGAAGGACCAGTAGTGTCCTCATCTCTTCTTCTCTTTTCTTTCACAAGAGCTTCTTGATTATGAACCTCAGCCAAATAAGCATAGGCTGAAAATGAGTCCACTGGAGCACTCCATCCTGTTTTCCCTTGTATACTCTGACTTGCGTTAGCCAATTCAAACTTTGTTGTTTTTCCCTTTTCCATGCAATCTAATGCTTGCATCCAAACACGAGATTTTGCTTCAGCTATGCTTCCTTTATAAGCTTCATCAGTCCTTTCAATTCTCAACCCATATGTGGTTGCATCTATGGCAGCAAATGTTGTCCTTGCAGCCATATCTTCCAACTTCTTCTGCATGCCACCATTTCCAAAATTCAGCTCTATTGGAAGACCAGTTTCTATTGCATGTATTTTTCCATCTTTCCAAAAGATTAACATTTTTTCTTCTGCTTCACAGTAAGCTATACAATCTCTCTTTTCATGTTGTAAACTATCACATCAAATGCATCTCCTCTTGTATCCTTCTTTGTACGGTCTTTAGGCTGTTGTTCGAGTCTTCTCTTCTACTCTAACATCCAACTTTTTGACCTTTGCATAGATCTCTATCAAATTTAGCCTCAAATCATGCATTCCTTTGATTAATTTTCCACAGCATCACCTTTAAGAGCTAGATCAACAAGTATAGCCGGTTGTTCTGCCATAGCTACAGGCACCTTGGCTGCAATTTCAGCCCCCTTCTAAGCGCTAGCAATTATGGTGCCTATACCCCATCTTAGTCTCATCAGCTCTCTCTTTACCAACATATGCACTGCTTCAATTACATTAGCCCAATCTAATTTCAACCCTATTTCAGAAGAGGCATCTTCTAAACGATCAGTCAGCATCTCCTACAAGACAGGATCTGTAGCCTTCAGAAACAAATCAATTTTGTGACTCTCCAATGATTGCTGCTCATCGGCATCCAATTGCGCATATCAACTTTCAAATTCACGAAGCAAAGCTGTAGCAGCCATCCCTTTATTGGGCTTTTCAATCCAATCTAAAAAAGTCTTTTCAGTTTCCAATCTTGCATCTTCCAAGAAAAACTCTTCTGTCAAAGCTTTCTTAAAAGCTGCCCAATTAGCATCTCTTCTATGTAGCTCATCAATTCGATCATGCAAAGCATGCATGGCCAAATGGGTGAAATACCGACTCCATAGATACTGCAGTACCCCATGAAACAACATCTTTTCTTCATACAGCCGGATGAAGACCGAAACATTTTGACCTTTAAACTGCTTCAAATCTTGTCCCAGTGCCTGCAATGCATTCACGGCTAGGAATCAATTCTTTCTGCTTCCTGCTAAGATTTCATCTATTGTTGTAACAACAACTCTTGCTGTTGTTACAGCAACAAAGCAATCATTTGTTGTAAAGTATCACCACCACTTGAAGTTGTAGAATCTCCCATCTTTACACACCTTTGCTGCCAATTTTCTTGTCGGGTTTACCACAGTCGGAGCGTTTGCGATCGAAAGTCTACCATGGGGGTAAGAGACAGTATGGTGAAGGGAGATTCAAGGAGTGGAGTAGACGGAAGAGAAGGGGTTGAAAGAAAGAGAAGATATGAAAGAATACTAGCATAAAGAAATAGAAGATGTAGAATAATACTCATAGAATTGAAGCCTGTCAGTTTAGTTCTCCATTATGAGAAGACAAATCTCTTGTACACAAAAACATACACAAAATAATACCTTCCTCTATGCTGCTTAGACCGCCAATATGATGCTTCCGTTGGCTTCAAAAGGGGGGTAAAATACCAAGACACCTGACCATAATTTTGCTAGATCACTCCTTCATCTTCCACTTCGGAGTGTTGTTCACTGCCTAAAAACAGTGATCGCGACGCACACGATTTCATCCATCTCTCTTTTTACATAAAATCCTCACAGATAGCTGAAAGTTACATGCTTTCTTTTACATTTCATCCTAATCTAGAAGTTATCTAGAGTTTTTGGATTTTTTACAAGACATAATATCTAAAATATCATAAATTGGCTACATTTGTCCAAAAGAATAATATGTTTGAACCATGGACACTAACACTAATGTCTAAAATGACATTGACTCTCTATATCAATAAAAAAGTCGTACTTTAGAGTTTTTCACATGGCATGCGCATAGCGGTACGACAACGCGTAGTATTCCACTTGCAATCGTGCATAAGTAATAATGTAACTCGTATCCGTACGTATTACTACTTTCGATGCATTCATACGTTAACCAAAAATTAAGAGTCGTGCATTTCAAGAAACAAAACAAAACAACTTTACTCAAATATTTGAATTCAGTACGCATCGCATGAGATATTATGTATATATAAATAAATATTCCAATGTGGTAGAGTATACAAATTTTTTTGGCCTTCCAAGTTGCTATGGTGCTATAACACTCATTACAAAACCTTGCATCATTAATCTTATAACGTATGGAGGAGTCCCCTTGCCATGTCAAAGCCGAATGATAAAGTTCATGTCTTTATCTATGATTGTGACACGCTTTGCATGGATGGTCGCAAGCTATGTATCATCGAACAAGTCGATGAGAAACCCCTCTGCAGTTGTTTGTAGAGCCTCCATAGCTATAGCAGTCTACCTTTTTGCTAGTGGGCCATCCCACACTCACACCCAAAATCTCCCCATTCCTTTTAGCTCCAAGTCTTGCATGACTTCCTGAACAACCTTATGAAAATAACTTTTCGGGATGAGAAGCTCGTATCTGCATTGGATTCTCCTTATCTCCCGAAGGGTGACAGTGCCCAGTTTCCATCTCCTCTTCTTCTATGCTGGTCCTTGTGCTCTATGGGGAGCACCTATTGCTACACTAGAGGAGGCTCCACCTTGTGCTCCAGGTGGCGGGCCTTGGCGTGAGGTCTTCCTAGGGCCAAAATAGTAACATACTTGCTTGATGCGTACCATGCAAGCTCGAGGAGGGCAAGATGGAGAATAGACAGAGGTTGGGGGTGTGAGAACGGAGGAAGCAAAGAAAGAAAGATGTAAAAATGAGAAGAGAATGATCTTTTAACCCATTTAAACCCAAAAATTGGATTGATGCAGCTTCATATGCATTGTCCATCGTGCGATCATAAATCCATAATCTTTTATTAGAATGCAATGAAACTTCACATGTGTACTCGTTAGGTGGCCAAGAGCCAAATTATTTTTTTTGAAAATCAATGTCTACAGACCCCTGGTCCAAAGTCTAGCGTCTGGAGGCACTCGTTAGGTTTCCAAGAGTCCTTTTTTTTTTGAAAAAAAATGCGTGCAGACCCTTGGTCAGAAGTCTGGTGTTTGAGGCACTTGGAGACGCTCATGCATTCCACTATTTCACGTCAACAAGAGCCCATCATGAGGTGCACTCAACCCCACCGGGAACAAGCCCCGCCAATGAAGGCTCACCTCGATCACATCATTCCATCGATTTGGGTCCATCTGTATTTATATAAACTGCACAATATTCACGACAAGGTTCGCCATTAGCATTGAGAACCATGGAGATTGAACACGAGACACGTGTTCAAGGCAGCGCACTTTGCTCCTCACTGCCTAGTGCATGTTGACTGCCACGATGCGATGTCCTCGCAAGGATCACCACAAGTTGCTTGAGCCTAACCGTTCGGCAGGGGTACATGGCATTTGCTCACGAGACACTCCTCATGCAACAAGACGGATGCGGGGACCATACACCTCACCTCACCCTCCCTTGGATCTCCAAGGAGTGTTTTGATGCAGCAAACACCACTACCCTCCTAGGTGCAATCGGCTCCAATGGCTTGCATACCTACAGAGCCCTTTTTTTTTCTGTGGGGGGGGGAGGGTGCATTGCATCGCATCGTCATGGCATGTTGAGGGGAGGGGGGGCCGAATTTTGAGGGGGAAGGGAAGGTGCATCGCGACATGGTGTGTGTTGAGGGAAGGGGGGCCGAATTTTGGGGGGGGAGGAAGGGAGAAGGCACGTCGCGTCATGGTGTGTGTGTTGAGGAAAGGGAGGGCCAAATTTTGGAGGGGGGGAAGGGAAGAAGACACATCGCGTCATGGTGTGTGTGTTGAGGGAAGGGGGGCCAAATTTTGAAGGGGGGAGGGGGGTGTCAAGTTATGTTGGGAAGGGGGAGGGGGGCGCGTTGCATTGTGTCGTGGGGGGAGGCAGAGAGATGGGGAGGGGGGGATGTCATGTTATGTTGGGGAATGGGGAAGGGGGTCGCATCGTGCGATGCTGTGTTGGAGGGGGCTGTCATGTTATGTTGGGAAAATGGGAAAGGGGACGTGTTGCATGGTGTTGTGTCGTGATGTGTTTGGGAGGGGGGTCATGTTATGTTGGGGAAAGGGGAGGCGACGCATCGTGTTGTGCTGTCTTTGGGGGGGGTTCATGTTACGTCGCACCGTGTCGTGTTGTGTTGGAGGGGGTGTCGTGTTATGTTGGGAAAAGGGGGAAGAGGAGGCGCTACATCGTGTCACATTGTGTGGTTCATGTCCTGTCGTGTCGTGCTGTGTTTGGGAGGGGGTCATGTTATGTTGGGGAAAGGGGGAGGGGGACACGTCGCATCATGTCATGTCATGCTATGTTTGGGAGGGGGGTCATGTTATGTCATGGCACACCCCCCACACAACATGGCACACCCCCTTCCCCTCCACAAAAAACCCCACTCCACCCAATTCCCCCATGATGACATGGTATACTCCCCCCTTAAAAAACATGCTCCACCCAAACCTCCTCCCATGACATGGCACATCCCCCCCTCAAAAAACCCTGCTCCACCCAAACCCCCCACAACACGGCACATCTCCCCCCTATCCCCCCACGACATGGCATACCCCCACTCCACCCACCCCATCCCCCCCCACAAAACCACAAACCCCGCTCCACCCAACCCCCCCACGATGTGGCACACCCCTCCCCCTCAAAAGACCCCGCTCCACCCATCCCACCTCACCCCCCCACGACATGGCACACCCGCCCACAACATGGCACATCCCCCCTTCAAAAATCCTTGCTCCATCCACCCCACCTCTTCCCCATGACATCGCACACCCCCCTAGAACACATCACATCCCTCCCCCTTCAAAAATCCTTGCTCCACCCAGCCCGTCCCACCACCCTCCCCCATGACATGACACACCCCCCCTAAAAAACCTTGCTCCATCTAAGTCCCCCCTCCCCCACGACACGGCACATCCCCCCCATTCCCCCCCACAACATGGCATATCCCACCTCAAAAAACCTCACTCCACCTAAGCCCCCACGACATTGCACATCTCCCCCTCCCACGACACGTCACATCCCCCCCATTCCCCCCCACAACATGGCATATCCCACCTCAAAAAACCTCACTCCACCTAAGCCCCCACGACATGGCACATCTCCCCCTCCCACGACACGGCACATCCCTCCTTCCCCCCTTCAAAAAACCTCACTCTGATGTCCAAACCCCCCTCCCCCCACGACATGGCATGCCCCCCACTCCACCCATCCCATCCCTTCTCCCCCTATGACATGCCACACCTCCCCCCCAAGACACAGCACATCCACCCCCTCAGAAAACCCCACTTCACCCACCCCTCCATGACATGGCACACCCCCCTCAAAAAATCTCGTTCCACCCAACCTCCCCCCCATGACACAACACATCTCCCCCCTCCCCCCCTAAAAATACCCTACCTTCCCTCCCTACTCCACCCACCCCATCCCTCCCTATGACATGCCACATCCCCTTGCCCCACAAGACATGGCACATCCCCCACTCAAAAAACCACGCTCCACCGACCTTGCCCCATCCTTCCACAACATTGCACGCCCCCCCTCAAAAACCCCCATTCCACCCATCCCCACCCCCACGACACGACACATCTCCCTCCCTTAAACCCCCCCCCCACATGACATGGCACACCCTCCCTCTTCAAAATGTTCGCTCCACCCAGAAACCCCCCCCCCCCACAACACAGCACACCCCCCTCTCAAAAAACCCCCCACCCCAAATCACCTCACCTCAAAAACCACACTCAACCCACCTCGCCTCACCTCCCCCCCTTCCCAGAAAAGCCTCGCTCCACCCTAACCTCTCCCCCCCCACCTCACCTCACCCCACCCCACCCAACCTCGCTCTCCATGACATAGCACACCCCCCTCAAAAAACCGCACTCCACCAGCCCCCCACAACATGGCAACCCCCCTGAAAAACCCCAGCTCCATCCATCCCACCCCACCTCAAAAAACCCCGCTCAACCCTCCCCACAACATGGCACGTCCCCCCCTCCCCACGACATGGCACACCCCACGCTCCACCAAACCGTGTGATGGGACCTAAAATGGGCTGCCGGCACTGGCTATGGCACATACTCATGACAGACAACCACACCCTCACGGCCTCGTGGGCTAGGAGCGTCAATCTGCTGCTAAAGGATGAACTGTCCTAAAGCCTACTCTATGCATTTATATTTTTATAGTCCAACGTTTCCCTTTCTATAAACTCCACAGATGGAGAACCCTTACACATTGGCAATGAATGCCACGATAATCACACACAGGGGAGGCAACCTCTCGGTGGAAACACCGCGGCCCCACTCTAGCTCTCCTACATCGCAGGGATTAGCCCCTTGATGAGCTGCTCAACATATAAAACAAACGAACAAACTCCACTCTTTCATTTTGCAAGTAATCCAGGAGATACCATGTGTCCTTACCAAATAATCCCACAAGAAAGGAACGTCTATCGTACGGCTTAGAATGCCTTTCCACACTCAAGCATGGGTCATCGCCATTAAAAATAGGTGCTATGCATCCAGGTTTTTTATTCCGATACCATGATCAACATGCACATGCAAAGGTGAATGATTCTAAAGTTCTCAAACATAATTTTGAATCAGAAACAGGTATTGTACACAAGTAGGTTTTCCAATGCATTTACTAACCCATTGCGACGATGCAAGGATAGCACCGAGACTACACTCGTGCTACTATCCTCTTAATTAAAGTACACAAACTCTATGTCATGATGTGCATCAGAAAATCAGCAACAATCAGCACGCAAATCACACCATTCAAACATCCCAACCCCCTACGTTTAGAAATTGCTTTCGTTGCGTAGGTGTAGAGGTTCATTTTGTCATATTTTGATGTATAAAAAGCGATAAATTGCAAACTTTGACAAAGAGATAGGGCAAACTGAGGCTAAACCTCATGCTTTGCCACTACCACATATCCACAAACAATCATTATATTTTTTCTTATTTTTCCAAGACGTATTTCTATTTTTTCTTTATTTTTTCTATTTTTTTGATTTATTTGTCAATAAAATATGCTAGTTTCTGGTTTTTCTCATTCCAATCACTTCAACATACTAACATTCAATTTATCTACCATATTCCCCCCTTGGGAACACCTTTTACCCACCCGAAACGGAAAAACTACCATTTTACTACTAAAAGACCGCATTTCGGGTTTACGGGAATTAAATAGAGCATGTAAATCATTGAAAATCAAGATTTTCTGATAAACAACAATTACTCATGATGCAACCAGCACACAAACAATTTTTCATCCAATAAGAACATAATTATCATCATAAACTATCAAAAATCCTTCATTTTCTTCATAAAAATGATCATACCATGTTTTTACGTAATCCGAGATGCCTTGAATGACTGCATAACCAGCAAACGGAGCATCCATTGCTCTCAATCCAATTTTGTACTTCAATCTTCAGCATCTCCATCAATCTCCATCACCACTTCATTCTCCTTCCCGGTTCCTTCTTCAAGATGGTACACATGAACAACCCATAGAGGGGAGAGAGAGGGAGGAGAGAGAAAGACTAGATTCTATTCTCTTCATCCAGACAGCCATCCCTCACGCGAAGACCGGCGATATCATCAGACAAGAGGGAGAAGTTGAGGCCCAATGTCAGTTGGATAGGTTGCTCATAACCTGGAATCATCATCCATGAGGATGACGGCGCAAAAATCGGTGCCATCTACACGCCACGTCTTCACATTTTTTCCATGATTTCTTCATAAGATTTGAGGGGGGAGTTAAAATTCCCAAAGGTCACCCGCCCTTTGGTCCAAGGTTTTGACCACCTCTTCAAATCTTGGCAAATTTTTGCCTCTTCCACATCCAGACTCGGTTTCAGCCTCTAAAAAATCGTGCGCATCCGTCTCGTCATCCCGCACTAACTCGCAGCTCCTGGCATCCTGCATGGTAGTCAGAAAAATTATCAAAAATCCACAAGTGTCATTCGAGTGCCTTTTAAAAGCCATCTTTCACTTGGTGCTTAAAATGGTCCTAGCTGCAGCCGCCACCGCCTTCGATGTTAAATATTTTTGGAAAATTTTAGGCACATGCCGGGCTCAAAACTCTGCTCTCATTGGCGACCACGGGATAGAGTGACTCAGCCCGTCGAATCCCATAACAAATATGCACAAAACAACCAAAGGAAGCATCAAGCTTATACAAAATAGATACATATTAAAACACAGCACAATGTCATCCTACCCCCTGACAAAACCAAGGCATGAAATCCACAAGGAGTAGGCCTAGCATAATCTGATAGAAGGTCTGAAGCTAGTCACTAACCGGCTGCTCCAACACGGCCAAACTAAAAAGAACTATCAAAGAGGTCGCCCTAAGTGGTGGTCTGAACTACCTACCTAACTACTCGGGTGTGTAAAAAGGAGGGAGCGGAGCGTAGTGACCCAAGGAGAACAGGGCATCGGCCTCAAGTCCTGTCTCGGTACCCAAGAACCTACCAAGCCCTCGCAAGGCGACACTTAATCCTTTTCTGACGCTCACTTTTATTTTCGCTCCAACCTTCCTTACTTTCTTCTTTCCCAGCAAGACGCCACCCCTAGGAAGACAAGGCATCGGCCCCGGGTCTCACTCGTCCCCAGGAACCTACCATGCCTTCGCAAGGCAATGATCAATTGCTTATAAATATTCCTTTCTTTTCTTTTCTATTTTGATAGGGGTTAGAATCCCTTTTTACACACCTTTGTATATATTTATTTATTTTTAGATATTCAGGGTTGTTTTTTCCTCTCTATCATCATCATTTTTCCTTCGGCAAGCTTCTCTAACTGCCTCACACCTAAGCAAGAACTCCTAGAGTGGCTGCCTAGCAGGCTAGCAGAACAGGGTCACTAGAACTGCCTTCCTAAAATAGGTCTTTTGATGCCTGACAATGTCTTTACAGGAGGCAACGACTACTTAGACCTCCCTCAGATATACCTAACCTAAACCTGGGACTTCATGCCTTGGACGCCGGTCCCCAACAAGCAAAGAAAATCCCCTACAAGTACACAGACACATATAGCATGAAAACAAGGTACTCGTAAAGGAGAGATATCACCTAGATAGGGCCACAAGAAGTTTCTGCATGACATAGGCTCCTTCCAAGCTCTTCTTTGAACCTGTCTAGCACAGGATTAAAACAAGAAACCATTAACTGCACCTGTACTAAACAGACAACTAACCCTCTTAGCCTAATGAAATAAAACATTCAAAACCTCGCAAAACTGGCCCTCTTGGCCTAACAAAATCAAACAGAATAGCACCTACATATCCCTCCCCGAAATAGTATAGATATACAATAATATGCTCCTTTCCAAGGAGAAAAAATAGGGCTCCTAGCCCTAAGCTAAATGCATAAGATTATGACCCATCCCTCCTGCATATATAGTAAGAGGCGTACGCATAACATGTTGTCTAATCAGCCTACGGGTCCAGGATAACAATGATAGATTGGTCTCGGCTACTCTTTGCATCACCCATATCAACCATCGCCTGCCATATATTGCATGCTCTGATAACATTCCCCACAAGCGACCGGGTCCTGTTGAGGGATGAAATGATGAATGGGTTGCCTCTTACCCATCCAACCTCCAATCCTCACTAAGAGAACTAAAGAGGGGCACCACCTAGCCAAAGGGAGGATGGGCTAGGACATCCTTTTTCTCAAAGAGAATCAAGAGAACCAAGATACAAATTTACAAGAGAGAATATATGTACTAGACACCATATTAGAATATGAGAGAGAGAGATGAGAGGAGAGGGAGATAATAGGAGAAGAGATAGAGGAAGCTTGCCATTATGCTACATGGAATGAGAAGATGAGAAGAGAGGGAGATAATAGGAGAAGAGGTAGAGGAAGCTTGCCATTATACTACATAATAAAAGAACTTACTCATAGCTTACCTCACAGAGATGAGGGTATTCTAGAGTGCTCTCATAGGCTTGTCATTGTCCTCCTTCCCCCTCTTCATTCTCCATGGGCTCTTTATATAGCCTCCATGAGGGTTTAGATTAAGCTAATCTTCTTGATTAACATAATCCTAGATGATGTATGGCATCTTTGAAAATATGGAGAATAGTGGATGGGATAAGTCCCCACCTTGGTCATCATGCAAGAAGCCAAGGGTGGTGGTAGACAAAATAGAGAAAGGGAGATAGATTACAAGAGATGGGTGCCCAAAGCACATTATTGTAATATATTTACAAGAAGGATAGAATGGAAAGTTGGTGTGGTGAAAGAGAAAAGCAAATTGCATGTAGCCAGCAGCCTGCGCCTTTGTAACTTCAAATCCATGAAGAATCTGAAAAAAGTTTCTTCTGCAACTTTGTAGACCAGATCAAAACCAACCGGGCATCGCGAGAATTTTCTTGAAATTCCCTTTTTCTTGGGAGTTATTGAGATTATAAAAAACGACTTCCAAAAGCTGCTTTGACTTTAGTCCCCCATATGTATATAAATACATATAAGCATGTGACAAAAGGGGTCCATGCTTGTAAGCTTTTGTGCAAGATCCAAATGACACTATGATGTGGATATTGACTTGTATGCTAGGGTGAGGTGTCCTCTAATGATGGTGATAGATTCCAAATCTTAGTGATGCAGACGGAGCCCATGTGTAGTTGGAGGCTAGTCCTTTGAAAAATCTATGCACTCACTCAACTCCTAGGTGTAATCCATTTTCATCTTCACTAAGGTAACCATTCCTTTTACCCTTTACATTGACATGCCTCCTAAGAACTTGTTCCCCCCATTTGCTAGAGTTATCATAATCGAGAAGCAATGTAGCATCAATGTAGCATACCTAGTGCTTGAAGAGTAAACCCAAAGTGATATGGTAAGCTCTTGATAGGAGCTTTGGCTAAATTTTGTGGTAGTAATCCGGGTTGTAAAAAACCCGGATCATTAGCCCTCCCCTTAGGCTAGAGGTATTCATGCCTCTAGCTTGATAATGATGGTCCAATAGAGCAAGGAGGACTGCACCTCCTCATTGCTGGCTCTTCATTGAATGAATGCTCCAAAGTGTTCATATTTCTTTGAAAATAAGGCTTCAGTCGCCATCCATTTACCCTTGTCTTGTGAACCTTCCCATCCATGTCACCTAGCTTATAGCTGCCATTTGGATATCTCCTTATGACCATGAATGGCCCTTCCCACTTGAACACAAGTTAAGCATCCTTTCTGTTATCAAAGTGGTTATCATAGCATAGCATAAGTGATCCTTCCCTTATGTGTTTGCTAGCCAGCTTCTTATTAAATGTCTTCCTTCTCTCTTCAGCCTGCATGGAATAGTGTTGGACTGCTGCTTCTCTGTCTAACTCCAGCCTCTCTAGATCCGAGATCCTATCCTCTAACTTCTTATCTTGATTCTTCTCTCGATTGGCTACTAAAACACGCAAACTGGCCAGTTCCACCTCTATAGGAAGCAAAGCCTCTTGGCCTTAGACGAGGTGAAATGGAGTATAGCCAAGTGAGGTTCTGAATGAAGTCCTGTAGGCCCAAAGAGCTGCACTCAATTTTTTATCCCAGTGCTTGGGGTGCATGTGTACTTGCTTGATAATTATCTTACAAATCAGCCAATTTACTTTTTCGACCAAACCATTACACTGTGGGTAGTAGGGAGTAGAATGCCTGTGCTTGATTTTTAGCCTTTCCATTAGCTCCCCTACTAGATTTGCCCTAAAACCAGGACCCCGATCAGAGATAATTTCCAAAGGTGTGCCAAACCTACAACAAATATTTTCAAACACAAATTTTCCCACTACTTGGGTTGTGATCCTACTAGTTGTTGCTGAAGCCTCTGCCCACCTCGTCATGTAGTCCACACCCATTATGATGTATTCCTTGCCAGATTGAGTTCGTGGGAGTGGCCCTATTGCATCAATCCCCCATTTCTCAAATGGGCCATATGTAGTTATGGGATTTTGTTCCTCATGTACTAGCTTCCTTGGTCCGGCCTTTTGGCAATCGTCACAAGTGTGGCACCAATGTTGCACATCTCGATGTAGATTAGGCCACACAAAACTGGCTTGGAGAATCTTCCTGCTGGTTATTTCTTGAGAAAAATGTCCGCCACAAACCCCCTCATGGTAGCTCTTAATCACATACATAATCTCCTTTGCTGTTGGCACCCTTCTAAGCACTGCATCCTTTCCTTTGCAATACAACACATCATTTATCAAGCGGTATTTAGTGGCCTTAGTAGCTAGCCACCTTTTCTCACTTTTACTCATATGTGTAGGTGCCTCACCATGCTCAAGAAAATAAAGCATATCTTGTAGTTGAAACTTACCCTGAAACAAGGGAAGCTTTACTGCAATGATGCCCACCATTACCTCTTTCAATTTTTCAACTGCTAGAGCATCTGCATCGCCATTTGTGCGCCTTGGTACAAAATAGATTTGGGCTTTCTATAGCTTTCTCATGAGAGTTTTAGCTTCTCTCATTTTCACTGCTAAGTTATCATTTTTACAAGCCCAGATTTCTTTCATTTGCTTAACAATTAGTATAAAATCCCCAAAAACATTAAGTCGAGTGACACCATGTGAGAGACACCACCTCAAACCTAAAAGCAAGGCTTGATATTCTGCCTCATTGTTAGAATGGACATCCTCCAAGCTGATACCTTCTCCATAAAGTTTGTCACCTTTGAGACTGAACACCACTATTCCTGCTACCGCTCTGTCTTTAATACGCTTGTAGGCCCCATCAAAGTAGAGGGCATGGGCATTCTCCACCCGTGGTGGCTCCTCAAGAGGAGGTGTCTCCTCTTTTACCTTTCCCTTCTCCTTTTCCTTCTTTTGATGGCATCTATGGGTCAATAAATCAGCTAGGCAAGCTCGAGTAGAATCCTCCACCTTGAAGGTGTAGTCAAACTCTTGGAGTTGTATCACCCACTTAGCGATTCTAGCTGAAACATCCATGTGCTGTAAGGCATAGGGAAAATGCTCTTCTGTCGTGATCACTGTGAATGGCCTAGGGAGAAGATAAGGACGAAACTTTCTTATAGCAAACATTAGAGACAAAACCATCACCTCGACCATCTTGTACCCTCATTCTGATGCTGTCATTACTCTACTAGAAAAGTAAACCGGTCTCATTAGGCCAGTTTTAGTATCCTTTTGTATTAGTGCTACCCCTAGAGCATCTTCCCCAAAACTTGGATTGACAAAAAACTCCTGATCCCAACACGGCTGTAAAATTATAGGAAGGGTGCTAAGAGTCTTCTTCACCTCGTGAAAGCACCTTTCGCTTTCGTCACTCCACAGGAGCTCCTCAGAGTGGGTTAACTGTTGCAGTGGAAATATTAATTGGGAGAGGAGATGAATGAACCACCCCACATATCGTACCTTCTGAATGAAAGAGGTTAGTTGCTTCACAGAAGATGGTGATGGCACCGCCAATAGGGCCTTAACTTTGTTTGGATGTGCTTCAATGCCCCTCTCACTTACGACATGCCCTAACAAAGTTACACTGCTTTCGCCAATGCGACACTTATCATGGTTTAATTGCCCCCCCATTTGTGCAAGGCGGTTGAAAGCTTCATCCACCTTTCCTAGATGTAAAGCCTTAGAACTATAAATACAAAAATCATCAATAAAGACCCTGATGGATTTCCCAAAATATGGTTGGAAGACATAATTCATGAATCACTGGAAGGTAGCTGGGGCATTTGTTAATCCAAATGGCATTACTTTGTAAGCAAAACAACCCCAAGGTGTAATGAAGGTGGCCTTATGTTGATCCTCCTCAGCTATTCGGATCTAGAAATAACCTGAATACCCATCACAAACAGTGTATCTCTCATGCCCGGCCACCTCGTTGAGTATTTCATCCTGAAAGGGAAGAGGAAAATGATCTCTCTTTATTGCAGCATTTAGCGGCTTGTAATCCACACAAATTCTCCATTTTCCATTCTTCTTGGGTATCACCACCACAGGTGAAACCCACTCTGAGTCCCCTATTGGATAGATGAAGCCTGTCTTCAAAAGTCGTTGCACCTCAGGAGTAGAGCGTTTTGTTGAACTACTCCCAATCGTCGTAGTCACTGCACCACTGGCCATGCTCCCTCTTTTAGATTAATGTGATGTTGTACTGCTGTCACACCGGTGATGTGCATAATCAAAAATAAAAAGTGCGGAGTGTTTTATCACCACTTCCATGTAGGTTGCCTTCTCCTCAACTGATAGATCCTTAGCCAATATTTTTTCTAACCCCTCCTTCTCGACCTCTGGAAGCTGCTGCGGAATTTCACTACTAGAAGGCCATTTTAATGTAATCCCCATCACTTCTAGAGAGCTTTCTTCCTCCTCATTATAAGACTCTCCCTCTGTCATAGATGACCAACCCTCGCTGGAACTCCATTCATCAGCAGTGGTCTCTAACACAAGATCCTCCTATCGGCCTTCCTTCATGATGTAGATAGTGCTCTTCCATTTTTTCTGTAGCCCCTTTTGTGGCCTTAGCTCTAAAGCCCCTGTCTCCCAATCTTGTTTGGCTTTCATTCCCATTAGCCATGGTCACCTAAGAATGAGCAAATAGCCGTCCCCCTTCACTGGCATCACATACAAAGCTCCAATTGCACTCCACACACCTTTACCTTGACTTTTTTTATAACTCCCAAACAATTTACTACTACATTGTTAGCCATTTTGGCCCCAAATTTAGTAGTTTCATTTACCTCTAATCCCAAATGATGCATCAACTTTTTCGTCATGACACAAATCTCTGCACCTCCATCCACATATGTCTTTGACACTCTCTGCCCATTGATTTCGGCTTCCACTAGAGGCACAATATCTTTCATCTTTCTAGCCTGGATTGCATTTATATGTCTATTCTTCATGGGTCTAATGCTTACCATCTTTGACCATTGTCGCCGCACTGTTGGAGATAGATGTAGTAATTGTGACCATGAAATTTTTGGCCCTTGATTCCTCACATCAGCAAGCAAATCATAAGCTCTAGTACCTTTACCCAGGAAAAAATCATATGGCTCAATGTGTCGGCGTGAGCGAGCCCTCCTCTTTTTATTGTTGCGTGTCTTTGCAGACATTGATGACTCTGCCTCCTCTTCCATATTTTCAACCTCCTTTGGTGGTGTAGACTCCATTCTCTCAATTCTCGAGGCTTTCTTCACTGGCATTGCTTCAACCTCTACTACTTTGGCCTTCCCTTTGACATCACTCTCATCTAAACTAATTATCCTAACATCATGATTCTTTGGCGGTTGGATAGCCAAGGGTGGCACCTCTGCAAGTGGTCGAGGATGCTGGAGAACTTGAATCGGTGGTGGAGGCCCTAGATTCGGTGGAACAAACCTTTTCCTAGGTGGTGTCACTTGTTGTCCCCTCCTTCTTGGTTGGAACCCATTTCCTGCAAAACGCCTAGGATGAGGGCAAAAGTACATACCATGGCCAGTCTCCCCACAATTATAGCAAACATACTCTCTTTCTTGTCTCCTTGGACCTCGATTGCCTTCATTTATGAGGGGAGGGGGCTGCACTCCTTGCACCAAATTTAATGAAAGGCTTTCAAGTTGATGTTAGTAATGCGTTGTAGGAGCTCTTGCTGTGCTATCTCCGGTTCAGGTGGGGCCTCTGCTTTTTCTCTAGGCCTTGGCATGGTTGGTAAAACCTGCATGGGCTCAACTCCCCCCTTCAACTGGGCTTGATACTTAAATTTTCTATCTTTCTCCCTGGCATAAGTGACTGATTCTTCATAGGATGTGGGAAACTTTCCTTTGGCCTTCTCCCTTAGTAGAGGATGAAGTCCGGCTAGAAAACAATCTTTCTTAAGGCAATCAGGTACTCTTTCTTGTCAAGAATCGCGTGGTGGAGGGGGTTGCTCAAGATGCTGCGCCGAACACACACAGAATGCACAAGGAGAAGCTCACTCAAGAGACAAGAAGAGAGATGGAGGCCAAAACGTTTTCTTGCTGATTTCTTCTTCTTCTTCCACACACTTCACAATGTACACAAAGTATAGATAAGATACAACATAAAAGGAAAGTGGCCTACTAAGTCAAACAATGCATAACCGACTACACTAGTCGAGTGGCGCTATAACTATGCCAGCTGTAAATAGGTGTAACAACCTGAATATAATAAGTAATGAGTCAGTGGCCATGTGAGAGTCATAATGACCACCGACGTGCTAAGTGTAGACGTGTGGACCCATCTAACCAGGCGGTCCATCATCCATGTCCACATGTGTTGAGCTTGCCATCTCAACACTCCCCCTCAAGCTCAACTGCATCTCTGCAACTCCAAGTAAGCTTCGAAACTTTTGAAGCTTCTCTGTACCCAATGCCTTCGTGAAGATATCAGCTATCTAATCCTGTGTGCTGACATACACCAAGTCAATCTCACCTGCTAGTACCTTCTCTCTCACAAAGTGGTAGTGTACCTCAATATGTTTTGTCCTGGCATGGAACACAGGGTTCCTAGCCAACTGTATACTGCTCATGTTGTCACAATAAATGACAACTGGACCTTCCACCTGCACATCCAAATCAGCCAGTAACTTTTGCAGCCATACTACCTCACATGCTGCAATAGCAGCACCTCTATACTCAGCCTCTGTACTCGACAAAGCAACTGTAGATTGCTTTTTGCTGCTCCAAGCAACTGCTGCACTACCAAGAGAGAACATGTATCCGCTGGTAGATCTTCTATCAGACATACTACCAGCCCAATCTGCATCTGTGTATCCAAACACCTGTACGTCTGTACCTGCCTCATAGAAAAGCCCATAATGTAATGTGGACTTCACATATCTCAATATGCGTCTCACTACATCCAAATGTGGCTTTCTAGGTACTTGCATAAACTGACTCACAAGACCAACATCATAGCTCAAGTCTGGCCTTGTAATGGTCATGTAGATCAAACTCCCCACTATCCTCCTGAACATAGTAGGGTCTTCTATCTCATCCCCAACATCAGCACTCAGCTTTACATTCTGCTCCAGCGGAACTGAAAGTGGTTTGCATGCAGTCATACCATACTTGGACAACATATCCAAGCCATACTGTCTTTGGAACAGCCATATACCATCATCACATCTGATCACCTCAATGCCAAGGAAGTACCTTAGCTCACCTAAATCCTTCATCTCAAACTTCATCTTCAAATAGCCCTTGACTTCAGCAATCCCACTATCACTATCACCTGTAATAATCAAGTCATCCACATAGATGACTATGATGACCAAACCTGCATCTCCCTTTCTCACATAAAGTGAGTGATCAGCATCAGAAACATAAAAGCCAATATTGACAAGATACTCTCTGATCTTGTCAGACCATGCTTTTGGTGCTTGCTTGAGCCCATAGAGTGCCTTCTTCAACCTGCACACATACGTGGGATGCTCTAAATCTTCATAACCTGCTGGCTGATCCATATACACTTCTTCCTGCAAATCACCATGCAAGAAGGCATTCTTTACATCCATTTGCTGCAACCTCCAACCTTTGGCTGCTGCCAAAGCAATCACACATCTGACAGTTGCCATCCTAGCAACTGGACTGAAGGTTTCATCATAATCTATGCCATATGTTTGGGCATAGCCTTTTGCAACCAGCCTAGCTTTGTACCTGCTAATAGAACCATCTGCATTGTGCTTAATCTTATAAACCCACTTACATCCAATAGCTTTCTTTCCCTTCGGCAATGATACTAGATCCCAAGTCTTATTAGCCTCTAATGCAGCCATCTCCTCATCCATTGCTGCATCCCAATGAGCATGACCAACAGCCTCCTCAAAACATGTGGGCTCAACATCCTCAACTAGTTTCACCATATAAGCATAATGGTGAGCTGCATAACCCTCAAAACCAAATCTTTTAACAGGGTATCTCACCCTGCTAGACCTGCGTACCACTGGATCACTCAATGGAGTCTTTGCATTAACACGTGCTCTTTGCACACCTGGAGTCCTCACTGAAGGAATGCCAAGCTCATCATCCAAGCTCTCTGAGCCACTGGAGTCTCCATCAAGAACTGCATCAATGCCTTCTGACACTTTATTCTTTCCTTTGTCTTTACCTGTAGTGCTACTAGATGCACTCGAAGATGTAGAGGTACTCCTTAGTCTCCCAGACCAAGGACTACCAGATGATGTCTCTGGTCCACTAAGAGTCCGTGATTCTTGCCTTTCAGCCTGCACATGAGTGTCATGATCATCATCAACATCCAATGCATCACCACTAGATGCATACCAACTGCTCATTTCATCAAAGATGACATCCCTGCTCACTCTGAACTTACATGTGATAGGGTTGTAACAGCGATACCCTTTTTGCTCTAAAGAGTATCCAATAAAGATACACTTTTCAGCCTTTGGATCCAGTTTCTTCCGCAACTCATCTGGCACATGAACATACGCAATGCAACCAAATACTTTCAAGTGTGAAACATCAGGCTTCTTACCTGTAAAACATTCTTCGGGGGTCATACCATGAACTGCAGCTGTGGGAGTTCTGTTCATAATATAAACAACAGTATGAACAGCCTCAGACCAAAAATGCTTAGGCATATTCTTTTCAGCCATCAAGGCGCGTGCAACTTCTGCAATATGCCTGTTTTTCCTTTCTGCAACCCCATTTTGCTGTGGGGTATACCTGCATGTGAACTGTCTCTTTATCCCATGAGACCTCAGAAAATCACAGAACTCATTTGAGAGGTACTCTCCCCCTCCATCTGACCTCAGGCACTTTACTTTCAAGCCTGTTTCTCTTTCAACTGCAGCCTTGAAAGTTCTAAAGTGCTCAAAAGCTTCACTCTTTTCCTTCATAAAATATACCCACAGCTTTCTAGAACAATCATCAATGAATGTGACAAAGTATGAACTGCCTCCAAGAGATACATTTTGTGTAGGCCCCCAAATGTCTGTATGCACAACATCAAGGATATTTCTGCTTACATCTCTGTCATGTGAAAAGGGTTGTCTTGCCTGCTTACCAAACTGACATGCTTCACATACCTTCTGAAATTCTGCAACTTTAAATGTAGGCAAACCTGTAACCAACCCTTTGGACTGCATTAATTTCAGCCTTTGTACATTTGCATGTCCAATGCGTTTGTGCCAAATTTCAATGTCTGCAACAACACCTTTTCCTTTGGCATACATAGCCGCATTCATAGTAGGAATTCCAGCATCTAGAGTGAACATACGTCCAACTCTACTTCCCTTTGCTACCAACCTGCACTTGTCATTGAAGTCTTCTACAAAGCAGCCCTTTGCATTAAATCTGACTTGCAGCCCTTGCTCTACCATTTGACCGACTGACACCAAGTTCTTTGTAATAGATGGTACATGTAATACATCTGAAAGACTCTTTGTCTTACCATCATGCAAGGACAAGGGAACTTTTCCAATGTGTGAAATTGGGTGGCATGAGTCATCACCCGTCTGCACATAACCTGCATTCTGCAAATCCTGCATCTCTCCAAACCATTCTGCATGGCTGGTCATATGATTGGATGCACCTGAATCAACATACCAAACATCTTCATGTGTTCCCTTTCCTGTAACAGCATTCAGCATATGCTGCATAACGAACAAACGTTCATTTTTGTCTTCATTCTGTCGTGAAGACGATGCATAGTTTCCTTGCTGCAACTTACCACTGCGGATATCATCTCTCTTAGCATAACATTGGGCTGCAATATGACCTGTTTTGCCACAGTAGTGGCACACAATACCAGAGTTGTTAGAACCTCTGTTCTGCCATCCACCTCTTCCTCTAAAGCTCCCCCTGCCTCTAAAGTTACCACGACCTCCTGAAACCTGCATATCGCCAAATTGCTGATTCAATCTGTTTTGCTGGTTGTCACTACCACGTCCTGTACCACGGCCTCTTGAAGAGAACCTGCCACGTCCCCTTCCTGAACTGGAGTAGAAAGCTTGGACCTGTTCACCACTTCTTTCAGATGTCTCACTCTGCATGTTGATCTCTTCAGTGATCATAAGGGAGACCAATTCATCGAAATCTGGAAATGGCTTTCTGACATATACGGAAGTTACAAAAGACTTCCAAGCCTTTTCATTGTTAAGTCCACCCAAGGTAGACGACACCAAATCATCATCATCGGGCATTGCATCAATCGCTGCCAATGCATCTGCAATGCTTCTTACTTTCAGTGCATACTCATTGATAGACATCTTCCCTTTCTTCAATGTATTCAACTCTTGCTTGAGTTGAATCTTTCGTGCCTTTGTATTTACAGAAAACATACTTTCAAGTATGGTCCAAGCTGCATATGCATTCTCTGCATTTCTAATGTGTCCCAGCATGTTATTGTCAATTACTACAGACAACCAATACATGACCTTCTTGTCTTTTGCATTCCATTCCTTTCGTGCCTTTGTCTCTTCTGCAGTTGGAGGATCACTCACCTCCGGCTCCTTTTCTTCACCTGAAACGAACTCGTAGAGGCCTTTTCCAATAAGGAAGTTCGTGACACGAAACTTCCATGATGGGTAGTTGTTCTTGTCGAGCTTCTCAATGATGGGGCTTCCACTGTTCTCTGCCATTATCACAAAACTAATACCAAACAGCAAGCAAATCTTCTGCAACCCTTGACCTGTAGTGCACAGCAATACACTAGACAGCCTTTTTTACTGTCTGCTCAACAATACATGCAATCTGCAACCAGTTTGCAGATAAACCTTGTGTTTACTCACTGATAAACACCTTTGAACTTACAGATCTGGAATCTGTAACCTGCGCATCCACGTTCGGTCAATACAGTTAAAGTCACAGTGTACCCCGAAACTACTGTCCGCAACCTTGCGGCTCTAAAGCGGGCCCTGAAACGGCCTCAAATGCCCAAAATCTCTGCGGGCAATCCCTAAAGGGCTTTCTGCAGAATATACAGCGCTCTTCGCGCACACCAAATCTCACTGCAATCTGAGATTTTTGCTCTGCCCTGCTTCCGGTGCCTCCACAGGCACTATCCAAGAGAAGGAGTGGAAGAATGGGAGAGATTCTTACCCATAGCTTGCTTGCTCGAACCTTGCTTCTTCTCCTTCACTTCAACCTTCGAAAATCAGCCTCTCTCAATGGCGCAGCTCTGATACCATGTCAAGAATCGCGTGGTGGAGGGGGTTGCTCAAGATGCTGCGCCGAACACACACAGAATGCACAAGGAGAAGCTCACTCAAGAGACAAGAAGAGAGATGGAGGCCAAAACGTTTTCTTGCTGATTTCTTCTTCTTCTTCCACACACTTCACAATGTACACAAAGTATAGATAAGATACAACATAAAAGGAAAGTGGCCTACTAAGTCAAACAATGCATAACCGAATACACTAGTCGACTGGCGCTATAACTATGCCAGTTGTAAATAGGTGTAACAACCTGAATATAATAAGTAATGAGTCAGTGGCCATGTGAGAGTCATAATGACCACCGACGTGCTAAGTGTAGACGTGTGGACCCATCTAACCAGGCGGTCCATCATCCATGTCCACATGTGTTGAGCTTGCCATCTCAACATTTCTCCCTCGGCTAAGGAGGTTGTCCATTTATCCCACAATTTTATAAACATGCCTTCATAAGCTTGGTACTCCCCTGCTACGGTTTGGCGAAGATCTAAGAGCTGTCTCCAAATATCTTCAGGTGGCTCTATATCTTGGTACTTGTGTATGAATGCGGTCTTGACATCCTCCCAATTACCCCTTGTAGCCTCTGAGAGAGCTTGATACCACACTCGAGCATCACCCTTTAGAACTAAAGGGAAGGCTCGTACTTTGGTTGCTTCGTCATCCCGGCCTGTGACTAGGAAGACCATTTCTAAGTCATCCGAAAAGTCCAGAGATTTCTCCCCTTTGTCCCCAAAAAAACTTGGAAAAGCCATGATAGGAAGATGTTGATCTAGCTCAATACAAAATAAAGATGAACACGTCTAGGCCTAAGTCATATCTTATTAAGGGTAAAATAAATGGATTTACAGATGCATTAATCTCAGCAAGACGACGAGGGCCGAATAAGCCCCTTATAATATTTTGAAACCTGATCTTTGTGCTAACGATTATATACACGGTTTGTCTAGCAAGTGGACAGATAGGTCCATACAAATCCCTATGGTTCATGGGATACAGTTAGAGTAGAATGAATATGTGTACAATAAAGGAGATGTTATAATCCAAAATAGGGAGTATTATGGGATCAGGGGAGAACAAGATCTCTCTCAACCTCTCAACTCCAAAATAGAAGACCAACCTTTGCTGAAAATGTATCTTTCTACTAATGCACACATCCATCCGAATGTTTTGAACCGATTGAAAGTTGTAGAAAGTAGGAGTAGTCATTTATGCATTAACTACATTTTTTCACTACAAACTTTCATGAAGTGTGTTGTTGAAGCTATGGCCTCTTAGATCCCACCATTCGAGAGATGCGAAGGATCTGCTCACCACTGATTAGCGTAGCTTTTGTGTGACCATCATCAATCTTGTAAAGTTCATAGGCTTCGATAGCTACCTCTCAATTACTTTGAGTCTTCTTGCTAGTAGTAGTTGAAGCGCATCACCATATGTAGCCTCTTGCCAATACAGCACACCATTGATGTGTAACTCACCCTCCAAAAACTTGTTAATCCCCGAATTTGAAAGCGCCTTCACCACTTGAAGACGAAGCTTCTTAGGGAGTGTCTTTACACTAGACACCAAGCAGTCAACACAATGCCTTGACCTAGAGACTTAATGAAAGCAAGATTTCTCATGAAGCAAAGAAGGGTGTGTGTAATTAACTTGCTTTACCTGCATACGTACCGTTTGTCGATAAAGATCCTTATTCTCTTGAGCTTCTTTTGGAGACCATAGCGGTACTCTTGAGCAGTGAATCCCGTTGAATAGGCTTTGATGAAGATTCCTCCTTAGTGATTTCTTAACAAACACTCGTTGAAGAAGTGGACAACTCCTTAGATGTTTCTTTCTTCATAGAAGTTGTAGAGCATAGCTTGAGAACTCCTCAGCGGGGGCACAAAAAATGAGGGCTGAAATGATGAACGGGTTGCCTCTTACCCATCCAACTTCCAATCCTCACTAAGAGAACTAAAGAGGGGCACCACCTAGCCAAAGGGAGGATGGGCTAGGACATCCTTTTTCTCAAAGAGAATCAAGAGAACCAAGATACAAATTTACAAGAGAGAATATATGTACTAGATACCATATTAGAATATGAGAGAGAGAGATGAGAGGAGAGGGAGATAATAGGAGAAGAGATACAGGAAGCTTGCCATTATGCTACATGGAATGAGAAGATGAGAAGGGAGGGAGATAATAGGAGAAGAGGTAGAGGAAGCTTGCCATTATACTACATAATAAAAGAACTTACTCATAGCTTACCTCACAGAGATGAGGGTATTCTAGAGTGCTCTCATAGACTTGTCATTGTCCTCCTTCCCCCCTCTTCATTCTCCATGGGCTCTTTATATAGCCTCCATGAGGGTTTATATTAATCTAATCTTCTTGATTAACATAATCCTAGATGATGTATGGCATCTTTGAAAATATGGAGAATAGTGGATGGGACAAGTCCCCACCTTAGTCATCATGCAAGAAGCCAAGGGTGGTGGTAGATAAAATAGAGAAAGGGAGCTAGATTACAAGAAATGGGTGCCCAAAGCACATTATTATAATATATTTACAAGAAGGATAGAATGGAAAGTTGGTGTGGTTAAAGAGAAAAGAAAATTGCATGTAGTTAGCAATCTGCGCCTTTGTAACTTCAAATCCGTGAAGAATCTGAAAAAAGTTTCTTCTGCAACTTTGTAGATCAGATCAAAATCAACCGGGTATTGCGAGAATTTTCTTGAAATTCGCTTTTTCTTGAGAGTTATTGAGATGATAAAAAACGGCTTCCAAAAGCTGCTTTGACTTTAGTCCCCCATATGTATATAAATACATATAAGCATGTGACAAAAGGGGTCCATGCTTGTAAGCTTTTGTGCAAGATCCAAATGACACCATGATGTGGATATTGACTTGTATGCTAGGGTGAGGTGTCCTCTAATGATGGTGATAGATTCCAAATCTTAGTGATGCAGACGGAGCCCATGTGTAGTTGGAGGCTAGTCCTTTGAAAAATCTATGCACTCACCCAACTCCTAGGTGTAATCCATTTTCATCTTCACTAAGATAACCATTCCTTTTACCCTTTACATTGACATGCCTCCTAAGAACTTGTTCCCCCATTTGCTAGAGTTATCATAATCGAGAAGCAATGTAGCATACCTAGTGCTTGAAGAGTAAACCCAAAGTGATATGGTAAGCTCTTGATAGGGGCTTTGGCCAAATTTTGTGGTAGTAATCCGGGTTTTAAAAACCCGGATCATTGTCTCATTATTAATAGCATTATCCAAACTAGGACCACAGTTGAATAAAAGGTCATCTTTATAAGCAAGATTTGCCAGTGAATCCGCAAACTGATTCTAGTAACGTGGAATCAGCAGAAGAGACACTCTCTCAAACGCCTCAAGTAGGGTCATCACAGTTCGATGATACATACAAAGAATGGCATTCCGCACTGTGTATGTTCCATCTAGCTAATTCAAGATCAACTGGGAATTCCCTTTTACTAACAACCGCCAAATACCACCTTGTTTGGCAATATGCAGTCCCATAATCAAGGCTTTATACTCCGCCATATTGTTAGTGAATTCTACCCCGAGATAAGTAGCTAACTTCATCGTAACTCTACGTCGGGGATCTCGGATTACTACTCCAACACTCCCTTTTTTATTAGGGCCCCTGGACGCTCCGTCAAAATATAATGTATACGTCCACAATGGGTTTACACAACCTGCCATCACGAACTCCTCTATTCGTAATTATGATAGTCGAAATTTAGCATGTTTAGAGGATGAACTGACGGCTCCATCCCACCTTCTTCATTAAACTCAATAGGGATACTTGTCAACATTCGTAAGCAATGATGGAAGATGACTTTGATCTCCCATACAAAGGTTCTGTCTTCTTGCTCAATCACTTTGTATCCTTTGCTCCACCAGATAAGTTTCCCCTGATGGTATCTCTACTCCAGATATGGGTGCTCCAAATAAGGAATTAACCGCCTCATCAACCAGCTTTAAGCTCTTTTGCAGGTCTCAAATCAGCCCTACAATGGACCTGTAATGCATTTCTCTGTATTAGCATACTTAGAAATAATAAGGTTTAATCTTATTAAGATTAACCTTATTTTTAAATTCTTGTAACGTGTCCACCTCTTATCTTCAGGACATGACTTAGCAGTCCATTGAAAAGGATGTCTAGAAAGCTCCGCCGGCACTCCCATGGTATGTTACGGGGTTTGTGATCTAGAACTTTCCACGTCTGCCACGTAGCAGAAGTATTCCGGCCGTTCTCACTTAGGACCGACCTGAATTAGGGTTTTTCATATTGGTCATTTCCTAACGGCAACTAGTATCGAACCCAAGCAAACTACTTTATGCAGAAATGCAAGGTTCGAAGTGGATTCACCCTACACTTGCTTCAAGGAGAATGGGAAACGAGAGGGATGCGAAGCTCAACCTCTCTGCCATAAGGCATAGTCCCATTCCGTTCCCCTAAAACAATGTAAATCGGGATCATTTATAACTTAGACTCTAGGTCAACGCCCTTTTTTTGTTTGTATCCTTTGAAACGGTCTTGTGGTCACATTCTCCGCACTTTCCTCAGGTTGTTTTAGTTATTTAATTACCTAACATATTTAGTTGGACATGTATCAATCAGCTTCCTTAATTAGCCCGTTAGGCACTGGTTCCTTCGCGTAATCATAGCACTTGACATAGAAAAGCAATGTTAAACAAGTTCCTTTTCAATATGTTATCATATTTATCTTTGAAATACATAAAGTCCTGCCCATAGGCTTATCCATAATCCGTCCAAAGGCTATCCAGCAATCCACAAGCATTACTAATCCAAGATTCCGCCTGTAGACTAGTATGCGGGCCTCGAGATCCAATCCCGAGTCACGTTGGCCTCTTGTGCAGGGCCCGGAAGGTGAGGGATTTATAGCAAGAGCCCCCTCTGGCACCCAAGAATCCTCCTACTCCAAGTAGCGCTCAACGAGAGAGATCTCTCGCGGCGGGTTCGGTCCACCTTCCCGACACGGTTAACAACCCCCTTGGTTAGGGTCAGGCAAGCAGTCGGGGGTAACTGAAGCTGCCTCTCCCTTCAGGCCTTCAACCTGAAGCATTAGATATCTTTTCATCCTTTAATTCTTTGCGCAAATAAAGCAAAAGAGTGCTCTTAAAACTGTTACAAGCACAATCAATTCCATTGGTCGTTATTTTTTGCCAACTGCTAAGGAGTGAATCCTTCTTTCCAAATGCATCGAGCACTCGATCCGAGATCAATTGCGACTTGGCAAGATCCCCCAAGGGTTTATTTGTTAACCCTATATCTTGGGTTAGGGTTGTACCCTATTAACCCGACTTAAGTTCATATATTATTCCAATTTATTGATTGCTCTTTTGCTTCCAAGCAATTATCTTATCCCCATATCTTGGTCACTTTATTCATCCTCTTGCAAAATAAACTTGCGTAAGAATCTGCCAATCTCATTCTGAGGAATTGGCCATTCCCTTATGATCAAATCACAAGATGATGCGACTCTACAACTTGTTGCACAAGCGTCGCATCAAGCTATGGGACTATTCTACCCATCAACGGTGTCTTCTAATCACGGTATCATGATTAGATATAACAATCCATTCCTGATTGCATTAGGCTGACATTGTCGGTCCTAGGGTTCCGAGTTTCATCTTTTTAGTGAGAGATTGTTAGAAAAAACCCTAGATCACTTCTCGCAAGTATGTTCCAATGTCCCTACATTCCATGAATGTGGGCAAGTCTTTAGGATATAGGAGTTTCAGCTTTGGTAATACGAGCAACTAGGTGATGTCCTCAACGTGCTAACCCTAGTTAGCTCTTTGGGATATGTTGCATTGAATGAACCCCTTTCTAAATGAGTACCTCTCGATTTTAGGTGTTTAGGTTTAAACCAATTTAACTTGTCTATTCTTGAAGATAATTACGCTACCATTTCCGTAACCACATGATTCATTGCCTACGTATAAGTTGATTTACAAACCCTAACTTTTCGGGTTTAGATCAAAGCATAGGTTAAGTTATAGCATAATTCTAATTGATCATCCTATAACATGCAAACAAGGTTTATGCTCCTAGGCTTTAGGATTTTATGTTTAAACATGCATCCTTTTTCTACTTTCATTTTCGAATGAATTTTTCGTATGCAGAACTTACACACCCTTTCATTGATTTAAGTTTTTAGGCCACTTGCCTAAAGTTAAATCTTTTTCATGTAGCCCTAGCAATTTCCTACGGTTGCTAGCAACTTTCTATAATGAATCATTTTAAAGAAAATATGTTCAATAATGTGATATGCAGTTTATTCCTTCCATGCTGAAGTGTACTATCATAATTCCGTTTTGTAAAGATGGGCATTAATTAATCTAATTAATGCATAAAACCCACTTGCTACAAATGCATAGAAATCTTATGCTCATTTTATTTTGTTCATTTTATTGAAAAAGACTAATGATCGAATTCTTCCATCGTGAGCTCTTTCCTTTAAATTAGTCAAAGTACTTTAATCGAAAGATGCATCCTATCTCCAAAAATGATCCATGCACAATTGAATTATAATGACGTAAATCAAAATTAGGAAGATAAAAAATATACTTGTGGTGAAATGTCCACATGGATGTTAGGAGACGATCCTCTTGCGGTTGCGCCTTGTGTTTTCTTAGGAGCCATCGCGAATGCGGCCTTTTCACCTTGGATGCAGGTTTATGATGTTGGCCATCTCCTTTGCACGTGAAACTTCCTTTGTGATTCAATCGTCCTTTAGAATCGAACCTTAGAAATGGAACTTATGAATTGTCCCTTCCTTTTGTAGAAGCACCGGGGGTGCAAATTGTCTTCACAGAAAAGGGGGAAAAGAGAATAGCTTTGTAGTGTGAAAAAGGGGGGAAAAGAGGGTGTTTTTCGAAGGCCAGTCAAATGGGGTTTCTAAGGGACCGCGAGGTTTAAATGAACGTTAACAAAAAAGGCTTAAAGGACCCTAAAGTACTTTGGGGGGGACAACCCATGGGAAGGGTTTTGAATCCCGGGGAGGGGGGTTTAAAATCTTTCGAGGGTAAGGCTTATTAAAGCCATGGGAAGGGGGCTCTTTTATTTGATCCCGAGGGGGGGGGTAGTTTTAGGACACACTTGCTGGGCAAAAGGGGGAAATGGGGGAAAGGAAGGGGTGTATAAGACCTTAAAGAGGGGATTTTGTGTGGGGGAAAAGGGGCTTAAAGAGGAG